>NW_027103704.1:0-409847 GCF_902728285.1 Clytia hemisphaerica | reverse complement strand
AGAATAGTTTCCGCCTGTAATCAATGTTAACGGAAAGTTTTTGAATTTGCTACAATCTCAGATAGTTTTGCGACATCTAACTTTCATAGTCTGCATTTCATTCTTTGGTCAAAATAGTTTTGCGACATGACTCGTTTTGAAATGAATTTCAGTGCAAGTTGTAAGTAGAATAGTTTCCCATCAGACATCAATGTTAACGGAAAGTTTTTGAATTTGCTACAATCTCAGATAGTTTTGCGACATGGGTGGAACTTTCATAGTCTGCATTTCAGTCTTCGGTCAAAATAGTTTTGCGACTGGTTGAATCCTTTTGAAATAGATTTCACAACATCTAATATTTGCACCGGGGGTAACACCCCCACCAATAAAATTATTCTCCTGGAGGCTCTTAACCACTAAATGATGCCTCCAAATTCGACAAGTTTCCATAACTTTTACTTAGCCTCATTTTCCGAAAACCTTTTTCTTTCTATTATTTTTCCTGCATTATAGAACTGGAAAAGTATGTCCTTTGTGTGGAGCTACAGACCTGCAAAATCTCCCACGCCATCTGAGGTCAAAAAAACACTCACACGTTTCGCATGAAGAAAGTTTGAAAATTTCCCATTCCACGAGAAAGTCAACCAGCAAAAAAACACCGAAATTACGGATTTGCGCTTTTCCTGGTTGTGGATTGCCTATACAAAACATGTCACACCACCTACGAGGAAAACATAGGATGGAAAGGAGTAACACGAATTACTTGTATTATTTAAAAAATTCCTGCCGTAGGTAAGATTTAGTTACTTAATTGAAAAAAAAGTTTAATTTTGTCGAAAGATTTTTGAAGCTCTCTCCAGATATGTTCCTTGGATGTCACTTATAGCGTTGATAAATCATCAATTATTCGTTTTTCTGTCTCTGTCTTACTTTTGACTGGTTACTTATTGCTTTAACTTTTTTTCTTCTTTAGAAGGCAAGCAGATTGATTATGGTGGCAAGCAGATTGATTGATTATGGTGGCAACCAGGAACTCGAAGATATTGATACAAATGATCAGTTGGATGTCAATGGTGGGTTTAATATTGTAACTAATTCAAGCCAAAACTACTCAGAAATATTTTTCTGTAAAATTATTTTCAAAATTTTGATTTGCACAAGATATGGGAAATATGATACTTTTTCTCGGGTTTATCTTTAGTAAGGTATGATAAAATTATGACTTGTACATTTTAATAAAGACTAGCCGGTACCCGGCGTCGCACGCTGGTTAAGCTGTAGCTGAACGCACTAAAAGTCCATTGGATAAAAAAAAGGAATCTCTTCAAAGTATGACTCTAGCCCTCCCCCGGGTGGCTCATCTCTTAACCATATTTGGATTGTGTAGTGTCCCCGCCCGAGGGGGGGTCACTTAGGCAAAGTTGGGTACGGGGACGTGCCTATTAGTATTTGGCTCAAAAATCTAATTTTTCTTCATTATGGGCTAATTAGCCTGTATGAAATAGGCTAATTTGCTTATTCTAGGCTAATTAGCTGATATTCCGAGATGATAGGCTAATTTGAAGTTATCCCTGCCTGTTTATATCGCCCTTTGAAGGTTGTTGTTGTTGACAAACTTTTTGATTTTTATGTTTTGATTTTTATGTTTTGATTTTACATTTGAAATGTTCTTTTCTATAAAAGGATCTTGTTTTGTTTTGAAAAGAATTCGGAAATTAAAATTACTGAATGTAGATGGGCTTTAAATTTCAAAACAAAGGACGAATAAAGTCTAAACCAGGCTCTATCCGATCTGTCAATCAAAACAAATTTATCAAGAACAAAAAAATATATTGCTTGCGAAAACGAAAGTGACACACAAAAAACAAACAGACATACAGACTACGGCTATTAATATATAGATATGGTTCTTTGTTTGGACCACTGATCTATTTTTCTCTCTTTTCTATATGCTTCAGGTAACCAAAGTACAAGATCAGCCCAAAATTCAAGTGTCCATAACAACGGTAAAGTTTTGTTTTAATTGATAATGATGAATATCTTTTCTAGATTTAATAATCGGTATTTGTTTTTTCCTCCTAAATAATAAACATATAACATATAACAAGAAATACAGCGCGCAATAATCTAATTAATAATCGATTTTTAGAAGCCCCGCTTGGTACGTTGGGAACTACTGAAGCACCAAAGGACCAAGGTACATCTTTTACGTGGTTAACCACTAATGTATTATTGTCTAAATTGAGATTAAAATCGTTTTGATATTTATTGCAATCCTTTAGGCTATAATCTCAAGTAAATTGTCTTAAGGGAACAAATTTTAACGGAATTTATTTTCATGGTTGAGTGGATTTTTCAACCAATTTTGCCCTAAAAAACAAATTTGGGGTGATTTCTTTTGAATCCTGAGATTCTTTATTGATTTTTTTCCAAGTTATTCTGGGTACAATAATCAGGTTGTACCAGGGAGAATTGTAAATGAAGAGAAAAACAGCTTCTCTAACTACCCTACCCTAAGTCAAATGATAGTTTCTTTTGATTATAATAGACGAAGAATATTTTTCGAAAATTTGATGAATGGAGGATTGAAATAATAGTGTCTCGTGGCTCGATATAAAACCGAAATCATTCTTATATTTTTTTTAAGATTTACAACAAAGCTCTTCAAAGTCAGCAACAAGTTAGTTCTGAAAATTGTTTTCAAAAATCCCTTGGTAAAACTAAAGCTTGGGACACGGAAATAAATCTTCTCGCGGTTGCAACAAAAACTTTCTTGTACAACGAATTTGATTGGTTAAGATAAAAAATGTTACAAAAAACTTCTCAAGGTGTGGGGACACGAGGGTTTTTTATATAATTCTCATTTACAACATGAAGATTTTGTTGCTCCAACAAAAAACAATCACATCGATTTGATATTTTATTTTGTTGCTACAACAAAAACATTTAGCGGAAAATGTTGTAAAATAGCGATATTTGATGTGGGGACACAATGAACAATTTTCACGCCATTGAAACCAAACAGTTTTGTTTTTTTTGCAATCACGAGAAGATTTTTTTCCGTGTCCCTGAAGCTAAAACATCAATTCTTGTTTGCTTATGTTTTTTGTTGCTATTTTTAAAGGCATCAAGTACCGTTAAAGTTTAGCATTTATTTAAGATCTTGTAAAGAATACTTGAAATTTCTCGGCAAAAATAAATTTCGAAGAAGAAAATCAGTTCCTGCGAGGGTTCTGTGAAAATTAGTCCCTCATATCAATTTTGTTATTTTGACTTCTTTTATTTCAGATGGCAGAAGGTGGACAGCAGAGCTCCAAAAGAATTTTTACACCTTTCTTTGCGGTCCAGATGGTGGCAGAAAAGAGCCGTTGACAGCAAAACAAATCTCAGAAGACGTCGCTCGTATTGTAACATGCATCAACGCCGAGTACAATATTAGCCGGCTTTTTGAAGTATCTGCAATCAGAGACGAATATTTGGCCAACACTCAAAAAATGAGGTTAAAAGGGCCGGCTGATAAAGAACTCCGTGCAGCAACAATACGTAAATATCTCATGTCGCTAATCATATTTTACACTTACGTCATTATCGAAAAGATCAGCATTGACAATGTAGAAGCAATGGATGTTCTCAACTTAAAAATGAGGGCCGTATTATGGAGGAGGAAAGCTTATTCGGGTGAAGAAAAGGAACAGATTTTAGCAAAGAACTCGGACGACACTGATTATCTGGTTACTGATGAGCAAGTGACTGCTTATGAAGAGAGTAAGAGTTCATAAGAATATTTTCCTAACTGCCTTATTTTATTATTTTGACAATTCTATGATTCAATTTGAAAAGAGATGACAAAATAACTGAAGTTTTTCAAAATAATTTTCTTGACAAAAGAGACAGGGAGCAATGAAGTAATTTTGCCAGATTGGACACAACTGGTTAATTAAAATGTTTTATACCATCCAGCAAATGAATTTTTTTCCGAAATTACCTTAAGGTACGTTCATTATTTTGTTTTCAGGTGAGTTAGCTAAACAAGCAATGGATATTTTCAAACGATTGCGCCAAAATAATGCAAAGCTGTCCCAAAGGGAATTTTGTGCTGTACGCGATCATTTGTTCACTCGCATCCATTTCAGCAACGCATGTCGATCTGGTGTGACGGCCAACATGACCGTTCAAGAATTTGAGAAAGCAAAAGTAATGAAAGATGGAAGGTAAATATATTTTGTAACAAGTTTACTGGATAAGACAAAGGTTGAGGATTTTTCCCTGGAAGAGCCTGTTTTTGACTCTTTGGTTCTTCGGGAGAAAAAAAAGAAAGACACATCTACCAACAACTACACTTTTGTAGCTTTAAAAGTTTTTGATTAACTTATAAAACACGCGTGAGCTGAGTTAATCATAATCCAATACGCTTTTTTAAAACAAATTTCCTTGCCCTCGTGTTAATCATTTTCTTGACATGACGTTTTTTCAGGTACACATTCACTGTTGCTAAACATAAAACGCGACGGAGTACGGCCGGCAAACGTAACTTTAAGTCCTGAAACCTACACACTTCTGAAGACCTTTGTTGATATAGCACGGCCGCAGCTTCCCATTCAAGGAGAGACAGTGTTTCTATCTTGGGCAGGTAAGGAGCAGAAATCAGGAGAAATAAGTGATCGACTCCACAACCTTTGGATGAAAGCTGGAATTTTCGATGAAGATTCACCTTCACGGATATGTTCAAACAAAATTCGAAAATCCGCAGCCACCGAACTGAGAAAAAAAGGCGACAACAGATTGAAAGAAGCCGCTGACTGCATGGCACAACAGTATTACAACGGCAGAAAATCACTACTTCGTTCGTAGAATGCAGGAAAGTAGCGCCGTTGGAAGCAGTGCCATCACTGAAGCATTCTATACAAAGACAACGCCCACAAAGAAAACCAATGTATTGAATAAATGTGCAGAAGGAACTGAGGTTGATAAAACACCTACAAAGACATGGACACACTTAGAAACAGAGCAGATCGTTCAAACCTTTAGCCCTCTCAAAAAACCAACAATGGATGATATAAGAAATTCACCCATCAGATTCAAGGCCTCTGATAAGCAGGTATATCTGTTTGTTTGTCTGTTTAAAATGGCACCAAAATAAGATTTATGTAACACCACTCAAAGATAACAATATTATCCATTTAAGAAAATTTTATGACTAAAAGAAGAATTTGAGGCATGTTTTCACTGGAATAACCTTTCTCAAAAGATTGTGTTGAAATGGTTTTTGCGAGTTTCACAAGTCGCAAATACTTTAATCGGACTAAATTTCGCAAGCGAAAAAAATCGTGAAGTTTTCTGGATTTAATTTCACGAACCAGAGGTTTGAAAAAATTTGCATAGATTTAATTTCGCGAATAAGCCTGAAAACAGCTGAAAAATAGCCCATTATTGCCTCAAATGAAGACTTTGGACACGTTTCTCCACCAAAAATGTGAAATTTAATCTCGCGAAAGTTAATCAAATTCAATAGACGATATCGGATTTAGATAAATGCAATGCATTCTGGTTTCTAGGGACTTAATTATTTATTAATTATTATCTATTATAATTGATCTATTATAATTCCTTTGAGAGTCCCTAGAAACCAGAATGCATTGCATTTATCTAAATCCGATATGGTCTATTATCGTAAAGGTTTCTCCTCCTAAAAAAATAAGAACAATCACAATTGAAACTTCAGTAAAAATTTACCTGGGCTCTTTGGAAAGTCTCTGTAAAACTGTAGTTTATGAACTGTAAAACTCCTTTGGAAATCATCCAGCTTAACAAAGTTGTTAAGCCCTACTACGTCTTCATATAAAATGAGCCATTTGACCATCAGGTAGATAAAATTTACAAAATTGATTTCAGGTTTACAATAAAGTCAAATCAATAGTCAGACGTGGTAAGGATAAAAGTGTGAAAAATGACGAGAGGAAGCCGTCAAACAACAACAAACAGAAGCCGTCAAACAACAACAAACGGAAGCCAATAAGACGCACCTCGCTATTCTCACAAGAAGAAGTTGATATCATCCAGATGAAATGCAGAGCTATGATGAAAAGAAAAGGAGGACAGAGGATTACAGAGGAAAATGTTAAATATGCTTTAGCAGGCGAAGCGCTACTGAAAAGATACACATTTGTTCAGTTACGGACAAGAATTCAATATGAAAAAAATCAAACGTAAGTGCTTTATTTGTAAATTCTTTTATTGGTTTCCCCACACTACACAGTCTGTTCCTCCTGCATTGTAACACTCATGCGTACCTTGTCTTTCTTTAAAACCACATGTAGTTATTTCCGTGATAAACAACGAGGAATGAATTTGTAAGGGTGATAATCACTGACCAAGGAAAATTGTCGTTTTATGAAATTTGTTGAGTTTTGACATCCCCACCAATTTTTTGAAAAAGGAATTTTAGTACACATGTATGGAATATTTTGACAATTTTTGGCTTTTTCTGGACCAACTAACTCTTTCTAACTATGTCCATTTTCGAGGCGTAATTTTCATTTTGTGCAAAAAAATTTTTTTTTTTATACTCAGAATAGTACTATTCTTTGGATTAGACAAACGTTTCACAGGAATTTCACTGTGCCCAGAAACAAATTAATTCATTTTTCTCCGATTTTCCTCTGTATACTGCGATTTTCGTATTTTACTACCCTTGATGCCAAAAGGATTTTAGATTTTTTGGTTTAGTACCACATTACTAAACGTCAGGATGTCCGTACTGACTGTACTATTCCGTTAATCACTATTATAAGAAGCATGTTTTCTTTTACAGTCAATTGTCGTCTTCTGAATCGTCGTCATCTGAATCGTCGTCATCTGAATCGTCGCATTCTGAATTGTCTGCCTCTGAAACTTCAGATACGGAGTAATCAGCTCTGAAATTGGACGAAAAATGATTGATAGAATTTTCTTTTTCTGGATTTCATTTATATTTTTATATTTGTTAAGTTAAATTTTATTAATTGCTTTTAAAACATACGTACATACGATGTTAATCGATGAAGCGAAAGCCTGAAGGCTTCTAGAATTTTCATTGTTTTTTTTTTTGTTTTCTGTTTCTAAAATCTAACGATGTAAACTACAATCCAGATTTTACTCTGGCCCTTTCGGAGCTTTTAATTCATCGAAGTTTATTTAATGTGATTGACCTTCCGTCATTTTACATGTTTCAAAGAATAAAATAAGGAACATGAAGCATCTTCAATCGGTGATGCAATATTAGCCGAGTTTGGTGTTTTAACGTTTTCGAAAATAAAGGCTGGGTGACAAAGTCGATTTTGGGCGTTCAATTTGATTTTATAAAATTTTTGAATTTCGTAGTAGTTAATTGGCTAAATTCAAAGCCCTTTTGGATCATTTTTGAGGTTTAAGATCACGCGATCTATATAATACATTTCGATCCTAATTTTATGCACTTTAAATCAATTGTGGTTTTAGAATTTTGGTTCCACATAGTATGTCACCGATTGTAGTAGTGGTTGTTTCTACTTTAAGATTTGTTTTATTTTACTACGGATTATTTTTACTTACTTTATAATGAAACTAACTTTGGCCTTTTTCGCTAAATATAGCCCGCGAAAATTTAGGATTTCAGTTTTCGTTAAGACTTAAAGGCTTATTCTCGAAATTTAGTTTAATACAATTTTCGAATTAAAGGAGCTTGCCAAATTTACTTTAATGGGATAAACTAGTCATTTTCACAAAATGAGATTTTCGAACTCGTATATCTTGCTAGGTATGCCTTAAAAGTCGCAATGCTTTAAAGACTTTTTTAGAAAAGCTAGGTGTCGACTAGGTGATATTTTGATATTAGTTTTGATCAGGATTATTTTGAAATATAAAAGCATAATCGATTTTTATCTATTTCGGATTTTTTAACCCCGCAATTGCAAAATTGGCGAAGTACGCCTTGAGGTTAAATGAGCAATATTGCTAAACTTTTTTGATGACTGTCCGACTGTTTATGTCGTTTCAATATTTGAAAGCTTTCAGCTTTGTAATGTTATTACCCGTAACCAGCTTTTAATAGGGCTTCATTGTGCAAGCGGCATACATTTATGTGGTTAATTGTATAATTAATAAAGTAGGGGTAATTTTAGTGATTTTAGTGATTTTCCCTTGCGATTTTTTCAAAATTGTTGTGGCAAAAGTCATATAATTTGGGGGTCAAATTCATTCACATTTTCGTTGTCATTGTCATCTACTTTTTACATCATACCAACTGAATTATAGTTTTTTAACTTAATAGGAATTTTCTAATAAAAAGAGTTTAGTTACTATTTTTTTAGCTTTTTTTTATTTCCATAGATTCGAAGAATATTTGCCTAATAAAATGAAAATATCTTATCATTTTTTCTTCTTCGTCTCAATCCGTATTTTTTCAGCTAAACAGTAGGAACTTATTTATACCCGTTCAACCGTCTGTCATTGAAATGCTCGCTTTGTCTCGCGGAGAAGCTTGAAATCGCCATATTTCACACCCTAACAAACTTTTGAATGTAAGGAATGAACTCATTTCAAAATGCCGTCACGTGAACTTTACTTTAAAACTCCACGACACAAAAGACTAAAATGACGTCAATTTTTGACGAAGACCCTGCAATGTTATTTATTGTAAGAGCAACGGAAGTCTAGTTTTTAAAATTTTTATTTTCAACCTGAGGATTGTTTGAATAAAGCATGAAACAGTCAGTATTGATACAATAATTTTCACTGCTTCAACTATCATATTACGCTTATTCTGATATCGGTTGGTTAAGCACTCCATTGATAAAGAAAAGTATCACATCGGCAAAATATACCCATTTATATAAATAATTCTTTTAGAAGCCCTCTCCCCGATGAAGTATAAGCACGAAGGGCTAGAAGGATTTGAAGCCAACAAATTCTACCAAAGTTGCACAGCCTTGAGCGGCTAGCCTGGTTTTTACACAAATGACAGATTGAAACTAAAATTTACCGCTAAATTTCGAAAAAAATATCAATCGTAAACAAAGGAATTGCTAGATTCAATCTGTCGTCAAAAATGCGGCGCATTTTTTAAGGCTTCACTTTTTCTTGCCTGAGAAAGGTTAGAGATTGAAATCTAGCCCTTCGGGCTTTAAACTTAATGCCTCTCCCGGTCACCCATATTTTACGTCCGTTTTAAACTGTTTTTTATAGTTTTCTCTTGCTTTAATGGATATCTAACGCGAAAATTCTAAGCCAAATTGACCAAAAGGCATAGGAAAAGATGAGTAAATGCTCTTCCTACTTTCATAAACCTGAGATCAGATTGTTATTGTTCAGGAGAAAGTCTTGGTACAAAAATTTGTTAATTCTGCCACTTTTCCCATCAAAAAGTTTTGGTGTAAAAAATAGCAAAAACCAAAAAAAAAAATTTTTTTTGTTTTCTGACCACCACCACACTGAAGCTCTGAAGGGATGGGTGAAAACAAACAGACGAATATGCAATCTTGTTTTCTTGGGGACTGCATTCGTCTAAAAGGACTATGAATGGCAGCAAAGTTGCGTGATTGTGTTTATGAATAGGGTGCCGTATGCATTTTTTACTTTCCGGCGCATAACAAGATTCTTGCTATAATTTTTTTCGCTTGAGGACTTCAGATGTTCATTCCTCAAGTGCCTTCAGAGGTTTACCGAGGCACGTAAGAAAACTATGAACGGCTGCGCAGGTTAACTTTCATCGGATTAAATTTCGCGAGCGAGAAAAGTCGAGAAATTGTTTAGATTTAATTTCGCAAAAGAGTTTTGAAATATTTGGCGTGAATTTTACACTGAAAGATAAAGCAAATCAAAATTGAATACCGTTTCGCTAACGCATTCCACGCCCCAATTTTAACCGTCCGCAGGAGTTTTGAACTAAGAAATTTCTACCTATAGACGATATTGAGAATACAAAGAAATCTCGGAATATTTAAAGCCTATAGCCGTTGCAGAATGTATCGAGTCATCATATATCGTTCAAAAGAAATTTGGTGCTATACTCTCAGGTACTGGATTTGACCAGACAGAATTCTAACAAGAAGCCCGTGGGGCGTGAAGGCCCAGCAATTTAAAATTATGAATATGTAGGCAGAAGAAGAGGCCAGCCTTGATGAGGTTGAAAACTAGTCACCGAGGAAGTTAGACTGTTATAGAACGGTGTTGAATTTAACAAAATTGGTCATGACAGTATTCATAAATTCAGTAAATTCACTGAAGGTTATTTAAAATGCTCGTATTGTGCGCCAACCCTTGTTTACTTTGTAAGAACTAATTACCGAAAGGTATGTCACCGTCTATCAAGAGTTATTGATTTGATTCTTATAAAGTATATGCTTATATAAAAAAATATGCTCATACTGTGCGCCATCCCTTGTTTACTTTGTAAGAACTAATTACCAAAAGGTATATCACCGTCTATCAAGAGTTATGAAATTGAAAAAAAAACAAGACGCTGTTATCGCAAAATCTTTTGGCGAACCGAACCACAAACCACAAACCACAGACACTTCTATTTAAAAGGCCCTTTTCGCTACGCTGGGTCAATTATCCCTTATAGCTAACGGATTTTGCTGTTGACAGAACACCGCAGTTCCCAGGATAATTTTATCGGAAAAAACTTTTCCTCAACCAAATTTTCAATTTAGTCATTTCGGCCCGACTAAACTTTCCAAATGAAACGGATTTCTTTACTTGCTCGAAAATTGGTCTTGTGATTCGACGTTAAAATTAAATTTTAGTCAATAAAGGTGTTGAATTTTTGCCGTATGAAATTTTGGGTAAAGGTTTTGGTTAAGAAAATGAAAAAATCGGGGAAAAATTTCGCCGGGGAAAAATTTCGTCACTTTCCTGCAGATTTTTTTCCTGATAAGGTAGCTTTTGACCCATCCCAGTGGGCACAAGACGTCCTAAGGACGTCCTTAGAAGGTCCATTTTGGACGGGAGGACGTCTAGCGGGGACGTCTATTGGACGTTCTATGGACGTGCAAAATGAAGTCACTTCCGTCCGTCCGAATTTGGTCCGAAAAAGACGTCCTAATTGGACGCGAAATGGACGGTATGTGGACCTTTCTTTTAATTTAGACGTCGGAAGGACGTTTTACAGACGTCACATGGACGTCTAACTGAGTCACTCCAACACGTGGACGTCAAAAGGACGTTTTACAGACGTCTTTTAGACCCAAACACGAGTGAGCTACAGACGTTTTAAGGACTTTTTATAGTCGCCATTTAGATGGCAAAACTTTCTCCATTTTTAGTTTTTATGAACGGATTGTTTTTTTTATCAAGACATTAATGACAAGACATTATATATCAAATTCCTGATTACAATATAACACAATCAGTTTTTTATACCCACCTATATCGAAGACATGACATGATATATCGAAGATAATTCGTTCGCAAATCGAAAGGCAAATTTGTATAAGTATTTCGTAATATTTTCGAGAAAAATAAATAGAAATTACAATTCTATATATGATATACATATATTACAATTATATTACAATAATAACAAAGATAATTCGTTCGAAAAGGCAAATTTGTAAAAATATTTCATAATATCTTAGAGAAAAATAATTAACGATTAAATGAAATAAAATAAAGATACAATAGAATATGTTAACCTAATATTTGAAAAGGGATAGTTGTTCACTTCATTTACATAAAATAGGTATTTATTTGGGGTTCAATCTCTTTCCCCACTATCGAGGATAACAGAGTACTTGAAAGGTATGAACTGAAGTATCAAAACTCGACAAAATAAAGTAAGGAAAGGAAAGGATTACTACAGCAGTTTTTCTAATTTTTGAAGATAATACAAATTTTTTATAAGTTTCTTCAATTTTTCGGGTCATGCGGCTGTGGTTGCTTAGCATTCTACAATCCTTCAAGAAATATTTGAGACAAAGGGGAGTTCCCGGTGTAATTTTGAACACCACAATTGATTTTTAGGGGCCTTAAACTACAATTGGAAAGTAGAGTTTTAACTCTGAGTTTTAACATGAGACTTAAGACTTAGGAGCTGGGGATCTCAGGATTTAAAAGCTCAAATTTGCTCGAATGAGGCTTGGAATATAGCCTAGAAGCCACAAAACCCCTCTAAAATCGAAACATTCAATGGAAGAAAGTGGAAGTGCTAAAATAGCAATTCTCGCCCGAACTTTAAATTCTGAAAAACGTCAAAATACACTAAAATCTCAATATATTTCAAGGGAGATTGTCTGAGAAACTAAAAAATGCCAAATTCTGCTCAGCGGGGGTTCTTATTCCAAGTTTAAAGCAATTTTTCTGGCTCAAAAATCCCCTTTCTTCAATTTTAGGGGCTAAAACTCGAAAAAAAGTCAAAATTTCCTGAAATTTTCACGTTTTTGACTTTTCGTAAATTGGACCTTTGCAAAATATTAAATATTTCATAAAAAAGTGATTTTGGCCAGCAGCAAACCCTTCAAAATGGTCCGAAACATGCTTTAAGACGAATTTTAGAGGTTTTCAGGTAATTTTGGATCCCCCGCAGAGCAGAAATCAGCATTTTTCAGTTTTTCAGACAATCCTTCAAGAAATATTTGAGACAAAGGGGAGTTCCCGGTGTAATTTTGAACACCACAATTGATTTTTAGGGGCCTTAAACTACAATTGGAAAGTAGAGTTTTAACTCTGAGTTTTAACATGAGACTTAAGACTTAGGAGCTGGGGATCTCAGGATTTAAAAGCTCAAATTTGCTCGAATGAGGCTTGGAATATAGCCTAGAAGCCACAAAACCCCTCTAAAATCGAAACATTCAATGGAAGAAAGTGGAAGTGCTAAAATAGCAATTCTCGCCCGAACTTTAAATTCTGAAAAACGTCAAAATACACTAAAATCTCAATATATTTCAAGGGAGATTGTCTGAGAAACTAAAAAATGCCAAATTCTGCTCAGCGGGGGTTCTTATTCCAAGTTTAAAGCAATTTTTCTGGCTCAAAAATCCCCTTTCTTCAATTTTAGGGGCTAAAACTCGAAAAAAAGTCAAAATTTCCTGAAATTTTCACGTTTTTGACTTTTCGTAAATTGGACCTTTGCAAAATATTAAATATTTCATAAAAAAGTGATTTTCGGAGGATTAAGATCGTTCGGAGAACCAGAGTTCAAACCATATTTTAGAAGTTAACCTAAGTTAACCTGTTTAAGTAACTAGAAGTCATACTCAAGGTCTCATACAAAAGTTCCATAAGTTATAATTGGATTAGTGTCTTTCATAGACAATGATAAAAAATTCATCCATACCATGATATTTCTTAATTTCTGCTATATCATATGCAGGCCAAGTGGGTTCCATGGGAGCATTCTCCAAAGCCAGCTGCTTGGTGGCATATTTAGGCCAGTAAACTTTTGAATCCTTGATCCAACGTGTTGGTGCAACGCATTCCAGAGAATTACCATTTTTCTCGACGATCTTGAATAGTGCGTAGGACATTTTGCTAAAATGATGAAGAAATAAAGAAAATGAGCAAGTTCCAAAAACACATGTTACCAAAGATCAGTTTCAAAAATTGTAACTTACTATATACAAAAGTGTTTGTAATAATGAAAACGAAAAGGTATCTTTTTGGACTAAATTAAATAAAAAGTAAGTCGCTTTTGTCACTTAAAACCCTTTATATCGTGCTTAAAAGACACTAAGTTAATGTTCATTGCCATTCTTATGTAGACTACTAAGCATAAGGTGCCCTGCTTCTATAAGGTATAATGTTAAGGTCCTCAAAAATGTCACACACTCAGTACTGAATTTTTTAAACTGATCCAAAATTTGAAATTCAGAGCCAAGAAGATCAGAAATTAGTTTTTCGTCTTCATTATTTTTCCTACTTTTTCAAAAAATTATTTTGTCTTGAAGGATTATTTCAAAGCGACTTGACTTGCAATTTAGAATAAGAAAGCAGCAGAGGCAAACAACTTTTTTAAAACAATATATCTTTGGAGTTGAAAGATTTCGAAAATTCCAGGACATTTTGACAAATAGCAGAAAGCTCTGACAGTAAGATATAAATTGACAAATTTTGATTAGAACAAGTGATATTTTTATGGACCTACCTGTTTATCAAAACTAATCAAGGAACATTGAAACAATGAAACACATAAGACAACTGGTCAAAATACAAAAAGATATAATGTAAGCATATCTATTGGGAGAAACTATCAAGAAGTAATTCTATGCCTAGTGACAAATAGTCTTTCAACTTACGACTTTATGAGTAAAAAGACATATCTGGTCGAAAAATTGAGTAGTTTAGTTAAGAACATTGATCTATGCTTATAAATAATGATTATTATAGCTAAAGATGCATCTTTTTTGAAAATCTGATCGAGCCATCTTTTACCTATGATGGCACTTTCATGCAAAAAATTCAAAAAAAATTGAAAAGATTAATAATCCAAAAAAAGCACCTTTGTGCAAAAAATCAATCCAGCCAATCTCTAGAAAAGCTGGTAACGAACGTACTAACCAACTAACTAACGAACATGGGTAAATTTATAGGACCTCCAGGTAGGTCTAAAAATATTCAAATATAGTGACCATAAAATAGGAAATGAATTTGTTACATAGAGAAATTCTCAAAATCATTTCGTTTGAATTTTAGCATTCGTTGTTTTTCCTTTGTTGATTATCGAATTTGAAGGAACATATGCATGTGGATACACATTTTATGGAAACGAATTTACTGAGAATTTTTCTCCGTCTCAAATTTACATTGTGTGATACAAAGTGCAATCTATTTACAACATTGAAATAATTACAAAGTCGTCTTTATATGGTAGACAAACGCATTTCTTTTGCAACTGCTCTTTATTAAAGTTAAATTGGGACGGTTTCAAGTTGCCTTTCAAAAGGTATATCCCGAGCACTTTCGAATCGATGTTAAAAACATTGAAGTAGGATGACAGATCAGATAGTTTATAAGTATCACATCGAAATGTTCTGGTATGTCCTATTCTTTTCTTTAATTGGATTAGCAGATCAAATGCAATGAACCATGAATCTTTACCATTCGGTTCATACTTCAATACAAGTGGTTCAGTCAGGTAATAGCTTGCATCGAGCTCATCGCATCGCTTAACAATCTGACTGAGTGGGTTATTTCTTCCTCTAACAAGACGTTTAATCTTTTGAAGATGGTTTTCGAACTGGAAACATGAAAATTTAATCAAAGGTAACTGAAATCTAACTACATCATCTGGGAGATGTTCCACATTATGCACGTTATAAACACAAAATGTTTCACCGTAGTAAACATGAGAATTGTCAACGAAATATTCTAAAAGACGTCGAGATGCTCCAATGTTTTGGTTTCTAATAATGTTATCTTCTTCACTGAGCAATCGAATAGCGATGGAAAAACTAAGAAAATGCTTGAAAGCAGAAGCTGATAAATATGGTCGTAAAACTACTAATCCGGTGTACAATAAAAACGACTTAAGTTCGGTAGCTTTCCATCGATCTAATTCAGTCAAGGCTCTTGCCTTACGTGCAAATTCAGTTGGAAGCTTAATGGAATTCAAATCGTTGGAAATGGCGTTCAAATAAGCAGCAGACAACTTCCCAGCTTTGATCTTTCGGTAGGAACCTCTCATGTAATACAAAATTCGCCTGGTGATACCAAGGTAAACCAAGTGCATGGGGTCAAGAGTAATATCTTTGATCATATCGATTGGTAGGTCGGTAAGCTCAGAGATGCCATTTGATGACGTTTTCCATCTTCGTCAGGTATAGCGTACACATTCTCGCGAAATAGTTCATCGGTACGTTCTTCATCAGCTCCTTCTTGGTCTCTATCAAATACAATTCTATTCTTGTGACTCACGCCTCTGATACCACACCTTTCACACGAAAAAAATCCAGTGTGTTGGATGATACCTTTCATTCCCGACCGTGCTGGTGCATCTGATGTTATGCAAAACAAGGAAACAGGATAATGAAGATTGTTGAACGTGATGCCATTATTAATTAAATTTTTCATTTCAACTACGAAATCATGCATGAATTCGTTGAAAGGAGGCTTGGATTTCCCGCAAAAGAAAGCAACAGAAATCGGTTTAAAATTGTGAAACTGGACGAGAATAGGCCACAAGTTGATTGTACTTGACTTGAAAAGAGGGAGACCGTCCATGTTAACAAATAAGGTGATGCAGTCCATATTACAATCATATGCCAACAGTTTGGTAACCCTATTTTCAACGCCAATATAAATGTAATTTCCAAGACCCATTGCTGTTTGAGTAACTGTCCTTTGCGTTTTCAAAAGTGTTCTCTTATCCTTAGGAACATTACAGCCAAGATCTCCTACAATGCCTAGAATTTCATTTACGCAAGCTCTTGTACAGTGGTTTTTCAATGACCATTGTTTCAATCTTTCACACAAGATACTGTCGAACCCATCCTCTAGACATTCTAAGTCTGATTCTAAAGAACAGGATGAAGATTCCAAAAGAGAAGGGGAGGATGATCCACCAGATTGTTCAGATACTCCAGCAAGAAAAGCAGGTTGATCTAAGGGCTCCTCATTATCATCAACTTCAGTCCGAATGGACGTACTATCTGATACTATTAACTGAGAGCCATCAGAACTCATGTTAACATCCTCATCATCATCAGAACTCATGTCAGCATCCTCATCATCCACAACCTCATCTCTTGGTGGGATAACAGATGTATCATCGTCATCATCATTATTGAGGTTGGAAATAGCCTGAACACATTTTCTTCGATTTCTCCATGATTTCAACCTTAAAATTTAAAAGTGTATATTCTAAGCTGTACGACATCTAAAATAAATTTAAACTTTCCTCAAAACATAAAAAAGAATTTACTCTATAGTATTTCTAATATGTGGTCACTCTATTTCTTTAGAGACAGCACTTCCTACTCCTAATATTATTTATGGAAAAGATAAGGTTCAAGAGACTTCAAAAGAAACTGTACTGAAAAGTGGTCTACTGCTCGATTGCATTCTTCATACTTGTTTTGGGATTTTTAATTCTGAGCTTTAAAACTTGTATCTATTTCAAATGCTTAGAATATAACTAAATCACCTGTCTTTTTTCTTGTCCTTATTCATGGCATGTCTATTTGAGCTTTGTTGAATGCTGAAAGGCTGTTCAAATAGTAGTTCAAACTTTACTCTTGTAATTAGGAGATGATTAAATATGATCAGCAAAATAAATCAACATGAAAGGGGTTGCGGAACGAGCGTTCCGTTTTCGCAAAGCGAAGTTTTGTGACTCAGGAAATTCAGCGCTCGCTGCGCTCGCTGCTAAAAGCGATAAAAAACATACTTTTGATTGCCTGGCTAAGGTTATTGACAAATCTTCCAAAAATGTAAAAATACTTTCGATTTACATAAGAAAAGGAATGAGAAAATTGCCAAAGATTACCTAACGGATTCGATCCACACCAAAAACGTGTAGTTTGTAAAACGCAAGAATTCCTTCACAACTCGAAGACGCAGAAAGTAAAAATTCTAATACACTAATTTTTTTTATAAGCATACGATAAATTTCGGCTGAAGCTTACTATGCCTAAAGCTCAATTTTGAGCCTCGAGTTATGCTTAACGCTATGCTAGGTAAGAAATTTATGAAAACTATGGTTCTAAAAATTTCTTTGGCTCAGCCTCAATGTATGCTTAGTATATGCTTAATTTTTCTGGAAATTTGAGCTTCAGTATGCTTATAAACGTTATGCTTATAAAATAATGAGTGTACTAAGGTATGACCAAAAGTCCAAAATAGATCATTTTTACAGCATAAAATCATGAGTCGATAAGAAAATAACTACTACTACTACTACGATTTGGTTGATACTTTCGTTTAGTAGCAAAAGAGATCTTTTTGGCTTTCGTTTAGCAAAGGAGATATTTTACGTGGTAACCTGATTGACTTTTTGATTTTTCAAGCATATACAACAAAATTCCCACATCTCGCATGCGCAGATCTAGAGAAAGGATGCTCCACTCGCTTCGCGCGCTCAACGCTCGTTCCGCAAAAATAACTTTGAATGAGGACTTTTTGCATAATCAAGGGTGTGAACATACTAATATTGAACCTTAGGCAATAAATTAGAGTGAGCTGACATAATTGGTATAAAGACCCCTTTCTACACCATCCAACCAAATAAAAAAAACCCTATAAGGATTTAAATATTTCTAGATTGAGCTAAACTTAATTTAAATAAAACTCACCTCATGAATACTGTGCGAGAAATCAATTGGCTTGTGGATCAAGATATATCTAAAATCAAAATGATACTGGTCATCATTGTCTTTTTTTTGACAGCGTTAGACCTGTTCTTAGGCTTCATTGTCCAAGAAAAAGGAGCATAGTCATAAAGGGAGGTATAGAGAACCTGTACAATATATATTTAGAGCTTCTCACAAGTGAAAATTTTCTAAGCTGCCTAGTTCCATCCCTAACTGGTACTGATAGAGATTTCAGTTATAAAGACATACCTTAGTGAGATCAAGGATATTCAGGGTCAGTCACTGAGAGCCACAAAATTCAGCTTGCACAACCTGAAGAAAAATTAAACACTTTGAAATATTGTAAAATCTCCAAGAGGTGAAACAACTAACATCATTTTCCTGCAAAATTATTCCTAAAACATAACTCTGGCTCTACTTAGTTAAGCATAGTGGTGGGGGGGGGTTGGAGTTTGAAAAAGCTATAGCAGGAATGTCTCTTTTGGATTGATAAAAAAAAATCAAAACTATAGAAAAACAATAACTCAAAGGATCATAAATTTGGTTGGCTTAAAAACAGGCTGCTTCCCAAATGAGTTGTAAATTTTTTGGGTGACAAGAGTAGCTTTTTAACATTTTTTTGCCTTGAATTTTCATCAATATGATTTTTGATATTTTTTTGAAAGAATTATGACATGTTGATATAGTGATGGAATTGCACTTTTATTGCTAATTATTGAGCTATAAACTTCAGCCTTGCATAAGATCCTTCTTACCGCACTAAGATTTGTAACTCTGCTATACCCAAAAAAAAGAAGAAAAAACAGATGGAATTTGAAAAATGAGTTTGTAAAAATCAACTTTGTAAGTAAGGCGAAAATAAAAAAATGTAGTGTTTCAGGAAACCGGCCGTGTGAAAAAAAGTATTTTATGACCCGGCCGCAGACTATGGGTTCAATCCTATATGGTTCATCATAAAGAAAATCAAGTTGACCGTTCAAGCTATCAAACGTCGTTTGGTTAGATACCCCTGCTTGTAAATCAAGTTTTGTTTGTAAGTGGTTGATACATTAGTATTCAGGGCTTACTTCATAATAGGACTATTTCAATGATCTTAAGTTATCAAAAAGAGCAAAAAAATTATTCCGGCCGGCCACATGAGAACTTTTTTCCTTCATCTGCATTCCGGAAACACTACATTTTTTTATTTTCGCCTAAGCACAAGATTTTTCCATAACTTCAGAAAAAAGCTCTTTCTAATAGTTGTTTTGGTGAACGTGAAGGTCTATTGAATTACAAATTACTCCACGTATACATTTCTTTCCTTCAGCCAGGTACAAACGGGATAAATTATTTTGTCCCTAGACGTACTCCTGTGTTGTAAAAGACCGAAATAAACAAGAAGACATTACTATTAAAAAAAATTCTGCAGGAGTAGTTAGTTATTAGACCATCGTATTCTCCCAAATGATTATTTCATACCGGTTATCCTCAGAAAAATGGCGGAAAATTTTCAAAAAAGGTCAGGAAAACATTAGTACAATCGAGCTGGAAATCTTATGCAAAATGATTGAAGTCTATTATTGATTGGAAATTTTTTGAGCCCTTTTGTCTAATACTCAAAGTCAAAATGAACCACTCTTAATAAAATAATGACCAGTTGGCGAGTATGTGCTGAGTAATATTGCCAGAGGTGAAAACTGAGCTTGCGTTGTTCTAGTTCTATTAATTAATAACATAATACATTATTAACGTACATTATCATACTGTTGCCTCCACCGAGGACAATATTTTCAGTACAGCCCTCACTAACCAGTCATTATTTTATTTGTTAACCGTTTCCTTTTTTAACTTGGTCGATTATTCAAAAAGACTGGAGAAGACGACTGAAAAAAGATTAAGACTTGTGTGAATTTCTAACGTCTGAAATGGAAAAATTAAGAAAAATGATTTCAACGCCACTCAACGCAGTGTCTATTTTCTTTAAAAAAATAACATCACAATGAGTTTTCCGATGTATATAAGCCTGTCGTTAAGAGAAAAGAACCAATCACATTGCATAAAATGTTGTGCACGTACAAGCTGTGTTAAAAAAAAACGGTTAACAATACGCATTTACTTGATACAAGGGCTAACTTTTTCCAATCGATTGATGGATATCAATTTATTCCAATAATCTATGGGTCATCAAGAGGCTATTTCAAAATCATCTTGAATATCGGTTATTGATGATTGTTATTTTTCATCAGTCATCTTTGCTCTAGAGGCTATTGATGAATAATCAATGAACTAGGTGTAATCAAGCCTCCCAGCCTTAAAAACCTGATTATTATCAAGATCAATTTAAGTCCAATCCATATATATATAATCTGACAACGGAAAAGTTATCGATTGTATCAAGTGAGAGTGGAGATTCCGGAATGAATAAAATATGGATGCAAAATAAAAATATTTGTGATTGCCAGCCTTTAACTTCCATAAGTTTGGTGCACAATATTTTGGTTCAAGGGTCCAATGGGCATTTCTTGGTGGTATCAGGATAAATTCAATAATCATAAACCAAACAATCATCGACACCAAAAAGGACAGGGAGTTCCTTATCCCCTGAACAAAGGGAGTGCTACAGATTAAACACTGGCATAATAAACTTTAGTCTTAATATGTTAGCAGCACTATCCCAGGTAAAAGGAAAAACAAAAAACCACTCCAAAAAACCACTCCATTTTGGAATAATCAAAGTTATAGCAGAAGAGATTTTTCATTTCAAAACAAACTTAAACTTTGGACCCACTTTCTGCTCTGAAGCTTAGTATTATCTCTTTCGGAACAAAAAAAGAAATATAAACTCACCTTTACAATGAAAAATCTGGTAGATTGACAAGCTCCACAACATAAACTCTAAAAAAGTTTTTTTACTAGTATTATTATTGAAACAACGAAATTTGATTGAAAGGTCTTTGATTGATTGATGTTCATCAGAAAAAGCGTCTGTCTATCTTTGAAAAAAACTAAGATTTAATTCTCGTCGGAAGTTTTGCGCGCTCTTTTTACATGACAGAATACAAAACCGGGGGTAAAAGTTAATGCTTTGCAAATAAAGAACAGTTTATATTAAAAGAAAATTATACAGAAAAATAAAAAATTATGTTACGAATTTAATATTTAGTTTAAATTATCGTTTCAGATGTATAAGACTCGAATATTAACTCAAAGAATCATGTAGTTTATACTACTTGACCCCCGTATTATTTTTATTTATGATTGAAAATCGCGCGGAACCGATGGGTTAGAAGGACGTCCGTTAGACGTCCTATAGAAGTCCGACGGATAAAGGTCCGCTACAAGCGTCTATAGGACGTCTTTTTTGGACGGGGACGGGACATGGACGGACGGACGTAATTTAGACGTCTTCAGGACGTCGGTCGGACTTTCTGTGCCCACTGGGATGAAGGCAATTCTTGAAAGTGATTTGACGCAGCCTCAAAGGCTGACTACCACGATGTGACGTTCTGAATATCATTGAGAGTTCGTTACAGTGTGCCAAGAAGGGGAAAGAAGGATAGGGAATAAATCTCTGCGTTAAAAATTTTCGGTATTCAATTTTACGCTTAAAAGCTAATTTAAGTACCTGGGTTCTCCAGATTCCTTGAATAGTGCAGTTGGAACAGAAGCGAGCTCGTAATTGAAGATGTCTTCGAATTCCATTTGATTTGTTCCAAGAAGATAAAGAACAATGGAGAAAATGACGTCTGTGGATAGCCTAGCCTGAATCAGCAACATTTGAAAATATGGTAACAAGAATTTGAGATACTTACTAAACAGCTAAACAGTACCAAATCAGATTCGTGTAGTTTATGATGTTTGAGATAAAAATGCATTTACCTCTTCCTACTTTCATGTAGGTTGATTCGATTGCCATATCACTCCATATACCATTGAATCTTCCGTCTTCTTCTTCTTGAGTCTTACCACATTCTCTCCCTTCATAAACTGTTTCAGTAGATCGCTTGGCATCCTGTGAATTGATCTGAGGTAGACGATTCCATCACGCGCATAGTTCAGATGGCCAGCAGCGAAGAAGAACGGATCATCGTTTGACAGCAGTGTAAAGTAATCCAAATTCTCCTTCTTTCTCTGCACGATATTTCATCATGAGGAACACTGGATCAATGAGATTCGTTATCCAATGTTGTGCCAGCTTGCCGTTTTTTGATAGATCATCTAAGGACTTTACTAGGTCTTCTCGGGTTGCAAAATTACATAAATATATACGTATAGAAGAATCACACCCAGCGTGTTTATTTTTTATTTGCCTTGATTCAAATCTTTATTTGAGCCATTTCAATCACTTCAGGGAAAAAAAGTAAGACGGCACTGTAAGGGTATTCAACTTGGCGAAAAATGCACTGTAAGGGTGTATTTTTCGGGAAAAACCACTGCACATACCGTCAGTCCAAAATCCGACTGCCCCCCCCGGGTGAACACAGTTACCTTCTTTGTTGGGAACACTTTCGACATCACACATGGCTGTTAGAATTTCGGATAGATCCGATGGTGTCTTGTTGATTAATGGTTTGTACTTCACTGCTGTCATATTCTTTTTGGATACTCCATTTTCTCTCATCTGCTTTGTATTATATCCTTCAAAGTCGGGAATATTTGGATTTGTTAATGTATCTTTCATGAAATCAAAATCTTTGACATCACTTCTCGAAGACGTTAAAAGCTGATTATATAACAACACCAGTCGAGGTTCCTTGTTGCTAAGTTATTTGGCATTGAGGGTTTCTTCTCTTCTTTGAAGATTTTTGGTTCTTGGATCTGTACTAAAATTTCTAAAGGTCTATGAACTTTTCCTTGTACTAAGATATCTATATATACGGAAACCCCTAGGATTATCATTTTCAATATACATAAAAATATCTTTCAAACGATTATAAACTTGACTATGTTTAGACAATTTTTCAATTTTTTTTCACGATTTTTTGACAATTTTCATGTCATTCCTTAAAAACCGTGTAAAAAATTTTCCCCAAAATTTGGTGAGGGCAAGTTTGGCTTTTTAGACTCAGTATATACCATAGTAATAGGAAATGCAATATGTACTCGATGTCAAGCTGGCCTTTAAAATTGCTACTTGGCCATTGGACTATATGGGCTAATTTGTACCCTGAGTATCAGAGGCAGCGAGTTTTCAAAGAAAATACCCGACCTCTGACGATTGAGTGTAGAAATTTTATCGCGCCTTTGTTAATCTAACCACAATAGAATAAATCAAAGATAAAGAGCAAATACTACCATATCAATGTCTAGTTGATGAATTCCCCAGAAACCTTCAAGTGTAATTGCAATGAGTTTCGTTCCAAAGAAATCTTCTACATGACTCTCAAGTGTATGTATTGATCTTTTGTACTTAATTGTAAAGAGGTCATTTTGCAATTTTTTGAAAAAAAATCACGCCCATATCACGTTATAAACTCCCCCCATTTTATGACCTTTATGCTACAAAGTGCTAAAATTGGCCAAAAACCTTCATTTCCCTAGGGATTTGTTTAGCAAAATCAGTTCAATAGCACTTAATTATAACCATTTTGTTAATTTTTTTTGGAGTAAACACGCCCCCTGCTTATTCCATCCCCTACAATTAAGCACAAAAGAGTACAGCAATTACTAAGCTATTGTGGAATCAAGATAATAGACAGGTCTTTTTGTTTTATGATCATCCATCGCTGACTCTTTTTTACGCGCGTTGGTAACATTTTTACGTAGTCTTTTCAAAAACGCGAAATTAACTTTAATGAAATCGGGAAAATAGACAGATCTTAGACAATCGCCATGGTTACTTATTGTTTGCGGTAATGCAAATTGAATAGAATCGCTATTCGCTCTCACAGGTTCGAATATGATTTCTGAATATGATCTTTACGGTAGCTAATTAGTCCTTTGATATTAAAAATTTGTTTACAAAATTCCCAAACGGAAGATTTCTTTAGTGTTTTGGGTATTTTGATTTTGTGGAAGATACCTAAAACCACGAAATTAAAAATGCTTCGATTTTCCCCTTAATTAGGCAGACTACTCCCGAACGTTAAATAACTTTCAAAAACTTTCCAAACGTGAGAAACTTTTGCCAACCCACATCCTTTTCATTAATTTACATATAATTTATTTTCATGATAAGACGAATTAGTTTATTTTGCGGAACTAATTTTCGCAGTTTACTTTTTGTTAATCTTCTTTTATTATTAGGGATTTCCAAATTTTCCGGGACCTAAATTTCGCACTTGTGACGTCAATATTCGTTTGAAACAGCATATCGTAACATGAAGAGAGATATGTTGTTAAGCTTTTTACCGAGAACGTTTGATGATATTGAAAATGGAATATTTTATTGTCTTTTTTAGAATCAAACGGCCCAATGAGCCACTAAGAGCAATACAATGTTTTCTCAAAGTTATCCTAAGCAATGATGATAGCCTGGCTCAATAAATAGGAAGATTCTATTGAAAAGTTCTATCAAGTCGATCAAAGGGAGATTATTCAGGATAAATATTGCTAGCGTCAAAGTAAAGACCGGAGCTTGTCATTTTATTGCTAAAGTGATAGTTTCACGTCTTTCTCAATTCCCTGCCTCAACCTCAAACGCAGGGCTAAAAGATTTTCAGCGCCTGAATGAGACAAGGGTGTATGATTGTAATTAAGAAATTACCATTTTTCATTTTTCTTTTTGGATAATCCATCCATTTATTTGAAGAATCCTCTTGGTAGGATTTGAATTCACAAAATCCCACCAAAGTTGCGTTGGTTTGAGTGACCCGCATGGTTTTTCACAAATGACAAATTGAAACTAGAATTCACCGCTAAATTTCGAAAAAAAAATCTATCGAAAACAAAGGAATTGGTAGATTCAAAACGTCGTTAAAAATACGGCGTATTTTATAAAGCCTCACTTTTTCTTGCCTGAGAAAGGTTAGAGATTCGATGGGTACCTAATGGGGGTTGGAATAAGCTGAGGGGATTAGAAGAAATCTCAAATAAAAATGGAATAAAAATGTCCTGGGTGGAAACCTTTTGAAAAATTAATTAACGGAGATAGGGGCGGCTATTAGGTACCCGAGACTATACTTCATTTGGCTGCATGCATTCCAAATAAACTGATATCTTAACTTTTCCTCCTTATCAGTACACAAGATCCGAACAATAAACAAATACAATTGTATTGGAGACTTTTGGATTATTTTGTAACGCAAGGCCTGTAATAGATACGTATACGTAGTATAAATAGATAATATGACTAAAGTTTATGACAAAGTTACGTTATGATAAATAGTTAGATAAATCATATAATATCCGCAAACAAACTCTTGCTTCGTCTTTCCGATCGATTTTTGTAGTCTTTGTATAATGTCGATAAATTGCTAGATCAATAAGTCTCTAATTAAGTCTATTTTTAAGTTAATTCTCAATATATCTCAATTTCCTTCATTTGTTATTATCCGTTGTCTATGTGTCTTGTCCTTCTTTGTCTTTGTATAATTATAAATAAACCTAAGGAACTCCCTGGACTAATGAGTTCCTTCCCTTGGACGAAAACCTGCCTCCCTCGAGCTATAGGGGTCAGCCTTTGTTCGCCAATCTGACCGATCTTTTGGCAGGACAAAAACCTTGGTTCGTTAATTAAATTGAATAAATCTGCCGGTGAATCTTCTCCTCGTGCCTGTATCTCTCCTCTCGATTGTACTTTCTCGTCCCTTCGATTGATCAGCCACTGCCAACATGCCTCATCGTACGTGGTAAGAACACATAAATGGAAAAGAAATATCAAATATTCAGATACAGTTTAAGTACACGACCTTTGCGTTGCAATGAGATGACACGTCTTCTACTCTCTCCCTTTTATAGCGCATGCTCAGGAATTCGCATGCCGGTACTTTCGTCCGGAACCGTATAAGATATTTGTTTTCCGGATTATTTTTCCAAAATATATCGGAAATCACACATAGGGTATGCGAATTGGTCTCTTATATCACTTCCAAGAAGAGCTTAAAATGGCTTTGTATTGTATGTCGTGAGGATCGCGATTACACACTTTGGCACTAAATCGGTCTCCTACTCAAGTAAGAACGAAGATAACCATGGCAGCTAGTCCAAGAGTTATGTTCTCCTGAACTCATCTCAAACTTATTACAAGAGCTAGAAGGAGTTTTTTTAGAAAACATTGTTGTTGAAATTGAAATAATTAAAATCATTGAGTTTAGGCCCGAAGGACTAGAGCGTAGAGAATAATCATCAACCTTATCCTGGCAAGACAAAATACTTAATTTCCCATCCAGAGCAAAGAGCGCCTTGCTCATATCAACAGAGTTTTTTTTGTTTTCGTTCTTCGAGTACTATATTACACCCCTGTCTCACTGACCCGGTGGAAGTTTCATAGCCAATGGGGATAGAATTAGGAACTAATATGAACAAATATCCCAGTGGGGAGAAAAACTCCTTTTAAATTTTATAACTGGGGATAGTCATTTCCATTGTTTTCAATCCAAAAAATCGGCAAATTCAGATGAAAACTTTACGGTGGGGATACTAATACTATATTTTTCCCAATGGGGACGAAATTTAATGAGTTTTCCTCCATCGGGACGAATTTTGGGCTTATTTTTCCAGCGGGGCAGGGGTCTCACCGGGTCTGTGACACAGGGGTGTTATATTTTTCGAAATTCAGCGATAGATATTACTTTCAATCCGACACTTGTGTGAAATCCACGAGCGGGAGTTCTAGATGGGGCCAAGAGTCTCCTCCAGGGCTTTATTAAATGATTGAAGCATGTTCTTCACTAGGGATGACTGTGTTTAAAATGAGCAATTTTCGCAAAATTTGATTTCACAGTTGAGAGGATTTTTTGATAACAAAATGTCTCATTTTGCGCTAAAAAGTTGACCTTAGGGGTGATTTTATAAATCCTGAGAATATTCGGGTTTCGTTTTTTTTTTCAATTTGATATATGTCTATAAATATTGGGTGATATTCTGCAAAAGTTCAATATCTCTCAATCAAGAGTTATTAAAAGTTGATAGAAACGATAGAAATAAGTTTTGATGACGTCTGCATTTTTCCATTTTTCACAACATTTAGCTATATATCTTTACTTAGGCATAGAAAACAATACACCTTTTCGACTGTAGCTGCCATTTGCCACGCAGGCATTTTCTACCACCACTGTCCCACCGCCCCAGTCTTTTTTTCGGTGTATTATCCAGCCGCAACTTAATATTCTACAACCATGAACAATTGTTAGGAAAGAGTAGAATATAAGCTTCACCCGCTTCATCCCCAGTGGCAATGTTGAATGGCATTGAAAAAATCGGTGTTTATTCTCAAACCTTCATGCCCATGATTGTATAATCGACAACACACTGGGCTCAACTTCAGTGGCTTCAAATTTTTCATAGCCCCAATTGTCGACCCCCAAATATTTATCCGATGAACAAGTGTGCCAAATTTCAGCCAAATTAGAACATTTTTGAAGTCTCCAGGCTGCCCCAAAGTTTTAGCCTCGTTTTGGCGAAAAAATCGTCCCCAGGCCCAAAAAAATTAAAATTTTTGAAAAATGAAAAAAAAACAGCCTCAGATATTCACCCAAGGAGCAAGTGTGTCAATTTTCAGCCAAATCAGACAATTTTTGAAGTCTTCAAGCTGCCCCAAAATTTTAGCCTCGTTTTGACGAAAAATTCGTCCCTAGGCCAAAAGAATCAAAATTTTTGAGAAATGAAAAAATTCCCTCCAGATATTCACCCAGGGAACAAGTGTATCAAATTTCAGCCAAATTGAACTAGTTTTTGAAGTCTGTCTCCAGGCTGCCCTAAAGTTTTTGTGACACACATACACACATTATCAGATTCTAGCTCAACTAAAATTGAGAACATATTATAATTTAAAACTCATCTGAGAACCAGAAAAGATTAGTTTTGAATACCGACAAACGATTGATGATTTCAAAAAAAAGGTTTGATGATCTTTCTGATCATGAAATTTAAAAACCAAGAGGCAAATGGAAAGTTTTGTTATCAAAATTTGCTATCATCAAATGTTTGCTATCACGTTTGCAGTCGCTTGCTATTACTAATATATCATTTTACTGTTTGCATGACGAAAAAAAGGTTTGCACCAGTGTTTTCATATTCTAGACTGTTATTTAGAGTATTTAAAAGAAAATATCAAACTTAAAAGGTTTGAAATTTACGACTAAACATGTCAAAATACTGTTTGTGTCATGTCAAAATACTATTTTTGTCATGGTACACCTAACTAGCTTTAAAGGTTTTCAGATCACGAGTTCTTTTGCCAAAAGCAAATAAAATTCAAAACTACACTCAATACTCTCAATTATACACGGGAACCTACGAAAAAAGTTGCAAACAGGAGCAAAATACCTTAAACGCACCTAAATTATGAGTTTAGCGACTTGTCACAAAACTACCACGCGATCATTTTTCTAATAATTATAATGATAATAATAATAATATTGATAATAATATTGAGCACCAAAATCAAGATAATAGCATTTTAAGACTCTCCAGTTGAGAGTAATATCTATTTACTTAAGAACAAGAGCAGTCATGCAACATGCTGGTATGTAGTTTTAGTCTTTAAAATAAGTTGCTTAGAAAGAGAGATAATCAAGTTTAAAGTTATCAAAGAGTGGTCAAACCCCTATAAATCTTGTTTTTTGATTGCCCATATCTTTTTAATGAATCGTTGAGATCAAATTCTAGTTAGTCCATTAGACGGGTACTATTCTGGAGAAGATTTTTCATTTGTTTAGCTTAATTCCCAACTTGGTTCATTTTTATTGCATACAGGACAACTTGATTGAAACTAAAGGATTCTGGGTCTTGTTACCTAGGACAAACAAAACATAAAAAGTAAACAGAAAGCTAAAAACAAAGAGCACACTTTGTGCAGCTCGACAACAAAATGCCTCTACACAAACTCTACACAAAAACATGTTGATGATATGTTATTATATATAATTTTTGTTTTTTGATTATTTTAGATGGGTAAGACAAGTAATGAAAAAATAGAAACATGGAGAAGAAACAAGGAAAACAAGAAAAAGGAAAGAGAAAAAGATCGAATAAGAAAGGCAAAGAAGAAAGAAAGTATGACAGAGGAAGAGCAAGCAGAATTGAGAGAAAGAAACAAACTTAACAAACAGAGATCTAGACTGAACATGTCAAAACAGAAAAAGACGGGAGTAAGGTTAAAAGACAGAAACAGGAAGAGAAAATTAAACGCAGATCAGGAAACACATGAGAGTTATTTAACACCACGAGTGAGAGCTTTTCGGGAGAGACAAAACCTAGTAGTGAAATTGCCTTTCAAATGTTCAAAACTATCCAGAGCAGAAAGAAGAAAAACCGATGAAGCCTCTAGGGAGATGAAAGATTTGAAATCACATTAAAAAAAAGCTGAATTTGTCAAAATCATCAGAAATTCTGCCAAATCTTCCCCTAGAACAAAAGTTTTACTCGGAGAATCAAATCTTGAAACACAAAATTCAACACCAAAAATCATTCAGTCACTTAAAGGAAAAAAAGATAACAGTTCTAACATTGCTAGACGATTAATAACGGCAGCATCTCTTGTTGAAAAGCCTAAAGTCAGCTTGAAAAATCATGCCCAAGATATTGGAATAGGTTACAATACTGTTAGGAAAGCAATCAAAGACTTGGAACACTAGGGGAATTGAAATTTGTCGACTCAATGAAAAAGGACAGAAAACCTTTCATTTTAACTGGTGATGCAAAAGAGAAGATTTTAAACTTTTTCTATGAACATTCTAGAAATTCTCCAAATGCAAAAGAAATGCTTTTGATTAATGGCAACCGAACAGCTGTGAAATATTTAGAGTATTCATTATCAATTTTATACTCAAAGTTTACAAAAGCTTTCCCTGATATGAAAATCAGTCAATCAAGTTTTGAAAAAGTAAGACCAAAGAACATCAAACTAATGAACAAAGCTAAACGACAGGTAAGAGCTGATCACCTTCACTTAATTTAAAAAGGGAACTAAATTTTGAAGTTTGGGGCCAAATCTAACTTTTTCCAGAATCAAAAAATCTGTAAAATTGAATTCTACAAAAATCTTTCCCACTGTCTTGAAAATGTTTTTGTTGCATTGGTACTAGTTTCAGATCAAAACTTTCTCAAAGACTTTATCTTCTCCATTTACAGGTATGCTGTTGTATGTATCATGTTAACATGGACTTCATTCGTCAAAAGGTCAACAATCTATTAAAAATTAACAACCTCCAGTCCTTTGAATCAAAAATGAACAACTGGTTTCATACATCCTTTGTGATACTGAGTCACTTAACTGCATTGAGCAAACATGCAAAGTATGTGGACCAAAATTATTTGATTCGATAAAGGAGAAATTGGTGTTTTGTTCTTCAGAATGTGAGAAGAAAGGAGAAAATTACACAACCCATACACTTCCTGTGCAGCAATACAAACGACAGGACTATGAAACAAAGAAAGGTGTGATCAAAAAGAGGTTCTAGTTCTAGTTCTAGTTTTATATTTGCATAAGACAAAAAATGCCTAATCTCGCAAATTCTACGTAAAAATACAAAAATGAAAAGGTTTAATAGCTAAGATAAAGATATAAAATATAGAATAAATAGATAATTTATACAATTTTAAATTAGATTTATTAGATTAAAATTCAAAATTTAAAATTCGACAGTACCACTAATGATTAATAGCGTCTGCTGTAATATGGCACTTGTTTTCGTCTTGCATGGGTGGTATCGATTTTCCTGATAAGTAATAGCAAAGGAAAACAGCGAGATTTCATTTTTAGAGAGAACTTTGCAGCAAAGCAATGAGTTTGCTTGGTTCAAAGATATCTGACATTATGTTAGTTGCCAGGATAACATAGCAATGAGCAGCAGTCGCGAGAGAATCATTGTTGTAAAAGATTAGTTGAGAAGGTAATACAATAGAATAAGATAGAATAAGAGGTACCTGCTCAGCTGCACGTGGATCCAATCACACGCACAACTGGTCCTTGGTTATTTGCCGAGGCCTCAGTAGTATTCTGCTTTTTCGTTTGTATTGGACACTTGGCCAGACTTGGCCAGATTTCCTCGTCCAGTCTGTCAGTTCCAAACCAGGGCGTCTTGTAGTAGTATATTTTATAATTTTTTAGTTTCTTTTTCTTTTTAGTTCGCTGAAAAAGATGGCTCCACCAGGTTTCCCAAGGTTTCGCCTTAGACTCAAATTTGGAGTAATTGGTGTTTCTTTTTAAGAGGCTTTGTCTGGTCACTGAAAGAATGACAATGTCTGATCTTCTTAAGACATCAATGATTGATTTCCCCCGCCATAGATTTAACCATTATCACACAAAAGAAGTTTTTAGTAAAAGCAAATCAAATCTTCAACATGACCAAATTCTCAAAATCCAAGATTTCAGTGAAAACTACACCTGCCTTGTACCAGACGAAATCCAATCATTGCATTGGTCTCAAACACAGGCTACCCTTTATCCAGTTGTTGTGTACCGCAATGATGGGGAAAACACAATAGAGGAACAACTTGTTTACATATCTGATGATCTCCATCATGATTGTTATTTTGTCGAGTATGTGAATGAGCAAGTTCACCGGTATCATCACGACAAAGGCATAACTATATCACATGATATTGAGTTCAATGATGGATGCAGTGCTCAATATAAGAGTATTGGTGCCTTTTGGCTATTTTGCAAACGCTCCACTCGCACTGATCGTGTATTTTTTGAAAGCAGTCATGGCAAGGGACCCTCCGATGGTGTTGGTGGTGTTTGTAAATCATTGTGTGCTTCTGCTGTTGCAGGTAGAAAGTTATTGATCAGGAACGCTTCTGAAATGTTCCAATTTCTATCTGAAAACCACACAATTGATGAATGTGCTTACAAGAAAGGTCATATCAGCTGCCGAAATTTTTTTTACCTACCAAAGGAAGATACAACACAGTACCGTAATTCTTTTGAGGATCAACCAGTCTCGCATCCAACCAAATGTATGTGAAAAAGTATTCCTGTCTGTGCAAGGATTGTCAGAATTTTGATTATCAAAACTGTTCTGACTTCCAAATTTTTACGAAATATGTTGAGCCAGTGAAAGTCACCTTCAGAGGGAAATCTGAGAAAAGGTGGCGATGAAAGTGATGAAATTGAGTCAGAGGATGAATTGGAGGATGATTCTGAGGACATTTGGTCAGAATCAGATGCTGTTCAAATGGTTAAAGAAGGGGATGTTGTTGTTGTTAGTTAGATCAGGGGATGATTTCAACCCCTACTACCTTATCCTAGCGATTCTACTGATATAACCGCGTCATGACCGCACCATAATATGGAAAATTATAACTTCATCTTGATTTTACTCGACTTCTGACAGTTTTACAAGACCCAATTTAATATCATTGCGTTAAGAATTTATTTTGTTATACATTGGTAAAAATATTGCTCATTATTCTTAAAAATTGAGCTAGTAATCTAGTCTGGCAGAAATAAAAGTTGCCCTTGAAAAAATTCCGCGTAAACTTTCTTGGTATCGTTGGAAGTGGAATTTTACAAGGTTTAACATACTCAGAGCCTCACGTTGAGGCCATTGGGGGGAAAAATTGGTGAAATAAAACACTAAGGACCCATTTTCGATATAAAATACCTTGAAAAATGCTATCCTAGAAATGGTAGGTGCCTTTTAAAACACTCAATGTATACCCATGTCTCAAAAATCTGGGGGGGGGGGTTCCCAACAAACATTTCTGGAAACCACAAGCAATTAAATAGTGTCATCCATGATATGAAATGGGTCAAGTGCAAGGCGAAAACCCTTGGGCGAAAGCACATGGGGATAGCGCTGACTTTCAAAGACTTGGAATAGCTTTGATAGGTTTTTAGTGTAGCTGTAGATGACCAGTACACTGCTCAAAAATGTATTTTTTTGGGGGCAAAGAAGTACGCTTCAGACTTGATTTATCCAAAAGTTTTCCCCAACGGCCTCATCGTGAGGCTCTGAGTATTATAATCTACATAAAATTCCGCTTCCAACGGTACCAAGAAAGTTTACGCGGAATTTTTTTCTACGTTCACCCTGTTTATTGTATTTCGGCCAGACTAATCGGCAAAAAAGGAAAAACTAATTTTTCATTTTTATCGTCAAATCATATAGAAACCGTATGGCGAGCAGTCTTGTCTGGACTTTCATTTAATGACCTAATCAACGTTTTTACAATAGAATTTTCAATAGAAGTGATCGTTGAACTTTGAGTAATCAGAAAAGCCGTTTTCCATCTCTTTACAAAATTGTATATTATATATATATAATAGCATTATCTACTCGTATTAGCCATTTAAACTTCATTAATGACTCAAAAGAGCAGATATTTTCGCGATAATTGAATCATTTATTTGAATCATAATTGAACGATTGATCTTTTTTCTAAAATTTTCTTTTTTTCTTAATTAATGGAAACGTCTCCTTACGCTGAAGAGGAATTTGAATTTTGTGTAGTATTAACTAGTTTTTCAAGAAAGATGGAAGGTTAAAGTAAGACATGGGAAGTTGAAATGAGCACTGCAAGTTTAACATGGCTACGGACATGGACATTTTGACATAGAGACTACTATATTTTGGTCCCATCAGAACAAATTTTGTTTCCGTGAGTGCTCAAATGTGCTGATTTTTGCATCAAAAAATGCATTTTTTTCACAAATAGATATTTTTTAACGATGCTCTTTATAAAACAACATTTGACTGAATGCAAAAATAATTTAAATTTTCTTAAATGGGGAAGATGAGATCAGATTTTTTCTCTCGAAAAATTGCCAAAAACTAAGAAAGATTCAAAAATAATAGAAATCACTACCTAAAGGGAAGAAATTTTGATTAAGATTTTATTTGGCGGATGGTAAGACGGTAAGATGGTAAGACGGATAATTTTGACCAAAAAACACTATTAGACCACTTTTAATGCCTGAAATAGCAGAAATCAAGTAGAATGAGTAAATTATATTTTAAATTTGGCAGGAAATTAGTTTGTTTGGCTGTTGAAAGAAATCAATATTTTTCTTTTAATTCTGTTACAATTAGATTTGTATAAATGCATTCAAAAATTTCTGTTGAAATCATTTATAATTTTTTTGACATAAGGAATACAAAAATCCAAACAAAACATTTCTAAAATTTCAAAACATGATTTTAAATACTGGAGCCTGGAGGCTTCTGTTTTCTTTTTCAAAAATTGTCATTTCATTAAAAGAGAAAATGAAGAAGTTCAATGAAAGTTTCACTAAGTCAATTCAAGGGAGGAAAATCTTGAAACGTTCACTACCGTGACGTCGGGTAACTTGCATCAGTGGAGGCAAACATGCATAGCCATCAAATGACTGACCAATCAAAACAGCAAAATTTCAAAACAAATAAACTGCGCAGCTCCGCTCGCAGCTCTACTCTACCATTTTTGTTTTGATATAAATTTGTATTTTAATGACCAGACAGGTCATTCATTTGAGGGCTATGCATGTTTGCCTCCACTGATGCAAGTCACCTGACTTCACGGTACCTTAAAGGAAGAAATCTTGGTGGGAATTTAATTGAGGCGGATGGGCGAAAATGTTTTTTCAGAGGGAATTTAATTTGGCAGATAGCTGGATAAATTAAATTTGACGGGAATTTAATTTGGCGATTGCAGGATATTTTTGGCCAAAAGCGTTATTAAATACGGAAAAACCTGTTTTAAGGCTTGAAATAGCATGAAGTTGGGGAATGCGTGAAATAAGTTTGGCGGGAATTTGGTGGGTAAAGGAATTTTGGCTAAATTCGCCAAATTTTCTTTTCATCAAAATTTCTTCCTTTAAGGTATTTCTCAGTCAGAACTGTGCAATCTACGTCTCTCTCAAGTCTATAAAAAAGGGAATCAGATTAACCTTAAGATGATCACGTGTTCTCAAATCTCAAATCTTCAAATTTTGATCAAAAGTACTCTAAGGTTGTAGGGGTTGTAGACTTTGCCAAATAGTTTGCTGTTGGTTCTTTTTCTGGTTTCCTATTTTCAATTTTCTTCTTTCTATTGCAGGACGTACTTTTCTTAACTGCTGAAGGCAAAGAGCTGTCTTTATTGCCTCTTTTCACTCTTTTTATCAAAAAACTTTTTTTCAGAAGGTCTTTACGAGCCTGCATCTGTCTAGCCTGGGTATCCAGACTCAAAATTTCAGAAAAAAAACACTCTTACCTCAACATAAAAAGTTTTTAGAGTCTGGTGCAACTAAAAAAGTCTGATACAGTTTTGAATGACACAGTCTGTGAGTGAACCCTTGTTTACAGACTATCAAAACTTTGTAAACCCAGGCAGACACACATAATTAACTTAATATAAAACCTCTTTTACAAAATCAAAAAACTTTCAAAACTACTTTAAGATACATCAAAACATCAGCCACATTTATAAAGGTTCTATACCAGCAGCCATTTTGTTTAGAAATGATCCTGCGTTTTCATTTCCATTTGTTTATCTTTTTTTGCAAGGTCAGCTTTTTCCATAAATTATGCGCGCGCATTGAAAAATATCACAAACCCCGCGAAAATTCTGCTCAGTGACTGGGCGCGTACTGACCAATTAGAGACACTCGCATATGCAGGGATAGATATCCCTGCAGACGAGTTACTTCAACCAGACCGTAAACCAGAGACAAAATATAAAAAAAAACTAGACGGTGAAATAGTTTACGGTCTGGATATCCAGGCTAGCATCTGTCCCATCAACTCCTGTTTTTTCTTCAAGAAATTGGATGATTTTTGGAAGGATGACTGGCAGATCTTCTGGAACACCTTGTAGAGAAAGCCCCCTCTTCATTCCAAAGAGAAATTTTTCTTTTTGGTGGTATCTCCTTTTGACATAGAAGACATACATTAATTCCATTTGGAGACACCTCATACCAAACTTCACCACCCGATGAAGTGGCACCACCTATTACAGAGGAGATAATGAAAGCTCAGGAGGAAAAAAATCAAAGAACTACAAGACACCATTCAAGAGAAAACTAACCGAATTAGAGATTTAGAAGACAACATTTCACGACAATCTATTTTTGAAAAGACATTTAAAATTATCGAGAAATAAGACATTATTTATGACGCGCAGTTGTCAAAACCTTAAATGGAGGAATTCACGATTGATCAGCAGAAACTCTTTCTTGAATAAACAATTAATAGAAAAAAGAATACTCTTGAAAGTCAGCTATTTAAGCAAAATCTTACTAAAGAAAAAATGATGTTTTATACTGGACCTCCATCGTTTGATATTTTTGATTCTGTTTTCGGTTTTGTGGAAAATCATATTAGCTCTAAGCTAACGAAAAAGCAGGAATTTATTTTTGAACTCATGAATTTACGTCTTGGGCTTCTTGAACAGGATTTAGCTTACAGATTTCAAATAAGTCAACCAACTGTTTCAAGAATCATTCATAAATGGATCGCTGTCATGTCTACACGATTATCATACCTCATCCATTGGCCTGATAAAGATTCCCTTCGAAAGACAATGCCATCGTGTTTTAAGGAAAGTTTCGAAAAGTGTGTGGTCATCTTGGACTGTTTTGAAATATTCATAGAGAAACGAAACGACTTAACAGCAAGAGCAGAAACATATAGCTAATATAAGAGTCATAATACAATGAAATTTTTAGTTGGAATTACACCTCAAGGAACTATATCATATGTCTCTGAGGCATGGGGTGGACGCACTTCAGATGTTTATCTTACTGAAAATTGTGGAAGTTCCTGGTGATACTGGTTTGGCGGATCAGGTAAGGTTCCCGTGGGCGCTGGCTGAATTCTTAATCAGTTTTCGAGTTTCGCCCAACGACGATTTTACTGACCAGTTCCCAAGACAGTTTAACAATTGACTCAAGACTGTTAGAGAATCTGCCTTTCTGTTAAAGCATCTGCCCCAACCTGATAAAGAATGTACTCCCCTCCAGATAAAGAATCTGCCCATCTGTTCAACAATCTGCCCTCCACCAGATTAGGAATTCACCCAAGACTGTTTATCAATTGACCCAAGACTGTTTAACAATTGACCCCAGAGGCGGTGCGACACCCCTGCATAACATGCGCATGCATGGTAAGCCAACCATAGAGTGATTTGTCGCAAATAAAAAACGGGGGTGGAAGATGTATTCGATGCCGTATTGATTTTTTTTACTGTAGATAGAGCCTTAAGTAATATGCTCCGTGTATGTTATTATCCGGAGTCAAACTTTACAGGATTTAATCATCATTCCTTAGGGTCTTGAAATTTATTTTACTGACTTAAAGTTTTTGCCGAAAATAATGAAGCCGTAGGAGACGTCGTGTTAGCGGGTCTGTGAATTCTAGTCTTTGTTTTTAATTTTGTGGTGCTAAGAGTTTGCGTACCATGCAACATGCAAACTTTTGCAAAAGTGAGCTCATCGAGGTCGATTTGCATGTTTCCCGGGATTTTTGAAGAAATTAGCCACTAAAGATCTAAAAGCAAGACTCGAAAAATAGGCTTGTTCTGTTTCACGACATTTTCAGTTTTAGCCAGTCCTGATTTTAGATTTTTATGTCATAAGAAACTTGTGAGTTCGACCGGTTGCTTTGGCTTGCTTTTTGCGAACAAGCATAAACAAGCAAAAGAAGTCACAGAGAAGATATGCTGGATTTTTTATTTGGAATTATATCAGCTTCAAGAAAAATGCTATGGAGAAATAGAACAGTAAATAATCGAAACCCCAACAACAACAACCAAGACGTTGACCATCAGGAGATTTCTTTTGATAGTTGCTCACTTGGCTTTGTTTTGGTTTTGGCCTGGCTTGGTTGAACATTGCATTATGGACATTGTCTTTATAAAATCAACCTAACTAAGGACTGGTAGCTCGATATTAACAGGATATATATGAAGGGTACAAACACATCAAAGGTCATGCTACAAGGATGTGGTTGCAGAAAACAATATTTATGTGCTGGCTTGAAAATTAATGCTAATGGATTCTTTGTTTTTGTAAAACTGAATTCTGAAATTCATAAAAAATTACATATACAAACAATGTGACCCTCAAGATTATTGCAGTCAATCACAGTCTGAATGCTCCATATCATCTAGCATACTGACTGCTTAGAAACTTGACTCTGTTCTGGTTGATGTGGCTAGTATTAAATTTGGATGTGTATTAATTATATTCATTTGCGTAATCATTGAACTTTGGATACAATTCAGCCCTACTGTGGACTAAGGCAGTGAGATTGAGCCTTTGGACTGATCAGATTACAACATGGGATTTACAGTCAAATGACATTTTTTATTGAACTCTTAGAATTCGAGATTGCAAAATAAATTTCAAAACAGATACAATATTTTTTTGTATCAACAAGAATTTCTATTTGGTGGGAATTTGTAATATATTTGTATGTAATTATGTAAATTCATAGAAAAGATTTTATAATTTCAAATATCAAAACAACAAATTTGATAGAAGATCTTCCTCACTCTATACACACACTTTTCTTGTTATACACTGTATATGCAGCTATAGATAAAACTCTCAAAAAATTATGGCTTTGTTTTGCTCTTTTGCTGTTTGCTTTTCATTAAATATTTATATGGTTTCTATTTTGTCTCGTTATTCATACTAGCTATAAGAATTTTGTCATGATTATGAAAGCCTTAAGTAGCAAAATAATACTGTATTTATCTATTACTTTTTTATAAGAACAAATCGAGGTTTAAAAAGATTAAAAGATTACGAGAAGCCAAACTCCAATGAAAATTAATGGTTTTTGTGAGAAAAAAGATTCACTTTTCATACTAATTCCGACTAAAATTTTGATGTAAACCTGATAAAAGGTTGCCGTTTTAGCCAATCTAGAAGAGCCTATTTTCGAAAATTTTCTGACCAGTCGGCCCCAACCATGGTGGGGCCTCCTTAGATACTATATAGAGCAGATTTAGTTTTTGCATGGTACCCTCTAAATCCTACATCCGCCCCTGGACCCAAGACTGTTTAACAATTGACCCAAGACTGTTTAACGATTCACCCAAAACTGTTTAACAATCCACCCAAAACTGTCTAACGATTCAACCAAGACTGTAGAGTATCTCATTACTGAAAATCTCAAGCCAACGGATAAAAAATAGCGCAATTAGCGGATTTAAACAATAGAAAAAAGTTAACTCTGAGTTCAAGAATCTCCCCTAAGTCAGTTTAACAATGTCCCCTAACTCAATTTAAGAATATCCCCTAACTCAGTTAAACAATGTCCCCTTGACTCAGTTTAACAATGTCCCCCAATGTCCAATGTTAAGGAAATAACCTTTCTAAGGTCCAAAACCACAAGTTAATATCATTTACCCCGTGTATACCAAAAATTTCTCCGGAGCTCTAAATTTTAACCCTTTAAAATCGGAAGACGTGTTTATGTGTCCAGAATAATCCAAAATACCAACCACAGACTTTTGGTAATAACTCCTGACCGCTTAATTTAAAGGGGCATATACTGAATGCTTTTAGAAAGAGAATAAAAATAGCCTTCTAATGGTACCAAAACGATTGTCTAACTCTCAAGCTATAAGTATTTAGGGGGTTGGTGTAATTTAAGATGCACGATCTAACGATTTACGATTCACGATGCACGATCCATGCATAAAGTATGCTGATTATTCCGAATAATTATCATAAAACTTAAATTATATAACATAATTCTAAAACAATGGCATAATCTTTTCCCACTTTTGTTTACCACGGTAAATTCATGCAACAAAAAAGAAATAAGCAAGCAATGGAACTACGAATAATTACGACCGTAAAATTATGAAAAAAACTAACTTGCATAATAATGTTGATAATGGAAGCTACCTTGTGAACATCTTACTATAGACAGAGAGTGAAAGTAAACAATGCACAAGAAATATTTTTGCTCTCCTCAGTTTTAACAATCATAATCGAATATAGGAATTTCTTTCTTAAAGCAAATAAAAGAATATATTGGCTAACAATGTGTTTGCGGACCATAATGTACGAAGCAAAAAACGGGTGCTCTATTATGAGAAAGAATTTCCTTTCGGTAAACAATTCCCCTATATTGATTCAAGCTATGAAAAAGAGAGAGTACAGAAGGTGAATGCACGTGGCCTTCACTTTCTTTTGATCTATAACTGAATTTAAATTGAAAAGAGAATAATTTGTATAATCTTACATAAATGATGTTTTTAAAAATAATTGAGTTTCAGCGAATGAAAGTTTGTAAATTGCCTAAATATTTTATCATGATTAGCATGATTACGCATGAATTAACATATTTTATGCAAGGATCGCGAATCGTGCATCGTAAATCGTTAGATCGTGCATCTTAAATTACATCAACCCGTATTTAGGGGACTTTGAAGTTTTATGGTTATTTCAATAAGAAGATGGACAAAGATGTTCAACTTTCAACTTTTTTTTCACATGTTGAAAAAGTAATATAAAAATATATATACAAGGGAATAAACAAAATAGCTGGAGCAACATCAAAATCATTTTTGGGGGTAGTCGATATTAATACAAGCGATGATGTTATCGAATGGCTGGTCAAGTCCGTACCAATCTCTGCAATAAAACAAGACAGTCAATAGTTAACAGTGAGTTTATTTAATTTTTTTTTTGGATAAAATGAAGGCTTTGTATTAGCTTAAGTAACTCCGTCTCATATTGGCCACATATTTCATATTAGACCAGAGTCAGCCTATTGTCTTATTCGCTGAGATAAACAAATATTTTGAATTTTCTTGGTTTTCGATAACCTGGATATCCAGACCGTAAACTATTTCACCGTCTAGTTTTTTATAATCTTATCTGTGGTTTATGGTCTGGTCCAAGTAACTGGTCCAAGTAACTCGTCTGCAGGGATATCTGTCCCTGCATATGCGAGTGTCTCTAATTGGTCAGTACGCGCCCAGTCACTGAGCAGAATTTTCGCGGGTTTTTTATATTTTTCGATGCGCGCGCATAATTTATGGAAAAAGCTGACCTTGCAAAAAAAGATAAACAAATGAAAATGAAAACGCAGGTTCATTTCTAAACAAAATGGCCGCTGGAAAAGAGCCTTTATAAATGTGGCTGATGTTTTGATGTAGCTTAAAGTAGTTTTGAAAGTTTTTTGAGTTTGTAAAAGAGGTTTTATAGTAAGTTAATTATGTGTTTTGATATTCTGTCAACAAGGGTTCACTCACAGGCAGTATCAAACAAACTGTACCTAACTTTTTTAGTTCACCAGACTCTAAAATCTTAGAAACTTTGTATGTTGAGGTAAGAGTGTTTTTTTCTGAAATTTTGAGTCTGGATACCAAGGCTAGGTTTTCGATCGAAAATTGCTACACATATGTGTCTATTCAATACAAAATAGCTTGTAATTTAAGAAAGCTGAGTTTTTAGTTACCTCCACATGAACTCGTCCATGTAACTTTGAAGATCAACACGCCTGATCCCTTTCATAGCCTTGATTTTCAATTTGAAGCGGTTCCAATATGACTCTATGTTCTAAAAATATAAGAAATAGGTTTCTAACGAAATAATCTCAACTTGATAGTTTTTTTAATACTTTGATTGTCTGATTTATGTAAAGTTATAACTCCAAAAAGCTGGCCCGTTTTGCCCAATTTTAGCTATTTTGCCATTTTAACTCTAGCTTGTTGGTCTGTAACTTTTGATCCGTTTAGAAAGATATGAGAAATTTGAAGACATATTTCAAATTCTAAAGAGTAGTAATTATCGCTTACCTGTGTGTGAGCCCCTGTTTGAGGATCTACAAAGTGGTACGTATGGTTAACCGTGTCATGGCCAATGCAATTTTGAAAGAATTGTGGCAGATTGGCGTATGCCCTCCATTCGTCGCTATGGATAATGCTGTTGGCATTTATGACACGATTGATCACCCCAGTCAAAACAGCGCGATTCCTCCTTGGGACAATTTCCATATATCCTTTGGTGGGTACAAAACTCGTATCGGCCAAGCCAAAAACCCATATCGGAGCTTGGGCAAAGCGTCCTACTCCACCCTAAAAATGAAAATAATAATTATTTATGCATGTTTAAAGACAGAGTACACCACGTGAAGGTAAGCCATAGGAAGGGGTAGATCACAAGAATTGTGAAAAATTGAAAAGTTTATTCAAAAAAGAGAGTAATCTTAGGGATTGGCCATAAAGTATCTACTAGAGGGGGTGGAGGATTTTTCTAAAATCACAAAAAAATTTTCGAACCAACCCTCTTTGACGGTACCCCACAATACACGAAAAATTGCAATGAAGAGTTGCTAATGCTATCAAATTAGCAATTTATTTATATTATAAATTCAACCGAAAACTCTGCCCTAAAAAAGAAAAAAAATATTGATTAGGGCTGACTGTAAAAGTCAAAATGACAAAGCAGCAGCGAAGGTTAAATACTCATCACAATGATAAAGTATATTTTTCTCTTAATTTGAAATAAATTTAGAGAATTCATAGCAATTCACATTGAATGCTTTAACATAACTATTCACAATGAATTGTTGTGACACCTCCATTGTGCTGATTTATCATTTTAATAAAAACCTCACGTTCGTGAAAAAGAAGTTAATATGTAGCTGGATCAGGTGCAGTGAGATTTTTTGTATTGTCAGTACAGAATTCCCGTATATCAGTGAAAAGATAGTCTTTCCTTTTCTGAGGGAATCCTTTAGGGTGGATAATATCAGGCAAATCTCTGGTATTGGTGACACTCTCAAGAGGGACTTTTCCAATGATAGACACCTTTACAGGCTCATCACCTAGTCTTTTAGAGCAATATACTATACCCTTTTCTTCTGAAGACATACTAAAGTGATGATACTCAAGAAGGTTTTTGATGTCTACAAATTGGTACTTTTTATCAAAATACTCTGTCCACTCATATGTTGGAACATTAACCTGCTTGTCATGAGTCCCAGCCAAAACACCAACATTAACCTTAGTATCATTGCAAACATCCATTACATCATACAATGATGAGACTTGTGTACGCCGCAGCTTTGTTTTGAATGCACCGAAACATCTGAAAATTGGAAAAAATTCATCCTCTCGAGAAAAACCTTTTCAGTCAACAATTTACCCATTTTTATCATTATATTTTTTTGAAGATAATATTTTAATAATCTTTTATGTTTGGCCTTCTGGGCCTTCAACATATACCCTGAGTCGGGAGGAAATTAAAAAAGTTTAGATGAAGGCTGGCTGATCATTACCTGTCACAGCTAAACTTTGTGTGGCCAGCAATCATAAATGAATATTCAATCTTTTCATGAAGTCTATTGATTATTCTCCACATGAGATAATGCAGAAAGGCATTATTCTTGTTCTGGCCTAGAGTTACAAATGTTATTAGAAAATTTAACAAGCTTGTTGGCTATTCCAAAAAAATATACAGGGGTATTGACAATATTGACGCACCTTTTTTGCAAACCCCCTGGAAAATTTAAATGCTAGAGGTAGTTCCTATTAAATGGATTAAACCCTCTGGAAAGTGAAGTTTTGCAATTGTGTGAGTGTTGTCTTTAAAAAAGGGTCTGTAAAATAACTATTAAAGAATATACCAAAAGCCCTTCCAATTTTGAAACCCCCTGGAAAAGTTCGTCAATACCCCTGTATGGTTTAAATCATAATGAATGTGGAGGAAATTTGGAAAAATTGAAACCACTTTCGATTTGCAAGTCGCATAATTTTTAAGTTCATTTTCCTACTCCCTGCATAAATTTGTATAAATTAACGGAATTGTAATAAGAAGAATAGAAATTATCGTATTTTGCATTTTTGTCGACTTTGCAGAAAAACGTAAACAAAGCCTAAATTCTGGAATTTTGAAAAGATTTTGAAATAATGAAAAGTGTAAAAAAATGTCAAATGTACACCGAACAATTATCAGCATGTAGATAAGCTTCTGACTCACCAAAACTGTAATTTTCTAAATAGTGGTGCACATAGCTGATGGTAGCATTAGCACCCTTCCCTGTATTAACAATCTCACCAATGAGATAACAGTATTGAAGACCTATACCATCATTGCACAGACCAAAGATTGAACATTTACGAGGCGTCTTAAAAAAAATAGGCCCTGGCTGGAGAGGGTGATAAGGGTAATGAGTTTGTTGGGCATAGTCCCACGAGTAGTGGGACATTCCTTTAAAAGAACAAGGAGGCTTTTTAGAAAACGCATTGAAATTTTCCATTCCTTCTAATTGTAAAAACTTCCGAGCATCATCCTTCGCCCTTTTAACTTGAGCTCTGTAATAGCGGATTTCCTCAGCAGCCCGAATTATATGGTCCTCCTGTGATTTTAAAGCCTCGTCATAATCATCATTCCCCCCAGAATCATCACCCTCCTTATGTTTAGCACGAGCTCTAATCAATAAATTATTGCCCTGCTGACAAGTCCAGCACAAATCAGCAATAGTTTTAGCAACTACAATGTTTGGCAATGCTTTTTTCCAGAGGTCACGAAAAGCACTAAAACCCATTGCAGGCAAACCTTCTTTTAAACATGCACTGTGATAACTTTCATGAATTGATTTCTTAGTGTGGTGAGAGTTTATAAACTGCGTAGTACCCTTTTCATCCCTACAATAGGGAATTCTACCGGGTAGGTACGGTGCATTTAATTCGGCAAAATTTTTGAGAAAGGTAATAGCGTGTTCATTAGTGTTCATTGAAAAGGTATTATGAGGTAAACGTCCTTTATTCCCATGATCCCATGTTTGGTAAACAGAAAGACTCATTGTCAAGCAAAACAAAAATGTCTCACGACAAACACGCTTACCATGAATCATATAAGTAGTCTCACCATTTTTTGGTTTGTTTGCCAAAATAAAACCTAATAACAAAAAGTCTTTTTCGCTGCTGATCAATTCCAAAATCGAATCCCTGCGATCTCTAATCTCATCTTTGGTAAAAAGGAGATAACATTGTCCTTTTTCAGGTCCAATTTTACAACCACAACCTTCCCTATCAAATTTATCAACTTTTTCTTCTTCTTCAGTATCAAGAGGTCTCTTTTCAGCCATCTTTCTAGGTTTATTCTGTGATCTTGCTTTCACCAAAGCTACCAGCAAATGAAAACAGAATGCTGATATCAAAGGGTGCGCGCGCATAAGTAGACATACTTTTCGAACCTTCGAAAAATGTTTCAAGATCGAATGTTTTACTGGTACATGTTTTACGTCATTAAGATCGTGACAAATTTTGTGAATTTGAGTTGAATTGGGAATAGGGCCCTAATATTACTAAGTGACCAACAATGCAACATGGTGACATGTATTGGGAATAAGGGCCCTAATTACTACGTGACCAGCATGATGACACATATTGGGAATAGGGCCCTAGTACTACGTGAGCAAGCTGTAAAACAATAGAAATTTCGAATAACAAAAGTTTGCCATTCCGAAACAATAACGAGTAACATTCTAATTGGTCCTTTCAACTAGTTCCATTGTTTCTGTCACCTTATTCAATTGTTTCGGATACCTTCCCCTATAAAAGGACACGCTTCAAAAGATCACATTGCTTTTCTGCTCACATCAGCTTTGTTCAATTTTAAATATAATTTTTACCGTTGTTTATTTGTTTGTTCAACATGGCTAACCGTCCAATAAGAAAAGTAATTGAAGAAAATCTCCCAAAATATGCCTTGGTATATTTTGAATCAGATAAAAAGACCAGCATCAAAAGGACTGACCAACTTACCTGGAACAGCCAAGACCAGCGTGGAAAATGTTGCAAATTTGTTTTTGGCACAAAGACATTGATTGGGCAGATTCTAACTATGAAAGGTAAATAGTTAGAGGGGAACTAATCGAATAGATATTACACGTTTTTTTTTAAGAAACTAGTTCTACCAAGCAGCCTCAATGTTTCTTAAGAAATCGGCCTTTTGAGCCTTAAATGTTTCTAAACTTTTTGACATTATCAGCCTCATGGAAGGCTGAAATTTAACCTCCTATGAATTTCTCTAATTCGATATTCTTGCCAAATAAGGATTAATTTCACTTCGCTTGAATTTCTCTAATTCGATTTTATTGCCTTATAAGGATAAATATGGTGTCAATGGAAATTGTTTTGCCTCCTATAAATTTCTCTAGTCCGATAAGGATAAATATGGCGTCAATAGAAAATTTCACCTCCTTTAAATTTCTCTAATTCGATAGTAAAATAAGGATAAATATCTCAAGATTTCACTTCGTTTCTCTAATTCGATTTTATTGCCTTAAAAGGATAAATATGGCGTCAATGGAAATTATTTGGCCTCCTATAAATTTCTCTAGTCCGATATTCTTGCAAACTAGGGATTAATATAACGTCAGCGAAATTTGACCTCATATAAATTTCTCTAATTCGATATTGAACATTATTTCTATAGAGACGGAGAATGAAGTGAACATCTACGAAAAAGAATGGGAAAAGAATCAGTCCAAGAAACGAAAACAGGCCGAAACCGAGACCGAAAGTGACGACGAAGAGGAAGAGGAGAACAGAAAAAAGAAGAAGCCGAGACAGGTATGTTATTTTTGATGACAAATTTATTTCAGTGAACGTATCTTCTATGATTTCAGTGTAGAAAATCTAAGTTGAAATTTCATTTTCTCTTTAATGAACCAGTCAGATTTTCTACGAATCACGTTGAAAGGTCCTATAAAAATAGAAAAAGAAGTTAATTCATTCTTTTGCACGGGGAATCTTTTCGGTCCTTGACAAAATCTTTATTTTCGATGTCTTTGGAAAATTTCATGTTTCATTCAGTAGGCATAAAGTATAAAGTCTGTTCACGATCAGTGTACATATTTGTCTATAATTTTTTAAGGATTGGTTCAAATATAATAGATTTGGTACCGTTGGAAAGATATTGATGAGTGGAATAGTTTGAAATAAAAATTGTTTTGAAAACTTTCTAAAATAAAAATGAAAACGAAGAAGAAAAATGAACTACTTGTAGAATTGAGATATAATTATCATTTTCAAAACAAAAAAGAGCGCACACTTATCGCGAACAGACTTTAACTTTGGATTGCTTTTTTGCTATTAAGACTATCAAGAGGAAAGGAAAACCATCAAAAGAAAAGAAGAAAAAGCCAGCAGCAGTACCAAAAACCAAAGAACAGGTAAATTAATTTTTTATAGCCCTACAATACAATTATCAATCGTTTTCAAGAAAACGAATGGACTATTAATGTCTGTCTCAAATGTGGACACTTTACCTTTTTAACATTTTTTCAGCACCTAGTCACACTATATTTAAAAGTTATACACCGTTGGAAAGATAATTTTGAGGAGAATGTTTTGATAGATTTCATATCTTGCTTAGGTCAAAAGATACAGCCCTTAAAAGTAGGGCTAAAATTGACAAAAATCACTAAAAATGGCCAAAATGTACGTATTTCAAAGAGCTGTAACTTTGGATCAAAGCAAGATAGAAGAAATCTGATTATCTTTCCAACGGTGTATAACTTTTAAAAATAGTGTGACTAGGTGCTGAAAAAATGTTAAAAAAGTAAGGTGTCCACATACTTTTGAGACAGACTTTAACACCAAATGGCCTTTTTCAAATCTTTTCCTTACCTAAAAGTTCGTCCGAGTTTATGATAGACGTCCTCTTTTAAATTCAACCTCGTTTAAATTTCTCTAATTCGATATTATTGCCATACATGGTCATGATACGAATTCGTTTTTGATTGAAATAAATTTCAACGAGCTGATCTGAAAAAGGAATAGACGTGAATTATGGAATCTGTGTTTACATCTATCTACAGAAAAAAGAGGAAAAGAAAAAGAGACAAAGCAAAGTCGAGAAAGTGAGAGCAGCCGAAGCAAGCTGCGAGATCGCATTGGAAACTACAGATGTATACCCTATTAATACCAGGCTTTTTTGAGTTTTGTATTACCGGGGGGGGGGGTACTCCTTCAAAGTGAACTTGTGACTTGTGTGAGGCATTCCATTCAAAATTTGCTTTTAAAATCTGTCTCAAAATTATGTGGACACTTTACTTTTTTAACATTTTCTCAGCACTCATTTATGCTATAATAAAAAGTTATATACCGTTGGAAAGATAATTTTGAAGAGTGTTTTAATAGGCTTATTAATACACTCATTAATACACTCATTTTGTTTTATAAGGGAGCGTCTCCAAATATTGTTTCATTTTGAAACGAAAATGAAACGAAAGCTTCGTTTATGTTTCGTTTATGTTTCGTTTCGACTTCGTTTCAGATAATGATGTCTGATTAACTTTAATTACTTAAGAAAACAAGATAATTGAACTGAAAAAAGAGAATATTTTGAAACGAATGGTGAAACGAAATAAATTTTTTCTCTGAATTTTATATAATTTTCATGTCATTCAAAACTTTTTAGATCTTTTAGCAATAGTCTGGTTTTGTTACTGCAATAGTAGATAGTTCTTACTTCATCAGGTCAAAGTTTTCTTTTATTTAACTCTTTCGCTTAAATCAATTAATACGTCATTGTTAAACTTACATACCGTCCAACAAGGACCTTCAGCACCAGGAATGCAATCAGAAAAGTTAACTTCATTGAAAGAGACCATCCTAAGTTCTTGCAATCAGGAGATCAAATCATTGACATCAATAGCAATAATCAAATCTCGTGCATTTTAACAAATGATCCATTCAAATGTGAGGTATGAATAATTCACTTTTTTAAGCAAATGCAGTTTCGTTCTAAAAATTTGGCAGTCCGTACATTTTAAAACCTTAAAATATAATCACCCTTAATACCACCCTAGAGATATTCTTAAGGTATTCTTACGATTTGGTTGATTCTCACCCTGATATTCTTATTAAAAAAAGTGTGCATTTTTTTGAAAGGTTACAACAAACATCGGATCAACTGTATTGTACGAGCATATCATCGAGTCAAAGATAGTGTCCGAAACCGAAGATGAGGAAGATGATGAAAAAGAAATTAGCGAAAATAACAGCAACTATGACATCGAAGCTAACGAAAGTGACACCGATACACCGAAAAATCACAATGAGAACGGTGTCATCTTCTCCATTCAAAAGACCTTTATGACATCTGCACCAAAGCATCAGTTGAATGAAAAAACATCACTGAACGATATGTCAAACAATGAAATACAAACCAAACCAAATAAAGAGAAAAATTTACTGCCAGAAGAAGGCTCCACTAAAGAGATGTCGACCCAGACAGAAAATGCTCAGGAGAGTTATACAATCGAATCGTTCTTTGCCGAAATGGTAGGAGGATTGAGAGAAACTCTAATGGCAGAGCTCAAAGATATAAAGACTAACATGAGATCCATGGATGCCCGGCTGACAGCTCTAACGACAAAACGCAAAAACTCTTTTGAGCATCGTAAAGTTCAACCCAAAGCGAAACAAGGTCTCTCATTCAAACAGCTTCTAGAAACGCCTATCGAATCGCCAGACTATCCAGATATTTCAGAAATAGTACCATCAATATCCAAAAACCAAACAAATATACAAATTTATCCCAGCTCAACCTCTCTGGAAGCGTCGACAAATGAACTACAACTTGTCAATCAAACAGATACAAGAATTTTCGAGAACGAAGACTTGATAGATGGCTCAGAACGATCTCTCTTAACAGATTCTCCGATCATCACAAAACATTCGAGTACTGTCTCTACTCCTATTCCTGGTGGATATCAATTTATATCTCCTGACGGACAGCCCACAATGGCTCATTATTCAGCTATCCACCACGATACTTTCCAAAAACCGCCACCTGGAAACGGTCACGAAAAGACACCTACCAAGAAACGTAAACCACGCAAGCCAAAGAGTAAGTGTGCAACTTACATAAAGTCAGAAGTAGCTAGACTTTTTTCCGACGATGAACTTTTAAATGGACGAATGCCTTCTCTGTCCAGAAAACGAAAATATCGAGATGAAGAATTTGAGACTACAACTCTATCACCGAATCGAATGGGGGCAAATCTTAGTAAATGCGCGAAGAAAGTTTAAATATGAATATGATCAATATGAGGAAGGTGAACTGAATGAGTTGGTAAACTCGAAATGTAGATCATATAAACATGCAGTGAAGTCCAAGAATTAATAGTCACGAACTTTTAAGCTTGATATGTATCTTGATATTTAAAACTTATAATTTTTTTTTGCTTGCCTGTAAATATTTTTTCATGCATCCCGTATAACTTTAAAATGTATAAAAAATTATTGTATAAGATAGTACACCTTTTTGCGAAATCAACTGAGTAATTATGTGTTTACCCTAAGTACTTCCATTAAAAAACATTTTTATGCCGAGTCAGCCGGAAGATGTTCAGAGAGGCAAGTAAACGGTTTAGTAACCTCTTTTAGACCTAATAAATAATCTCTGATTGTTTAAAATAGTTCCGAGTGTTATTTGATTTTTTGGCGCTCGGCTCCCTATGACTAAATTTTTAGCTTACACGACAGTATGATAAGTATAGGATCTTCCTGTTAGATTTTAATCTGTTAAACTTTAAAGATTATGATAAACTTCAACTCCTTCTTTTACTCGCCCTTAAGGGTCTAAATTTGGAGGAACTACACGCTTTTTTATTAAAATGGTGTTTTTTTATTTCATCATGGATATTCCTAATTCTCTGACCAATTTCAACATGAATATTCTTATATGATATATTCCTAAAGCGTGTAAATGTGAAATTAAACATGAACTCCCTATCCTATCCGTTTCACAAAATTTTAAGTGAGAAAATTTTTGAGTTCCTTAAACGAAATGAAACGAAATAGATAAAAGTTAGAGATAATATTAGATAATTATCTCTAAATTAGAACTAATTATCCATTTCGTTTGAGCTTCGTTTGACTTTCATTTGAGCTTCGTTTTCATTCGTTTCATGAAACAATTTGAAACGAAAAAATTGAAACAATAATATTCTCTCTTGACTTGGTGCTTTTTGATATTATAGTATATAGAGATTAATTTGGATTCTGTATAATACAGTACTACTTGTTTGTAATTCTCTTCTTCATTCTTCTGTTATTTTCTGAAGTTTTGGAAATTATGATTCTAAAAATTTCTTTGGCCGAGCCTCAAGGTATGCTTAGCATATGCTTAATTTTTCTGGAAATTAGAGCTTCAGTATGCTTATAAACGTTATGAGTGTATTCCAAAAAGTATAATTTCGTGATTTTTGGACAAGTAGAAAAAATCTTCATTTTTTTAATTTTCATTTTTCTTCATTTTCTAATTTTTCAAAATCATTAAGCCTATTAAAACATTCTCTTCAAAATTATCTTTCCAACGGTATATAACTTTTTATTATAGCATAAACAAGTGCTGAGAAAATGTTAAAAAAGTAAAGTGTCAACATAATTTTGAGACAGACTTTAATTTTATGCTAGGGAAGGGTTTACTAACTTTAAAGGAATGGTATTAGAGATATATTGCAAGTATAGGTGATTTCTGTACCTAACTCGAGATATTAACCCTTGAAAACCGTGCTTTTCAGCCAGAAACAGCTATTTTGTCCAGTTTTTGCGCTTTTTGAAGCTCAATATCTCGAGTTAGGTACTGAAATCACCTATACTTGCAATATATCTCTAATCTTAATTTTTTAAGAGCTTTCCAAAAATATACAACAGGTCACCCTATGATTTTTGCCTGAGACCGTCATTGTCCGAAAATCACACCAAAGTGTCCGAAAAAAAATTGGAAACATAGTAATTTCAATTCCCCTACCCCTTAGCTTTCCAAATATGTATAACAAGTGCTTCTAACAAAACAGTCTAGCGATTTTACAAAATGCCCTCTACTACAAGTGGTACCAAGTTCTAAAACAATTGTACCTTTATTTTTTTAAGCCAAAACGCGACATCATTAATGTGGAAAAACAGAAGAATGTTAATGGCTTTATTTACGATTCAGTGGTCCTGAAACATAACGTACCTGAGAAAGCCGATGCCCAATTTTCAAAGGTTATTAAAAGCAAGCCATTTGATGGTAATTTGAGGACCTTTTCCTCCCTTCAAACCAAAATCGTTGCTCCGTTGTCGTCGTCGTCGTCGTCGTCCGGCGAAATCGTTGCTCCGTCGTCGTCGTCCGGCGAAATCGTTGCTCCGCTGTCGTCGTCCGGCGAAATCGTTGCGCCACCGTCGTCGTCCGGCGAAATCGTTGCTCCACCGTCGTCGTCGTCCGGCAAAATCGTTGCTCCACCACCGTCGTCGTCGTCCGGCAAAATCGTTTCTCCACCGTCGTCGTCGTCCGGCAAAATCGTTGCTCCGCCGTCGTTGTCCGGCGAAATCGTTGCTCCACCGTCGTCGTCCGGCGAAATCGTTGCTCCACCGTCGTCGTCGTCCGGCGAAATCGTTGCTCCACCGTCGTCATCGTCCGGCAAAATCGTTGCTCCACCGTCGTCGTCGTCCGGCAAAATCGTTGTTTCGTCGTCGTCCGGCAAAATCGTTGTTTCGTCGTCGTCCGGCAAAATCAACAAAATCGTTGTTCCGTCGGCATCATCCGGCGAAATCGTCGTTTCGTCGTCGTCCGGCAAAATCAACAAAATCGTTGTTCCGTCGGCATCATCCGGCGAAATCGTCGTTTCGTCGTCGTCCGGCAAAATCAACAAAATCGTTGTTCCGTCGGCATCATCCGGCGAAATCGTCGTTTCGTCGTCGTCCGGCAAAATCAACAAAATCGTTGTTCCGTCAGCATTATCCGGCGAAATCGTTGTTTTGTCGTCGTCCGGCAAAATCAACTCTCTGTTGTTGTCTGGCAAAATCGTTGTTCCGCCGTTGTCTGGTTCCTCCAATGTTCCATGGTCTGGTTCCGCCAATGTTCTGCCGTCCGGTTCCTCTAATGTTCTGTTGCCTGGTTTTGTTGTTCCTTTGTCTGCCAACACTCCAGTTTATTCAACGAACGCTTCAACCCCACACCAACAATACACCACACCAAGTAGTTGTTCCTCACGCATGTCTTTCACTCCGGAGTCAACGGATTATGTTGTTTCTTCAAGAAGTGGTGGTCGTTTTCTTCAACAATCCAAAGATCAAAAAAGCACACGTGAGAAGATCGATGAACTTTCTTTGGAGTTGGTTAGAATGCGTGGGGTGATGGAGCAACAGGCAAAGGACATCAACACAATAATGACCATATTGAAAGAAACTACCAACCGCCAACCACCAATGCCAGTTCCAGGGGCGGATACAGGAATTTTTATCACTGTGTGAAAATTCCGGTTTACCCCGATTTTCCAATATAATCCCGATTTTTGAATCCGATAATTGAAGGAATACTCTACCCCATCGCTACATGCCACACACATGTATATAATATCTTTGATTCACTCTACTTATAAGAGCACAGAATCATAGTTTCAAAATGTCCTCATGTTAGTTTATGTTCTTGTAAAAAACTTTAGATCAGACTCAGAAAGAGAAAAAACTTAGTAATTTGTTTACACGAATATCGCGATAGTGTGAAGGGTATGAAAAAGTGGTTTCACACAGTCTAAGGAATGAAAATTCGTGAAAAGTATGCAAAGCTATGTAATTTTCCTCACGAAATTCTGCCAAAATAATCTCCACCGTTGAGGTATGATAGTAAGATGAATGTGACTCCTTCAGTAAACTTATTACGATGGAGAGTCTCCCTCACTCAAACAAAAGCTTCTTTGACGTCATTTTGAACACAGAAAGTGAAACGTATCAACAGATGTACCTTTTGAACATTTTGTGTACAGAAAGCATTTATGTTTCTTTGAAAGAACAAAATATTTTTTCTACAAGAAAAAAATTATAAAAAATATATTTTTTCGAATCTCGAGAAAATTGAGTGTGTGAATTCACCACGTTCACATACCCTGTATCCGCCCCTGAGTTCTTCATCACCATGAGGTTGAAAATGAGCTGGAAAATATTGAAAAAGTAATTGAGGATACCAGACAAAACCTTTTCTTGCCTGGCGGTTACATGGAGGAGCTCTTGGGGAATGGGACAATCAACAGTTCAAAGTCGGAGGTTACAACTGAAGAAACAGAGGCAATTGCCAAATCCGCCATCGAAATGATGAAGAGTAAATTCAGCCCGCAAGAACTTAAATACGGGAACATAAAAGGCACCGCCAGGATGAAGAAACTAAATGAGGCAACAATGAGGAATATTTATTGTTCCATTCGAGAAAAATTCAACCTCCCCCCTGATTTTGAGTTCCTGGGACCCATTGAAACTAGAATTGGGATAAAATTGAATGCCCATAGGAAGAATATCAAATTATTAACACCGGAAATTCCAAGTCAAAGCGCCAGCTCTTAAATCATATGGTGACTCAGTGATTGATCCATTCTCTTAAATTATTCATCAGATTTTATTCACTACATAAATTAAAAATAAATTCTCATGGATCAACGCAAAACACCATATGCTTAAGTTCTGAGGCTATTTCTTAGGAATTTTTTATCAATAATTTACTGATCATTGTAACCTCATTATTTTTTTAAACTATTTCTTAGGAATTCATCACAAAGTTGTGTTTGGTTTCGTTATCTGCATTTTGCGATGGTACTTAGCAAAATATGAACTTTTAAGACGATGTTTTGAATTCATTGTGACAAGGATTCAGAGAATTTAACACAATGCCACAGATTTGAAAAAGATTTTTTCAAAATTGTACAATAAAAATACGAGTTAGTCAGTTGGTCGGTAAAAATTTTGTCGAAAGAATTCAAAATTATTTTTTAAACCTAATGATCAACCCACAACACCATACGATTGTAACCTTAGTTTTCTTCATTCAATCAGATTGACTTTTTGCAATATCTAAAACAAAATAATTATCAAAAAATCATGTTATCATCATTAATGACGTTGTCAATAAATTTGTACAATTAATTCTTATGGATCAACCCTCAGCCGATTTTGTCGGCTGACACAAAAATCAACGTCATTTTCAGAATCAATCTTGAATGAATTTCAGTATCAAACTTCAATGTAACGTCTTCAAAAAATTGATGTCAGCATTTTTAAACTGTTCACAGGTTTTGGTCTAACGATTTTTGTGTCAGCTGGCATGTGTAAATCACACTTAAGGATATATATAGCAATTCTTGATCGATTTATGATTGCAACTTCATTTTTTTTAACCTAATTTATTTGTTCACATATGTTATCACAATATAGGATTTATTGTAAGAGTTTTAGTATTTTTACTTTTTTTCACGAAACTTGTGTTCAAGTTAAAATAAAGCAGGACTAAAAAAATGTTGGTTTGCCGTCACCCGACCCTAAGTTTTGGAGGACAGTCGGTCGGAATTTTTTTCTATTTTATTGATTTTAAAAATTTCCAGCACTGATGGACTTTTAAAACAAATGGAACAAAAAGATTCTTCTTTTATAAGGCAGCAATAATATATAATAAAATTTTTTTGGGTCGGCAGGTTTTGAATAGGGTGAAGGCAATTCAACATTTTTTTAAAGTCCAGCCTAACAGTAAAAAAAGGAACAGCCCTGTGAATTCAGGTTGGCATTTGGCATTATCGACCTAAAATGACTAAAACCGACCTAGATTCTTCATTTCTGCCAATCTACTAAACTGGATTCACTGGACTGAAAGAACGAGAAAATTAAGCCATATTGTACAAAAATTTGTAAAATTCATTAGTTTTAGAGTTGTATAATTTAAAACTTTTCCCCTTAAACTGAGTAAAAAGAATTATAACATCATTGTTTTTATCTCAGTCAAATCATGTGTCTCTATTCTGACTTTCAAGATCAAAAATTTTCTTATTTTACAAGGCAAAAACATAAAATCTTTAAGAACGTAGAACGTAGAATACTTCTTTAATCAAACAGCTGGGGTTTTACTAATCATGTTATGTTTCCCGTTAAAGGAACTGTACTATACTATAAAGGGCCCTTCTGGATGTGGTGTCAGGGTGGCCTAACCGTAGGTATTGCTACCTATCTCAAAGATGCAAGCTAACACAAAAGGAAAAGTCGACTCGTAAAAATCCAAATCTCAAAAAATAAATTATTAACCCATCCATAATCAAAGTGCCACATTAAGTGGGAAAAAGGATTCTAAATTAGATAAGAAACTATTTGTGTTTGGTATGGAAAAATAGCTTTGTCGACTTCAAAGGAATCCAAATTTTTATGGTTTAAAACAAACTCAAATCATACAAAGGTAAAAATCATCTGATCTGGGTTTCCTAGTACTGTTTTTTAATAAACTTTCATCAGTCAACAGAAAAACCAATACAAACTTACTTTAAAGATCAACTCCAGATAAGCCCAGGCTAACTCCAGATAGGAAAATTTTTAAAGAAGGAACCAGCTCGAGTTTGAAACTTCAAAATCAGATGCGATTATTATTAAAATACCGAACAAGTTCATTATAGGATGGTTCTCATTATTTTTCATTCGGCAATTAATTACAATTATACAATTTTGGCTACCGTAAACCGGTTTGAACCGGTGTTGAAACCGGTGGCGCTCGCTTCTTCCACCGGTGTTCCATGGTTTGTTATGGTGTCAGTGACGCGAAATTCAACCAGTTAGCACCGGTGGAAGCACCGGTTGGAAGAAGCAAAACACCAGTGTAAACCGGTTGGAAGAAGCAAAACACCAGTGTAAACCGGTAGGTAGTTAAATGAACACCGGTAGGTATTCTGTGTGTTGGAAATCGCGTGGCATGACACATATAGAAAAATAGATCCTATTGCAAGTTTAATCTGCAGCGAAATACAACGACGCGGTTTACTAGTCTACCCGTCAGCTTAACAAGAAGAAAGGAAATTAAAACATACCTTATTGGGGAAAACTTCGTCGGGGAAAAGTGACGAAATTTTGGACAAGTGACGAAAATTTTCCCCGGCCTTAATGCGTTTACCAACTACCAGTAGGGAGGTCAATCGCGCGCGCATTTTCGGCGCGAAAAAAAAGAAATGATGGAAAAAGAGTCTTCGAGTGACTTTTTAGACCCATAACTTACTAAATTCTAATTTTTTTTCCAAATAGTAGAGAATTTATCAGAGATAAGAATAAAAAAAAATCACTGTGATATCTTTCTTATATCGAAAGTTAATTTCATTTCCCCATCACTCGTCGCCATCTTGAGAAAGAAAATGTCACGGCACCAAAAATTTTTTTTGATCGAGATGTAGACAAACGGCCGTCGCTATTGAAGCGATGGTCCGTTCGTTCCCATTCTTTTTTATTGAACGCGGAAGGTTTCAAGCTTTCTTTCGGAGTATGCTGATGCACGAATTTGTCGTAAGGTGACAGAGAAAAATCAAAGTAAAGAAGATTCTGAAGTTTTTTTATACTTTTTTTTAACTTTTCACATTATCAGCAGGCATCAAAAGAATCCTTAAAGCTTGGGCTTTCTGTTGGTAAGATTTATTTTCCTTCAAATGAAATGCTTCAATAGCGATTGCCCAAAGTGTAACATGAGGTATGAAAATATTTTTTAACATTTTTTATTTCGACCACAACTTTTTTTCACTCTTTTTTGATTGACGTTTTTGTTTTTTTCTACCTCTGATTGGTCGATAGAATTGTTGTAATGGGGGATTCAAATGTAAACAAAAATTTGGGAGAATTTTCAATTTTTTTGCCTAATTTATTCAACCATCTTGTCCTCCCAGAATGTTGGGCTCCTGTTACTCAAAAGATAACATACTTCATTTTTTCTGAGTTAGATCTTTACATTGCGAAAAACAACTTATCTCAAACTTCCATCATTCCTGTGATCATTGCTTTATCACCATGTATAATTAAAGATATTACTAAAAATATCGCTGCAAGTCTTTCTAGAAAATTTGGAACCTTCATAAAGAAAAATCTAAATTCTTTACATAATGTGATTGAAGAACTTTATTCTTTGGATAACGATTATTTGCCATTACTTGGGAAAGAGTGTCAAAGCATTGGTTTAACTGTTGAGATTATCAGTGATATGAACACCCTGTCAGATTTTTCAAAAAATTCTCCCAGAGTCTCAAATGCATGTTTCCTTGAAATTTTTCAATATTGTAAAAAATTAACTTCACATTGGATCATATTTTCAATATATTTCGTGAACTCACAGCAGCTTCTGCTGAAATTATTATTCCAAATCCTAACCAGATTGACAAACCTAAAATGCTAAGACTTCTTTCCCGTTTTAGCACTGATGCAGCTAAGATATCTAACAAGGTAAATGAATTGCAAAAATATTTGAAAGTACCTGAAAAAAAAGAAAAACTGAATGAATTTCTCCAGAAAACATTTCAACTTTCCATTTCACATAAAAACACTGTAAAATCTAGATGTAAATCTATTAAAACATCTCCTCAAATTCAAGAGACTGAACGTAAAAGGTTGGAGACAAAGATAAATAGTTTACTTGAAAATATTTCTGATCTGGAAGAGTCAAATGTGAACTTATGTACATGGTTCAAACAAGAATGTAACTCAAATGAACAAAATAAAATAAAATTTAAGGACAAGTTAACAAAATTGAAATCAGAACGTGATTGTTTAAGTATTAAATTACAAAATAAAATAAACAAACTAGGAAAGATATGTACACGAAATGTGACAAAACGTATAAATACACAATTGAATAATGTGAAAAAACTAACTGGTCAACTTGAGGAGAAGGAAAACACCTTAGACTCTCTATCAGATGTTAATGATAATTTGACAAAAGAATTGGATCGTGTTTTAAAAAAGAATTCTAAATACAGGAACAAAATTAGAGTTTTGAAAAGGCAAATTAAAAATGATGGAGACCAAAATGAAGAACACGGTTACAGTGAATCTTATGTGAATGAGCTCAGAAAAGCAATAGAAGATCATAAATCCGCTATTGAATCTCTCAAAAATGAAAAATTTGAACTTGAAGAAAAGATAAATGAATTTTTGGAAGAGAAACAAGTAAAAGTTTTTCGTAATGGTCAATATTCACAAGAAATTCGCATGGTTTATGAAGATCTTCTAATGCTAGGCATAAGTACTGCTAACGTACAGCATGCTGTCCGGACAGTACTAAAAGAGCTTGCTGGGTTAGAGATTGACAGGCTTCCAAAAGCAACATTTGTTAAATATATGTTACTTGAAGCTAGAGGGTTAGCACATATTCATGTTGCAAGTGTTCTTGCGGATGAACCATCAAATTGTAACACTATGCAGTCTGATGGAACATCAAAGAAAGGACGAACATTTATGACTTACGATATGTCAACATCAAGTGGTAAATCAATGATTTTGGGTTTGAGGGAGAGTGGTGTCGGAGATGCGTCTACTCAGCTGAAAATCATTCAGGAGGTTGTTGATGACCTTTCAAAAACAACCTCAGATGACTCTTTTTTTAACAAAACAATGGCAAGTATCAAAAATTTAATGTCTGACAGGTGTACAACACAAAAAAAGTTCAATTCCTTATTTATTGCATTTAGAAAAACCATTCTTCCTGAAATTGATAAAAATTGGGAAAATTTGTCCATCGAAGAACAAGAATCGCTTTCCAAAGTAAATGAATTCTTTGCGGTCTTCATTTCATTGTAGGCTTGGCTGACCAGGCTGATGCCTCTCTGAAGGTGTATGAAAAGATCGGGTATGGTACAGAATCTAATTCTCCCCAAAATAATGGTTTTCCCACTTCTGAGTCAGGAACTACAAGGTTTGTGAGAATTTGCTGTAAGGCAGTTCAAGACAGAGGCTGCGAAAAATCGGGAAAGATGATTCAATTCTCTACCTGGCTTCAAGATCAATATAAAATCACCAATGTTCCGTTATATCCATTTTTTGGCAACAGGTTTAATATAATTTTTTTGAATAGTGCTGGGGTGTACTTTCTAAAGGAAAAGCTAGTAGAATTTTTCGATTACATTGATAAGACATCAAACAATCTATTAAAAACTGTTGCAATTGATGCTACAGTGGTTGGCTACCAGGCTGGGTGTAAGGCCCTAGGTCTTATACACAAGCTGGTGACTGGCCCCTTGTGGCGTCAGATGAGCCAACAAAAGTCTTGTCTTGATATGACTCAACATTATAGGACAATGCTTGATTTGTTCACTCGTTGTTGTGACAACAGCAATGAGTTTCTAAAGGGTCAAGATTGTCTTTTCCCAGACTTAGTTCATAAAGATGAAATTATTCTCAACTCATTCAGCCTTGGGAACATGATTCTTCAATGGTAAAACCTTTATTAGAATTAATCTTTATTAGAATTAATCTTTAGTGGCTTCATAACAGTGACAAATGCTTTTTGACCATTTAGAAGGTAAGTTTAAGAACCCCTCTGACTCACTTATTTCTGAAGCAAGCTCAGCACCAACAACAAATGTTTCTGCTGAACGAGATTTTGGTATGCTCGACAGGTTACTTAAACTTAAACCTAAAGCTTTGGATTTATCAATAGAAGGGATTATTATGTTCAATACAAACAAAACAAAAGAGTGGAGGAACAGCTTAAGTAAAGAAAAACTATCATCATGGAGAAAAACTTAGAAAAACTAAGTCATGGAGGCTGCCAGAAAATCTAAAGAAAAACAAAAGAAATTGTACTTTAAGCGCAAGGAAATTATTTTTGAGCAACGCGCTACAAAGCTTGCAAATGAATATGAGGAAAGAAAACAAAATGAAATTTAACAAACCTTTTAACCTAAGGTTGAACTAACACTGGTGTAAAAATGAACGTTATAGCATTAGTAGAAAAAAAGCTCAATTTTTACAATCGCAAATTAAACCGCTAAAAATCGCGAATTTTTCAACCAAAAATACATTCAAATATAGCGCTTTTGATTCTCTAAAACAAGCAAAAAAAATTTTCATAATTATATTTGACTATCAAAAGTTACAGGCATTCTTGTTTCCACTGCCAATTATATCTGGACAGACTTTAGAACCCTTAATTGAAAATTATTTAAATGGTTCAGTTAGGTTTTTGGATTGCCCAGCCTCATGAAAATTATTCTTGAGTGGAAAAAGTTTTTAAACTGCTAAAAATGAAATGCTTTGATGTTAGCACGACTATCTCTTCTATCAATCAACATTTTACTTTTGAAAGAGTTTTCAACTTTACAGTAACTGAATTTGCTCTTTTTGACAGATCCATTATTGAAGGGTAAAAATTAAATCAATTTGTATGCATGCTTTGAGCATCTACGAAATACACTAGGACCATCAATTTAAAATGGATGTGATGGACTTGAGGTCTGCGAGGAGGAGCAGTACCTCTATACATCTTTGTGTTACCAAAGATTGAAGGCCAATTTCTGGCATTAGATTTTTCTTAAGATAGTGGAAGTCAAACAAATTCCTTACTTTTTCAAGCAGAAAGAAAATATGTTGAGGTTGATTGATTGGAGAGAACTGGTCATTTTGAAAGAACTTTACAAAAAATCCTGTCCTCATCCACGTTTGGCTTTAAGTATAAAATCCTCTACTAACACTGCCCATCTTGAATAAGGATGCTAAAATGCCTTTTTACTATCTTCTGTTTCACGGCGATTCGCTGGGTTTGGCTTTTCCATTGCGAGCGGGAACTATAAATTGCCGAACCGGCAAGGAATTTTGATGGCGGGCAATTATTATCACTAAAAAAACGTTCCTTAAATTACATCATGACCAATGTTTTTGTTTATAACCAAGGAAGAAAGATGGTAGAAGCAGTTGTGGAAAAAATTAGGTCTTTAAGTCTTTCCTTTGAGAAGAAATTGGCATTCAAAGAGTCGTGTATCCCTTCGGGGATTTCGTGTATCCCTTCGGGGATTTTCAGATTGGCTGATTTATGCAAGTATAAACTATATCTAGGGTTGAAAGATTGTTAAATTCTGTTTTTTCAACTAAATGATGACCTAAATAAACCATTTTATTCACATTATATTCAGGTTTTTTCAAGTTATAAGCCTCTAGAAACAAACACTATAGTTTGAGTGAATTCCCCCTTTTTTCGTTCTGTATTTTCTGATAACCTTGAAATTTAAATTCAAAATGGCTGATTTTCAAAAGCAATTTTTTGAAGTGATCTGTTTGTAGCAAAATCATAGCTTTTAAAAACCCACCATTTCATATTTTTTTGCACTTTTATAAAGATAAACAATGAAGAAAAAAGTAAGCAGTATAGATTGGATTGGTATTGTTGATATTGGCAAGATGGTTCTGGATTGGCCACATAATGTACACAATGGATATCTGGCTAAACGGAAAGTCGTCTATGAAGATGGGTTAATGAGTGACATTGTGCTTGATATTGGAAAATCTGCCCTTGGTAAGCCATCATATACTGCTACAGTAATATCAAATAAAACAATCGAGAAACGTGTATCTTCCAACAATCCAACCACTGCTTATCGTGAAATTCTGAAATTTCTTGAATATCAAGTGAAGGGGAAGTTAAATGGTGGTCGATTTTTTGGTTTAACTACTAAAGACTTTGAACTGGCTGCAAAGAGTGAAAGAAATATGGAAACAGATGAGGTGCATGACATGGACAGAGAACTTGAAACAGGTGGGCTGAAAGTTATTGATTTTGATAATGATTTGGATGATGCAGAAGTAGAATTATTGGAGAATGACGATGAACATTTAGTTTCAACCCACCAAAGAGGTAACCTAAGTTGGGTTTGTGTCAAAAATTTTGGAAGTGAGGAATCCAATAATCCCTCTTATCACAAAAATCTTGGCAGATTAACTTTCAAATTTAGACGTGGTTTTGAGTCGATTCGTAAGTGGAAAACAGTTGATAAGAAGGAAATTAATCTCCATATGAAAATTGAGGATCAAGATGGTGTGCCCTTATTCAGAGTGTTTACTCTTGAGAACCCATTAATCATGTGTAGTTCAAAAAAACTATCTGAAGTTAAAAACATGGTGTTTGAGAATCTCAAAATCTCTGGGAAAGTTAGAAATTGGACTGGGTTTTCATTGTTTGGCCTCGACAGGCCTGAGATAATTGAGTTGTGTACTGAACGTGATGTTAATACTGATTATGACAGTTCAGAAAGTGATGATGAAATGGGGAGTGATGCTAAGATGATCAAGAAGCAAATTACTGATACGGTTGCCAAGTCTGTTTTGGATATAAGACATAGAAACGCGGGAGAAACAAGTGGTCTGAAGTCCAAGAAAGCACAGAACTCACGTAACCAAGCCATCCATGAAATTGTAGAGCATGTGTCGTTTGGTGACATTTCAAGTATCTTCTTATTTTTTCATTAAACAGGATGAATTTTCTCTGGATATTACTTTGTGCGGCTTTTTTATGTGACTGCGAGTTAATTATTTTTGTGATCTTCAAAAACTGAACTTTTCATTGATGAAAATTACAATTACATTTCTAAGTCAAGTGGATTTTTGCTACATTTCAAGGTTTTTTCCATACAGTTATTCACTGGTGCTGAATCTAATTCCTGCTTTATACTGGTTATTCTTTGTAAGGTGCATTACTTTAACGTCAATTACATATAAGTTGTGTTCGCGTCATTTCAAGCCCCAAAAAGTGAGTCGGTCGGTCGGCATTAAAATAGCCAGAGAATGCGCTCTGAACATAGGCGGTCAGTTGTTGTTGAAATCATCGGAAAATGCAAAGGTTTGTTTGCGTGAAAAAAATTATCAAGCACGAGCTAGCTGCGTTATGATCTTTGTTACATATTATGTGTTGCATTTTTAAGATAGAAAGCGAGTCAGTCGGTTGATGCGAACACACCTCATTTGTGATCTACGCCTTAAAACTTTTGCATATTCTCAGCTATTTGTTCCACTAAAGAAATTTCTTTATTATGGTCCTTCTATTGTCTTTTAGGCTTTGTTACATATCTCATGGAAAAGTACCCCGGTATTGTTGATGATGCACTGGAGCATACTGACAATTATTTGTCTCATTTAGTGAAAAATTTCAAGATTAGAACTTGCCCAAATCAACTTGACTGTAAAGAAACTGCAGAACTCATAATGGGGAAGTGTGAACTTTCTCAAAGATCATACAAAAATCTTAAACTTTTGTTTGCTCTTAAAAATATAAAAATACCCTCATATGAAGATGTCAGGGAGTATTGCAATAGATTGGATACAGGTAAAATTGAAAACATTCACAAAGACATTACACGTTGCAAATGCATGGGTTATCAGACTAATTTGCGTGATACTCTTCAACACATAGTGTCATGTCCAGATCTATTAGACATGTTCAAATTTTTGACAGATACACAACAGTCAAAACTTTTTGATTTTTTGAAAAAGCGTGATCATAACCTATTTAAAGCTTTGAATGTAAATGATAGAACTATCGTTGTTCGAGACACAGGTGATAATTTTCGTGCTTCTAGCCGCTACCCAACAGAGCAGTTGTCATTTTCTGTACTGAATATGGAAAAGATGGTAAACAGCCCTTACGGTCAATTCATCTCTAATTTATGGCGTGGTGGTGAGTCACGTGAAATATTAGAAAATCATGGCAAGGATCATTATCTTGAACTCTCACAATTGGTTCATAATGGTGTTGTGCTTAATGTTAACGGTCAGGATGAGCGGTTTAATGTTATTGTTCTTCTTGTCGCCGATTTGTGTTTCACCAAAGAAATTCTCGGGAGATGCCAATGTACACATCAATTTGGATTTTCATTGTGAGCTTGAAAGTTCGAAGTGGAATACAAAGAAAAAGTCAGTTGGGGAAAAGCAAAGTATCGCAAAAATGAAGTCACGTGGTGAAGTTGCATTGAAAGAGCTTGGTTGTAAACCAAACAAAGATTCAGCTGCTTATAAAAAGCTCACAAAGAGTTTGTTTGGACAATGGGTAAGTCTGTACTGATGTTGATATTCTCGAAAATATTATTTTTCAGAAGAAAAGGAGGTTTTTTTCTGAAAACTTTAATGAAAATTATGTTTGATAGAATCTCAGTATTTTTCTCGTTAAATATTTTTGCAGAGGGAAATGTGCGCATTCTTTACGAAAGTTACACGTGGTAGATCAAATAATGATTTTTTCGTAAAATGTTTTTAGTTTCAGAAGGAAAAGGGGTAATTTATATGAAAATTGATTGATTGGTTGGTTGTTGAAAATTTTTGATTGGTACTATTTACTTTCAGACTACGGTTTTATTTGATGCCACTATTTTGGAATTCATACCACCATGTGGGCTTCACCTAATTCTGGCTCATCACCGATACATGTGGAAATTTCTTCATTTTATAATAAGTAAACGTTCTCAAGAAGAGTTGTTTCCAGTTGCCCTGAGAAAAATTGGTTGTACCTACTTAGCTTTTCAGTTGGATTCCTATTTCAAGAGGTATCATTTTTTAAATTTCTGAGCTAGCATTTCAAATTTGAGTTATTGGACATTCGACATATTCATATTAGCTGAGATTGGCTTTGTGCCTTTATTTCCTTAGTTGAAGGAAATTTTTCTCATCTGTTTTATATTTGATTAAATTTATTTCTCAATCTTAGTAAAAAGAAGTTTTACGATGGTTCAGAAACATTAAAGATGATAGGAAATGATTGTAAGATTTTGGAAGACAACATTGATACGTTTTTGAATGTATTCATCGAAGCTTCTGGTATTACATGGAAATCCGACAAAGCAGAAAAATTCCGCCATGCATTAGACTTGTACAAATGTTTCAAAGATTTAGCAAGGTATACATACAGCACAATTTGTTTTATCTTTTTTATAGTTTTTAATGAAGGAAATTGGCTTTATAGGTTTTTTGTAATGGCTATTGTTTAATTTCGATATTTTATAATTTGTATTTTCATAGAGACATACGAAGTGTCCATGCAGATGTTGAGCGAATCAAAACATTTGGAACAAGAGCGGAAACATTCTTCCAGAAATTTTTAGCAAATGCCGGTGGTTGTTGCACTAATGCAATGCCCTACCTTCATTATTTGAGGAATCACCTGGCAGAGTTAATGGAAACACTCTATGATCTTTTTGGATGGGGTTATGGTTGTTACACTACAAATGCAGGAGAACACTTGAACAAAAGAATAAAATATTACGAAATCAATGAAACCAATCTTTCAGACGTGCGCTTTAAAACAGTTATTCATTTGATGCGGTCGAAGCAATTGTTTTTCACAAAGACTATTATACCGTCTCAAAAAGTTATCACTTGTTCTGCATGCCACGAGGAGGGACATAATCGTAAAAATAAAAGTTGCCCGTTGCACTCAAGCCATCCACAATTGGACGCGTTAGATTTTGCTCAACTGAGAATATAATGTAATTGTTAGTATTCATTTCTTTTCTATAATGTTGTGGTTGAATTATTTTTATGTTATAATTATGTTATACAGTTTCTGATGTTTTGAGAATAATGAAAAAAATCCCAGTCGTCTAATTAGTGAAGACAGCAGCTCTTAAAGCTGAAAATCGCAGGTGCAAAACCTGCGCTGGGAATGTGCAAATGCATTAAATAGCTATTTTGTATTATTTATATCATTTATTAAAGGCTGGCTAGGATTTGAACCACAATACCCCAGTTGCCTTACTAGATAAGGCATCAGTTTTTTTCAAACTGACATCACAGGTTCGATCCCTGTGCTGGGGAAATGCAAATTGCTTTATTCAAGTAGCTATATTTTGTATTATTTGTATCATATATTTAAATACTGGTTCAAATACCGGATTAATGAAAAAAATAAGGCCGAATACCGTCACCGTCTGATTTTAAAATACCGTTTTCCCGTATTTTTGTCCGTCAAATCTCGTAATACCGTACTAAAAAAGGGCAGATCCCGTCACACAGTAAAAGTACAAAACCTCCTACATACAAACCAGGTTTCTAAAAAAGTTGGTCGAAAAGTCAAAAATACTTTAAATTTTTTTTAAAATCATACTTTCAAGTGTTGATGAAAACAGTTTCAGTTTAAAAAGGAAACCTTCACTAAATAATTAACTGAAGAGAGATATGGGTGTGAAACCATCCACGCAAGGCTGACCCAAGCACGTCTTCTAAATAAGCTCTCTGACACCTTCAGTTAAAAATAAGCAAAATGTTTCACTGTGGCCGAAATAAAGAATACTTTTATCACCCCCAAAAAGAACACCGGTCTGCAAATTAAAAAAATTTTACTGAAATTACATAAACAAGTCATGCCTTGACTTTTGACTTTTAAATATATTAAGGACCAATTCTAGAGGTGATTGAAGCTACCCCTCACCTATAAGAGTAACCCCGATTGAAGGAAAACAAGTATTAGAATAATATGTTGACATTGAAAAATAACACTTTTTCTTTTAAACTTTACAAATGTTAAGCAGACTTGATACCATTCTAAAAATAGCTTTTTGAAATAGCTAAAATACAGAAATTTCTTCTTGAAATTCTCATAAAAACAATAATTACTTTAAAATCAGATTAAGTTTCATGTGAATTTAATTTTGTAAAAGAATTAATATTTAAGGGTTTTGACAGTTTTCTTTGTTAAGTGAAATTTCAAACTTTTCCCCTGGTTTTATTTATGTGGAAATGCTGAAAAGTTACAAAATAGAAGAAATTTTATCCCATCTGATTTAAAGTGATTTTTTAATAACTATCTTTCTTTTGAAAAATATCTAGAAACGCAGAATATCTAAAAATCTAAAATACTCTAAAATCTGTCATAATCAGTGAAATCAACAGAAAAAATGAGCTGGATTAATATCAAAATAATAAAAATAGTAGTTTGCTTTTCTAAAAAAAGGACTATCCTATCAATCTCATAAATTTATGAGCCTGAATTCAATCTTATTACATGACTCCTAAATACTCAACAGAAATAATCAACAGAAATAATCAACAGAAAAAATGAGCTGGATTAATATCAAAATAAAAATAGTAGTTTGCTTTTCTAAAAAAAGGACTATCCTATCAATCTCATAAATTTATGAACCTGAATTCAATCTTATTACATGACTCCTAAATAATGAATGAATTCAATCTTATTACATGACTCCTAAATAAGAATACGATAAAACAAGCCGCTGTCAAATCTGTTTGCAATCAGATCATCGAGTATAAATAAAAAACTTATTGAACGGAGATTATACATCATATCTGATACTCTGGCCACACAAGAACTCTGAAAGCTGGACATACCATAGGATTGCCTAATGCCGGACACTCTGTTTTAATTTTGTCACCCTTTTTGTTCTTTTCTAACTGATAAGCTAAAATAAATTGACCACACTCAAGGCTTCGGTAAAAAAGGGGTGATGAAATTAGAACAAGCTACCATCTGATATTAGAAGATCCCACGGTAATTAATCGAACGAGATTTATAATACAAAATGGCATGGAATAAGGACTTTCTCACAAATTAAGATTCAATTCTTATGTGCACTTTTTTGTGAATTCATTATTCTAAAAGATTCTAATGAATTTAATGTTTACAAAAATAGGCTTTTGTTATTAAAATTGCAGCTGCGAAAGTCTTAGAAAGCATCAGTTTTATACCAATTAATTTCAAAAAACCTTGGGGTATTATTAAAATCCCTTTCACTGTGAAAGCATGAAGGGTAGATTCAACAAAGTAAGGAAATCAGTTTTTGATATTGTTCGATTAATTTAGGCCTGATCAAACTGAAGTGTCATGTGTCAAAAAACCTAATCTATTAAAACAGGCATTTTGAAATAAAATACTATGCCTGCCAAAACCAAGACTGTCTTCTTTGTCAAAACACATAGCAACTGGGCGATACTCCTCAACAGCACTTTTACTCAACCACTGCATATTGCCTTTGAACAAAGGAGGAGAACATACAAAATATTTTGAACTGTTTGCATTTCTTTGGAAATCTGTTGTAAATCTAACAAGTTTGGTGGTAGGAATAAATGAATCTCTTGTCCAACCAAGAACTTCATAGAATTGATTACGAACTTTAATTATATCACCATCATTGACAACTTGGGCATACGGAACATTAGCTGTGCCCAAATTCTCCTTGCGGCAGGTGATAGTACCCACTCCCCTTTCACAATTAAATTTTTCAGGGTGAACAGGCAAAAGAAAATCAGATGGGACATGATCTTTCACCCATGCTGGAACCTCATCATCATCGTCAAGCCCACCACAAAAAAAAACAACAATATCTTACCACCATCTTGTGAGACGTCGATCGGTAGACATAACTTGCCTTCCTCAAATGTCTGATACACAACAGTACCATCATTTTTAAAAAATTTGATACTCATATGCTCAGAAAGTTTGAGGAATGGGCAAATGAGATTTGCATCCCCATTTGAATTAATTCTAAGGATAGAATCGCAAGGAAAAACAGAAACCATTCCCTTCAGTGTCTGTAACAGAGAAAGTTTGGAGGAATAAAGAGTGTCGTATACCTCTTTTGCAGTAGAAAATGTTAAAGTTTTATAATGAGGGTTTACATAGTTGGTTCGTGCAATGTTATTGTCTCGAAGCTTTTGATGAACATGGTATTTATGATGAAGAAGAGCTCTTTGGAAAAAGTTGTGGTAGTTGATGCCCGCCATTTTGTTCACCTTTTGTAAGATTTCTCGAAGGTTCTTTGCTTTCCCGCCGGTTAAAAAATGACGTAATTATAAAATTTCCGTGGTGTTTACTTTGCCGAACACTATATTTTTTCGCTTCTTCCGAGATTGATAGTTCCAAAGTCAAATCGCCGTGTTTTAGCAAAACTAAATAAAAATGGATCCATTTGAATTTGAAGACATCAATTTGGCATCACCACCTGCTCCTGTCTCGACTGCTTCCACTGTTGCTTATGTAAGAGTTTCATTAACATTGTTAGGATATTATTACTTTGTTTGTCTTTGAAGTTCATTTCATAAGTTAGTGTCAGCTTTTCTACAAGCTTATAGAGTTTACTTCAATCTAAGGGCTAACTTTCAGTGAGTTCCGATAGCATTACGAGTTAATTTCTTTTATTAGGGTCTTCATGATGAAGCTGGAGTCACCGCCGAGCAGGTGGTTTTGGTTGAAGATACAGAGGAAATTGAGGAAGAAATTGAGCTAGTTTTGAATGAGAATGAAGCAGATATAGAAGACATTGATATTCATATTCCAGTGTTGTTAGATGAACAGGAAGATATTCCAGATATGCCAGTATTAATGAATGAAGATGAACAGGTAGATGCAGATATTCTAGGTGGTCATGCTGCAAATCAGGGTGGTCATGCTGCAATTCAGGGTGGTCATGCTGCAAATCACGGTCATGGCCATGGTCGAGGTAGAGGTCAAGCAAATCTTGGTCGAGGTCGTGGTCAAGCAAATCGTGGTCGAGGTCGTGGTCAAGCAAATCGTGGTAGAGGCCGTGGTCAAGCAAATCGTGGTGGTGGTCGTGGCCGTGGTAATGGCTTGAATCGTCAAGCTTTCCACCCATATAATCATCAGTACCAACGACGTATAGAAACTGTATATTTGCTCTGACTACGATAAACAATCTTTTTTGACTTAATATTTGATTTTTTTACGTTCAAATTTTTGATATTTTGATTTTTTATGTATTTTTTACAGTATTTGATATCTAGAGAAAAAGAAAAAAATGTTAGCAAACCTAAATGCCAATGATTACAATTCATTACCTAAATTAGTTACGGATGAAGACTAAAATAAAGCTGTTTGTGACCTTCTCAAAATAGCATTTTCGGATCAATATAATGAAAAAATTGTTAGCCTCCAAATTGCAGGTCGTTTTGGAATGATTCTTAATTTGAAATCTGAAATAATCAAACAGTAGGTTTTCAACCAAATTGTAACAATATAATTATGATTTTCATTGTTTTTCTTTTACAGTTAACTAAATAATAAATCTCAAACAAAATAGTTGTTTCTATCAAACACAAATCCAAATGGTTGCAAGATAGAATTTATGAAGCAATAAAAGCTACTCAAGGAAGCCTGGATGTTTTCATTGATTGGACTGGATTTCAACAAAAAGAGTGAGCTTGAATGTTTTCAATTAGCCCATGACTTTTTTGTTTCATATTTGTTATCCTTGATCATGGGAACTTCAGTTTGCAAATTTGATCTATTTTCATCAATCCTTACTTCTGTGCCAAATTTCAGCTGAAACCAATCATGGGAACGTGTGTTTTCGATCAAAATCAAATGGTGTATTTTACAGACTGGTCTGTAAAATACCACAGTCTGTAAAATACCACCAGATGGTCCGGAAAGCTTGAAATTTTAAAGTTAATCTATTTCTATCAATCCTCACTTCTGTGCCAAATTTCAGCAGAAACAAATCACGGGAACACAATGTTTTCATTCAAATGGTGTATTTTACAGACCGGTCTGTAAAATACCATCAGATGGTCCGAAAAGTTTAAAATTTTAAATTTAATCTATTTTTATCAATCCTTACTTCTGTGCCAAATCTCAGCTGAAACAAATCATGGGAACACATGTTTTCAGTCAAATGGTATATTTTACAGACCGGTCTGTAAAATACCACCAGATGGTCCGAAAAGTTTGAAATTTCAAATTTGATCCATTTTTATCATACCTTACTGGTGTTTCAAATTTCAGCCAAGACTTAACATGAGAACGTGTTTTTTGGCTAACTGAGTATTTTGCGGTGCATTTTGCAAACCGGTCTGCAAAATACACACCTTGCGTTAGAATGGTAACACAATTTTTTTTTGGAATATGAAAGTTTTCCTTGGTACCTTGCTTCCCTGAAAATTTTGGAACTATTCCTTGATCAGGTCAAAAGTTATGATACTCTAAAAAAAAGAATTAATTAATTTCCCTGTTTTTGGTGCCTTTTTGGTGCCTATACTTGCTAACCTTTTACCTGTGGGATTTTTCACCAAAAGCAGCATTATTTGGTACGCTAGAAAGACCATATCTCTTGAACCGCTAGAAAGACCATATCTCTTGAACCGCTTGTCCGTTTGAGGTCAATGACCCCTCATTTTTCTTCTTTTTCATACTCTCCAGGATATAGGCCTCAATTTTTTTCAATTAAGTTTCAATTTAAAATGATGAGTTTGAAAATTTGACTGACCTACTACCAGCAAGTGACGAATTTTTCCCCGATAGCACAAAGTCAAACCATTAGGTACAGCAGAAAAGGAAAGGTTGAAAAGTCGGCCTAGAGCCCGGTTTGGCGTCCCGTGCCCGAGCGGCCGCCTCAAAACGAGTCAAGTCGAAAACAATTATTTCAGTCGAAATAAAATGGTGAAATCAGCATTTATTTTGTTAAAAACAATGATATGATACATATAATCAAAGAAGTATTGAACCTTCATCTATTCAAAAAGTGTAGGTCGTGGCCAGTGACCCAAAAACGTTTCACTTTTTTTCAAAATGTCCGTGACCAACTTTTTGATATTTTTCCTAGTCAATTTGGGGGTGTTGATTTGGAATTTAAATTTTTTTAAATTTTTTTTCATCACCATATAAAGATGGTATAAATAAAATAACATACAAATGTTTTGTCCATCCTATATACATTTAAAACCCTCGTAAACAAAGCCAAGTAAAACCCGGGTAAAACTCGGGTTTTTAATACGAGTTTTACCCGCGATACCCAATGAGCAATATACTCGAGTAAAGCGGGTTTTCACCCTACTCGCTTAACCCGGGTAGGAATAAAAACTCGATTTACCTGCTTTTTTGAGTATTTCTATTTATGGAAAAATACCCGGGTTACCCCCTGCCAATAAAAAACCCGAGTTTAAAGTATTCGAAGTAATTAAAGTTTAGAGCCCAAATTACTTTTTCATGTATTTGTTTTTCAGGATGATTTTGAAAACGATGAGAAAACATTGATGGTTTGATTTCAAAAGAACATAAATGATATCGAAATTGCATATGATTATGAGAATGTTTGTATTATATACAACCATAATTTACAATATAAATACATTTTTTAAATATTGAATACTGTATAATATGTAAGAAAAAATAATGGAATTAATAACAATAAAAACAATTATACGAATTTATAATGTTATAATTTACGATATATATACATCTTTTATACAACATTGAATATACAGCACATGTAACAAAATGTATTTATGTATTATATCTGAATTATCATAATAGTTGAACTAATAATACTGAGCTGGTTATTTAAATTAAAAATAAGGCTTAATTTGAATGAAAAATTTATAAAAAGATGAAAACTAAAAGGTCAAACTAATTCCAGTCCACCTGGGAAGAAAAATTAAAAGCTGAAAACTCTAATAAAACTAAAGCGATGTTTGTACTCAAAGAATAGCTTTACGCTAGGGAAATCGAAAATCGTTAAACAGAATATTCCTAAAAATACTAAAATTACGCAAAAATACTCTCCTTTTTATTAGATCTTACTTTTCGAACTCTCGCGGAACAAATTTTCGACTTGAAAGGGTATGAAAGTGAATTTGGGCGTTTTTCGCGACCTAATTCTTCCATGCTTCTAAAGATTTTTGCAAAGTTTTAACATACTTTAATCGTAGAAATTTTAGCGAGACTAATTTTAGCGTATATTAGCGAGTCAGGAAAATCTTGATTTTTTTGGATTTATTTTAGCGAATCACGATTTAAAAAAATTTCGCGTAGATAAAATTTAGCGAATACTCGTATTACATTATTGACTGAATTCGTTTTCTAGCATTTCTTTGCACTGAAACCCTTTCTATTGATGAAAATGTATCAAGGCAATATAACCAGAAATTTCACGTGGATAAATTTTAGCGATCTGTCTATTCGGCGTGTTTTAGCGAGATTCATTTTAGCGGAAACAGGGAAAACTCGCTAAAACGCTAAAATTGGTCTCGCTAAAATTTATACGATTAAAGTAGTTTGTAGACACCCTAAAACGCAAAAATTACCGTAAATTAGTTCCCTTATGGAAGGCTGCTGTTAGTTGCGAGACGCCCTTGAATTGTTCTTAATTTTTTTAATTTTCTAGGCTCGTGTTAATAAAATAGAGAGTACATTTGCAAGTAAATTACAACGAATTACAGTGAGCACGAATTATTCCTCCCTCTCTTCGTTTCCTCTAGCCTTCTTTCGATTTTCAGGCTTTGTGCGTCGCCGATTGGTGAAATACTGACGCATGAACGTGCGGATGGTAGGATCAGATGCACTTTCCCCGTATCGTTTCTTGACGTACTCTAAACAAAATACACAAGGAAAGAGTATTTTAAATCAGAAGTTTTCCAATCGACTGCACTTTTCTAGGAGATTCTAAGACTCGTAAGAGACCGAAATTACAGCCTTTCAACCTTTTTCTACGGGAAAATCCCCATTAAATGAGTATGGTAGCATTGATAATAATTTGGGTAATATGCAATACATACATAAACAGTATGTACCCCCATAAAATGAATCAACAAAAGTTTATATCTAATATCAGTTTTGGCTTTCTCAAAATCTAAACTCAAACTTGTTAACTTTTTTTAAAACACTCGGTAGGTAATCCCTAATTTAACCTTACATAGAGTTTTGAAATAGCAACCCTCTTCTGAACTACATATTATACCTCTAGTACATATTTTTATATAAAAAAAGACATAAAATTTTAAGATTAAAATCGTATTTGTGGTAAATACACTTACTTTCAATAATTTCTCTCTTTTCCTCAGAGATTCCTCCCCGATCTGTCTGGCCTTGTCCTTTGACCGTGCAGGTGGCAAACTCGTCCTCCGTTAGAATTTCGTCCATCAGCTCCCTGGTGAGGCTTCCAATGCTGGTTGCTGATTTGGATATAGAATCCAGAGTAGCCTGGAAATAAAAAAAAGATAAATTACTTATTCATTTATTTTCCTAAAACATAGTGTAAGCAAAACGTGTGAGGAAAAAAAGTGTGAGGCAAAACTTTTGCTACTCCACGTGATATCATATTTTTGTTTCGAATTTCCCTAGTCCTTTCAACAAATACTAATCGCCCATGGTGATAAAATCATAATAAGGTAATTTTAGAATGGGGTAAACATTAAGGGTATCTTTCCAACCAATTTTGACAATTTTTCCAGTGGGAGCTGGAGGAAAATCATTATAGAAATCATTTAGAGTGAGCTTACTTTACAATAATTGTTTTCAGCAATGTAGCTTTCAATGTGATCGTTCTAAAATGATGGAATAGAAGTAAATTAATATACTGACATAGTGGGTGCAACGGTTCCAAAAGTGTCCCTATTTTACCTATCCCCATTCTTGAAAAGGGAAACTCCAAATTTTAATCAACCCCTCCTATTTTCGGAAATTATTGACCTATTACACGCTTCTATATATTAATAGCCGTAGTCTGTATGTGTGTTTGTGTGTCACTTTCGTTTTCGCAAGCAATGTTTTGTTCTTTTAAAAGATGACTTTTGCTTCTTGCTCCACAAATGTGTTAAATCAGATTCGCGCCGTTTTATAAAGACTTTGTTTTGATTGATAGATTAGACTTTTTCTCTTTTTTTTTCTTTCTTTTCTTTTGTTTTATGTTTTCGAATGTAATTAACGACCTTATTTGATTTGAGACATTCGAATTCTTTCCAAAACAAAAGAAAATCTTTTAAACAGAATCTGTTAAAGAAAAGAACAAATATAAAATAAAACATAAGAATCACAAGACAAGTTTGTTAGAACAACAGCAACATTAAAAATACATTCAAAAGGCGGTAAAAACTAGAGTTCTTTCTTCGTAAAAAGGGACCTTTAAACATCTATGTCGATAATTATTTTGTTGTAAATCTAAGTCATCGTTGAATTTGAAAAGTTATCGAAGTTATGACGAAGTTGTTTTATAAAAAGCAACATAAAATTGCACTATCACGCTTTTTTGTCTGCGTGTCCTAGCTGCCTTCCGGAGGGACTATGGTTGCGAGCTATATTTTCGGCCCTGTACCTCGGACCCTTAGCAGAATAAAGAGAAGAAACAAGGGAAATAATTGTGTGAATTTTAATTCACTTTTTGGAACTAATTTGACCAAATTTCTATCTTTCTGGGGGCAAAAAGTTGAAATTTTCCTATTTTTCCGATTCTTCGTGGGACTGAAGTTTGATTTTCCGATTTTTCAAACTGCCATGTTTCAAAAAAGGCACCCTTAAGGCCGGCACATACACGTACCCTTCTCTTGCCTAAGTACCCACCCCCGGCTACCTTTTTTCGACGAATCTCGTGTCATATGTATTATTCAACTCCGCTTATCTTGACATTAAAGTTTTTCCTAAACATCAAGAACTACGGCAAATATAACGCCAGCGAAGCTAGGAAAAAAATCTAATTGCAGAGCCGTCTCGGACGTCGCTGGTCGCCGGTATGGTACGCCCTTTTTCTGTTTTCTGATCATTTTTGCCACAAAAATCTTTTTCAAAATATGGTTAAAAGGTACGTCACCCGAAAGGAATAGAGTCAAACTTTGAAGAGAATTCTTCTCTTTAATTTTGATTTCATCGTGTTTAAGCCACCTTCCCAACATCCAAAGGACTTTAAATGCGTTCAGGAAACAACTAAACCGGCGTGCGACGCCGGGTACCGGCTAGTTTTGTTTTAATAAGAATATCTTTTATAATAATATCAGTGTTAAGATTGGCGAAATCGTAAGAATACCCTAAGAATACCCTCCGGGTGAGTTTCACAGAATTTGAAAGAATACAGTCATTTTGTATTTGGTTAACAAAAAAAAACTATAGAACTAAAATGATTTGTTTTATTCTCGAGAAAGTCATTTAGGAGCTTATAATAACTAAATTACCCGGTTGGTTGCGGCGGATTCTCGATGTGTCATCATTTTGGACATTTTGTTGACAACACCAATCAATGTGGCCACTTTCCCTTCCAAGTCTGTGACTCTATCAACCAATCTAAAATTTTAAAAAAGTCATTCATTTTAATTATTTTGAAGGCCAAATTGAAGAGGAAAAGAAATTCCAAATAATTACGAAATATTCAATGCAATCCTGAAATTATTATTAAAAAGCAACATTACTTTCAAGGCATTTTCCCAAACCTGTATCAATCGGAACGTAAATAAAATTGTTGATTATGACTTGAGCTGGAGCTCTTTCATTTGATTTTGAACACAGACTTCCCAAATGTCTTACCACTTATTTTGTTGGTAAAGTTGGGCTTGTGGATCAAATTGCTGTCCAACAAGATGCTCTTGACTAGATGATTGACTGAATTGAAAGAAAATGGTAATAATTAGTGTCGTGCCTGTAAATTCTCGGCAAAACCTCGCCAAATACAGATTTTATTGACCCAATACGGCCCTTATATTTCGCCTCAAAGACTGTATACTACAAATAAAATTAGTTAGTAGAAAACAGGGCTTGCTCTTACCTATTGTTTTCGATTATGCTTGAATCATTTCGTTGATCAGTGCCAAGGAGGCTATTTAGAAAGTCACCACTGAAAAAAAAAATTTACAATCATCGTTATGTTACAATATGAAGGGATCTAAATTCTTTTTAACAAGAAATTTTCCAAATATACAAGGTTTACAATTATACCAAAGCTCGGGTTAAATGATTTCTAACCATGTTTTAGTGATATATACTTAGATTAAGGCCAGTCTGCAAAATGATGTTTCTTGTAAGGTTGGAAAAGATCAAGATTGGAAGTTAGGAAGCAAAGTCTATTTTGGTTCCATTGTGACCCATTCTCATAAGACTCAAAACTTGAAACTAGATTAGAACTTACTATACTGGCGATAGAATCGACCCATTTGGAGAGGCGCTGAATCTGAAAGAGAGGACATTTAAACAAAATGTATTAGTGTTAAAAATATATACAGCTGACTCCCGGGAATGGCTCTCCTCATGGCAATATTCATGGTCTTTCACACACCACATATTGAGGCCTTATCTAAAACTTATCTAAAACAATTAGTGGTCGACAAATCGATTCTTAATTATACAGCTATCATACCTCATTTGGGTTTTCGATGCAGAAGCTGCAGTCCCCGACGTTGGCGTCATGAAATTCCGATTTTGATACCTAGAAACAGTGAAAAAATTCCTTGAATATATGATGCTGATCCCTTTCTTTTGTTACATTTAATGTGTTTTGCTAAAAACTACAGTCTACAGTAAAAAGTTCAATATAAACGACAGAAAATAAGTCATTAATTCTAACATGTAGTAAATTTAATTACATTATAACGTTTCTTATTCTTTACTATAAAACTTAATCATTTATAGCTTGGAGCAGGGCAAAGGCAATAATACATACCCATTTGATGAATTTCCATGATTCGTCTGGGGCAAATCAAATCTAGACGGAAAGGAGTTGAATACTTTATGCGTTGGTGTTTGTATAATTTACGACTAAAATTTTTCTATTACATATACACTAAACAACAATTCTTTTTTAAATATATAATAGCCCAAGATCCCCAATTATGCCATCAATTTTTGAACTTAGAAAATATGTTTTAGGGAGATCATATCAACTTACGTATTGGTTTGGTCGTTCCAAAGTGATAGATTTGATTGACCAGTTCTGAAATGAAGGAGGGTTTCAGTTTAAAGATTGCATAAAAACTGTAGAATACCTGAAGTTTTAAAGATTTTGTAAAAAGGAAAAATCTCCAAAATAATCAGAGATAATATCACCAGAGCTCTCTAAATTCTTCAAACCCAATATATACAGTAAAGGATGTTAACTTACGTAAGAGTATGATAATTTGGTTGGTTGCTTTGACCAGTTCTGAAATGATGAAATGAAAGGTTTTAGTATTAAAATTGCCTAAAATCATTAGAATACTTGAAAGTCGAACTTTTGTAAAACTTAAAATCCCCAAGATAATCAGAATTAAATAGGCAGAACTCTCCAAATCTCCAAAATCATCCTAACACCCATTGTATAGTGCAATCCAACATACTGCCAAACATACCTCCTGCACCCCCTCAAAATACTTACGGGTATGTGAAAGCCATAAGGGTCCCTTACCCACCCTCAAAACTATAAAAAGGCTATAATTAAAAAAAAAATTGGGACAAAAATGGCGTGAAAATGGATAGAAATCTCAAGAAAAAGTCTCTGTAAGGGTCCCAAAAACATAATTTTTTTATTTCTCATTTTAGGAAAATTCTCTCTAAGGTAAGGGTCCAAAAATGTCCATACACATACCTGCCACTTCGCAAACACCTACTAGTAACCCCCCTCCCCCGTATAAAATTGGATTTCTAGGATTAATACTTTCAGAGTAATGCCCAAATAAGTCAAAATCGTCTCGTTATATTACCCCAGGATATGACTATAATAAATGAAATATGAAAATGAATTGCTAAAAAATGAAGTAATAAAAATGTCCTTGACTTTATTTCAATGTCCTAGCATGAACACCAAGCTCAGAAATCAAATCACTTTCCTCCACTCCACAAATTTTCACACAAAGATAAGTTCCATGAGAAAGGTCGAAAGTTTTTTACAAGATCAATAGAGGACCATAACAAACACATTTATATAGACACACTCTTCATAAGTCCAGTAGTTCTAGCAGCGCAGGCTGCGTAGATGATTTAATTTGCTTGTCGATCATTCCAGTCAATCATAATAAATACCATCTAATGCTAGCTTAATATGGATGGTCGTTTGGCTGTTTGGAGTCCATACATATCATATTGTGACTGGTGAAACATGGTGAACCTGGGTGAACTTAAAAATTTGACTACTACTCCCGGTAGTGGTACACGTTTTTTTTTTATAAGAACGTCAAAAATTTTCAAAGCCTTCGGATGTTCTTAGTTTTTTGGATTTGAAGCCTAAAAATGTTCTTAAAACGTTCTTATTTTCAGCATTTTTTGAGCATTTTGATGTAATTTCTTAAGAAAATGCATGTTTTTAAGTCTCCAAAGCCTTAAAATGTTCTTAGAATGTTATTAAATTTTTGGGCCTCGAAGCCTTATGTTCTTATATAGTTTGTTCTTATAAAAAAAAAAACGTGTAGTCGAGTGAGAAATTGAAACTGAAAGTGAACCGATTTATCCCGATTCGGAATCAGTAAACAAACAACCCCTCTATCCTATTCGCACTATTTCGAACTGTCTATTTTACCGAAACATGATTCATTATTCATTATTAATTTAAACGAAAAAATGTCATAATTACCTTTGTTTTTCTTAAATCCTGGACTTCTTTTCTTTGATGCAAATAAAAATGAAATGATTCCAAAAAGCGCGCCTTTTTGGTCGGATATTGCATTCGATATTTTACCCGGGTAAACCGGGTAAAACTCGAGTTATTCGAACCCAGTACACTACCTAGTACCCACTCTTCTCCTTTAAAGTTGAATTGTCAACTACGGCGGCCTGAAACTGAGGTTGTAATTTTTCCGAGTAAACCAAGTTAAACGGGTAAAGCGCGCGAAGCAAAAGGGGCGTCAAATAAAATTCATTCAACATTCTACAGCACCGCAAAAGATGGATGTAATGCAAATTGGGAAAGAATTTTATTGTTCCGTATGCTTGAAGAAGTTTTCTAAAAGGTATAATGCTCAGCGTCACTACCAACATGTTCACGCGGCTCACGCTGTTTCATTGCAAGGATCATCGAAATCCACCGATGATAATAACCCTTCTCTTGGCATGGAAAATGATAACTCTGACTCCGAATTTTTTGATGGTATTGACTCATTTCATTCATCTCCGGAAGCACCAGACTTGGCAGCTGAAAACAATATTGATCAACTTTTATTGGATACTTTGGAAAATCTTCAAACTTTAGAGGAGGCAGAAGAAGAATTCTCTTGTAGCGATAACAGTGATAATGAGGAAGATGAACTTTCAATTGAGGATGAATGGGTCTTCCCTGGATCGAAGTTATCAATAAAAGAACATGCACCATCTGTATTAGGTATTGAATTGGGTGATCCGAACCCAGAGGGGTGCGTCGGCAAAATAGGGTACCGGGATGTTCTGCGCTGGTCAGGGTCGCTTTTTTGGAGCAAATTTGAGCTTTTAAATCCATAGTTAAAACTCTACTTTCCCCTTTGTGCAAAAATCTTTTTCCATGATTGTAGATACGAGAATATTATTCAATGATCTAATTTTCTCTTTGATTTGAAGGATTCACTGTACGCCATCGTCTATCAGATGAAGCCTTGAAAGACTTGTTAACACTGCTTGAGTTACATATGCCGAAAGAAAACAGAGCTCTAAGGACTCAAAAGGTATTTAAGGAAATCAGAAATTTTGATAAAGGGATATAAGAAAACGAATTCACTTTTAACTTGTATTGTCAAAGGATCCTTTCATACAACATTTTTGTATTTTTCAAGGTAAATTAAAACGGATTTATTGTATTTTTTTCTGCAAACAACTAAATTTTACATCTCACTTGATGGGGTCGATAGTAAGTCAGTTTTTCATTGTCATTGACCTTTACATAAGAAGTACAATTACTTGTTTCCCTGTTCTTTAGCAAATGGAAAACAAACGCATGAAGTCTATTGACGAAGAAAGTTATAAGTTCATAGAGTATTGCGAAAAATGTCATGCTATTTGGCCAATTGATCAAACTATTACGTCCTGCAGCACTACAAACTGTGAAGGGTAAATCTTTAAAGCATTGCTGTTTGTTTGAAAAGTAGTCATTGAAATTAAAATTTCGAAAAACAGAACAATTTGTGTAATGCCATTATAAGCGACTTTACTTTTCTGAATGAGATCAAATGTCTGTTAAAATTAAGTGTAACATACTAAAAAAAAAGATTTTGACCGGAACTCATTTTGGTGAAGTGAGCGAATTTTATCTAAATTCGGCAAATTCGCTAAGAATAATTCCCGCCAAAATTTTGTTGTTTCTGCTGCAACATGCATGCTTATAATTTTTGATGTTTCTTTAATAGACAAAGGTTCTCTGGTGATCAAACGAAGAAAAAGAAAAAGTCTTATTTTACAACATGTTCAATTGAAGATCAGTTAAAGAAGATAGTGAAAAGTAATATTAAGTTTTGCATTTTTTCGAAAAATTTCTAAATTCTCAAGCGCTTAAGAGAGAGGGTGCCCTAAAACTAGCTTTTTTCTTTCAAATATCGTGCTCTTTCTAAAGGTATAACTACAAGAGTTCATATAGCCTGTCAAATTTAGAATCCAAAAACGCTCCGGGGAAACTTGTGTACTTTTTTAAATATTCAAAACCTATTTCTTAAGGAGAGGGTATATGGGAACAGCTATGCAAGACTTTTCGGAAAAGATCAGCTACGGAAGACTCAACAAGGATAAGCGACATTATCGATGGCAAAAAGTATAGGGAGTTATGTAAAGAAGGAGGCTTTCTTTATAACAATACCAACATAACACTAACCTTCAACACTGACGGGGCACTAATGTTCAAAAGCTCAAGAGTAGATATCTGGCCTATGTATGCCGTCATAAATGAAATAGATCCAAAAGAAAGGTTTAAAACAGAGAACATCATAGTTTGGGGAGTTTGGCAAGGACGAGGAAAGCCACCTACGATGACGTTTCTCGAACCCTTTGTAAATGAGATGAAACATCTTTACAGCAATGGTAAAATTTTGAAATTTTTTTTGATAAAAAACAAATGCTTTGACTCGTTTAATAAAAAACAATCGGGTTTATTTACTTATTTACATCAAACCCCCATTCTCATAGACCTGGTAGGACTTTTTCAGCCAGTGGACATGGATATAATGGACTGAAACTCGATGGAGATTGATATTTTTTATGGCTTGGGATTTCAATGCTTTTGTTTTCAAGTCGGAAAGTTCGGTGGGAGGGAGAAATGGCATAACATTGTGCAATGAGGATTGATTTCTTTGATGAATATCAATAGGGATAAAAATTGCAGGACAATTTCCCACCGGGACGATATTTTGGACAACTTTTCCAGTGGGTCTGTGAGAAAGGGTTGTTACATAATATCTAATTATTATTTTTTAATTCAAAGGACTCTCATTAAGAGTGAATCATGAAGAAATTCAAATCAAAGTTGCTGCTGTCACAGGTTCACTTGATTTACCTGCAAAGGCTGAATTTCTAAACATGATAGGTCATAATGGCGCTCATGGCTGTAAAGACTGTTTAATTGAAGGTACTTTATACTGCCTCATATCTTAAAACATCAAATTTTGATAATTTACACCAACTGGACAGCTGGACGGTTTCGATGGGACTAAACTTTGATTTAAAAATGTTTATTTCAACATTTAAGGAACTCACGTGGTCAACAAGAAAGGATATTCTCACTACTATTCATTTGATGAAAGTGAAACAACAGAGGATCGAACAGACAAGGACTCTATTTCAAATGCAAGAGATGCTATCCGGACAAAAAAAACAGTAAAAAAATATAATTTTCCTCTAATTTGCAATGTTATTTCTTTTGAATTTCCACGAACTTTGGGTAGATCTATAATTAACTTATTAGCTTGATAAAGTAATTACAATCCCTTTTGATTACCGTTAATGGGTTTCGGGAAAAATACGATATTGTCACGCCTCTCTCAGTGAGAATTTGACATTCTATTTTTTATGCCCCCTTACGCCCCAAAAGCCAATGGGATTCTCAAAATTCTAGTGTTATTTTTCCTTGGGAATGGAAACTCACTGGGGAAAGTTATTAGCCAACATACAATACATTTTGTTTGGGTTCTATATACATTCTTTTCATGATATACATTTTTTCCAAAAGGTAAATGGCATAAAAGGCGCAACGTTCTTCATGGCACTTCCAATTTTCAGCGTGAGAGAGGGAATCGTGGTCGACTATATGCATGGAATACTGTTAGGCATCGGGAGAACACTGTTGAATTTATGGTTCGAAGTTGGTGATCATAAAAACTATTACAGGACAAATCAATCGTATCCTTCATACTACATTGGTCATGATGTGAGTAGCTTTAATAAGCAATAGCTGATCTACTGATTAATTAAAATTTTCAAAGTACATACCAAAACTATTTAAAATGATTTTCAGATCGACGATGTTGATGAAAGATTGTTGAAAATGTATCCTCCAGACTTCATTAGTAGAAGACCCAGAAAGATAAGTGGAAATATTGGACACCTGAAAGGTTCGTTACAGTATTTAGAGCAAATATGTGCATAAAGTTGATTGAATTAGAATTTGATTGAGCTACATAGTCGAGGCGTCTTCTGAAGTACAAAGTTATTTCATCTGATGTTAGTTCAAGGTGTTATGATATACTTTTTTTCCTGTTCATTTTGATGTTATGATGATTTATTTTTTGCAGCAAATGAACTCAGATCATGGATCCTCTACTACGCGCTACCATGTCTTAAGGATATTTTGCCAGAAACACATTGGAATCATCTTTCTTTGCTAGTAGAAGGGCTTCATATCATCTTGAGTGACTCGATAACAACGGATGATATCACTGAAGCGAGAAAGTACTTTCGTACGTTTTATAAAGACTTCTCAAAACTTTATGGTAGGTACTATCACTTTTAAAGAGATGGCAAGTTTTTTGTATGACTTATTCTAAAGATATCAGAAAATCTTTAAAGGTAATACCAAGCAGTTTTAGCAGTGTATAATACGAGCTCGCTAATTTAATAAATCTAAATTAAACAACGTCTTTCAATTCATTTATTTAGAGCACAACCTTGGAAAATGTGGTTTGAATGTCCATAATCTGTACCATCTTTGCGATTACGTGGAATGGTGGGGTCCAGCTTGGTGTTGGTCCTGTTTTGGCTTTGAAAGTCTGAACGGCGAAGTATTGAAAAGAGTCCATGGCACTAAGAACACAACAAAACAGGTATTTTTTGATGAAATAATTGTTGGGACTGGTTTTTTGTTTTCTAAGATGAATGTGACAGACTTTTTGGACAAAGGTTTAGCCAAGTTTCTTGAAAGAAAAATAAACATTCTTACGTACATGATACGTCATCTTTTCACTTAGATATTGTTGCGGTTTGCTGCCATTAAAGAAGTACGCGAAAAACTGCTTTCATCAAAAACACGCGATGTTGTGAAGAGTTTCCTGGGATCATTGACACACGGAGACATGTAAGGCGATTGATTACATTAGTATATTATAACCATTGATCTATTTGTAATTGAAAATCTAAATAGCACAAGCCAAAAAGGAAAATAAATTTGTTTAATAAAAAGTCTCTGATCCATTTAGAAAATTAAAAATAGGTAGTGGGATAAAATAAATGTTGAAGAAAAAAATAGAACTTCTCATGGAATACAACGCATCATTAATTCACTAACAGCAGCTTAACTTACCTTCGTGTTTAAGGAAACGAGGTTGGGTGCTTGTTTCAAGAGAAATATCCGTTAGCGGATTTTTGGATGATGGTGTTTACTCGTGCTACAGAAGAGGTCATTTGGTCATCAAAGGAACCAGATACAAACGCTCTACAAAGGCTATTAACAGTGTTGTGCTGGTCATTGTTGATTCGAAATCGCATGTTTTCCGAGTCGAAAGCTTCACTGTTGACGAAGATCAAGTCTATTTCAATGGAAAGATGTTACATATAAGGAATGAATCTATAGCTCCACGTGTTGTGCAAACATCAAGGCTTGCTGTGGTCGAAGGGGAGAGGTAACTCGACTTGGTTTTTATCATATATATTTCCCTTTATTTCAAGTCTACGCTACGTATTCATCATCGTGTTTTTCTTTTTAGTGACGAAACCTACAAAGTTAACGCTGATTTAATCAAGGAGAAGCTATTAATGCTTGATGGAAATGAAGATTTTAAATGCATTTCACGTTTGCCCAACCATTTCGAGTCTGATTAATTAAATAAATTGTATTTTGTTTATTTCATTTGCTGTTTAGAATTTGATATAATGAGATTATATAAATAATACTTTGTGTACATCGTTTACAGTGGTATAATTTCCGTCGTTCAAACCTGAAAAAGTGAAATACATTTTCAAAGAAAAACAAAATTATTTAACAACCTGAGAAAAAGTGAAAAATATCTTCTTGCAATTTTGACTAGGTCATAAGTTTCAGATAGGGTCGCTCTAACGTGAAAATAGAAACTATAAGGTCATTGTTTCTTGGATTACTGTAACACGTTACATTTATAAGCAAGAAGTTTTGTTAAACCATGAGAGGAGAAAGATAATCTCTACACATTATTTAAGTGGAGCTAAGAAGAAGTTTAAATTACCTTATTACTTGGGGAGTCAAAGTAAAAGCTTCTCCGGGTATGACGAGTTTACCTGATGCACCCTAAAGAATAAGGAATGCGAGTTAGTCGATTCATCGCTATTAAAAAAGAGAACCCGAGTTTTCCAGGTCAGAAGTGGGTTTTTCGAGCTTACTTGATTTACCGATAAAAGAAATAGAACACGAGTTTTCAAACTAACCGGGCTTACCTGTTATACTCGGGTATAATCGGAAACCCGGTTTAGCGATTTGACTCGCAAACCCGAAATACTCGGGTAAAACGCGGGTCCTAAAGATTACGTAATTGTATGCGATGATGGGTAACTCGGGTATACCTGGGTCGTACTTGTATTACCCGGATTTTTACCCGGGATGAATTACCAGGGAAATCTTTTCTTTTTTTTTTAAATAAAAATTTACTGTTTTAAAATGGAAAAAAATATTTTTATATTCCGGCCGAGACAAAAAGTTGGACTCGAAGACTGCAAGAAACCGCAATAGATAAAAGGGAGTAGGGGCTAGGCGAGATTAGAGACTGGGGTTTCCTGTCATGGAATCTCCTGGACTTAAAAATAGGAAATGAAAATCATAGAAAACCGAAATTGAAAGGGAATCTCCAAAAAGGTAAACAACTGGAAACTGGACTTGGTTGTGAAGGTAGTAGGAGTGCAAGGCTAGGGCAGAGAATTAAGTAAATACTAGCCGGTACCCGGTGCCGCACGCCGGTTAAGCTGTAGCTGAACGCAATAAAAGTCCTTTGGATGTAGACGAATTTTTTGTTTAAGTCAAAAGTTATCAGGAAGAGAATCGTTTACTGTACCAGTTTCGTCTGAAACAACTCTGAATATGCCGTCCAGTTGAAATGAAAATTCTTCAGGAAAAAGTGGGAAAGTCACAAAGAATAGTGCAACTCTTTGTTTTTATCGGATTGAAAAAAATAAGACAATTCTAAGTTGCTTTTTTAAACCCTTGTCATAACTGGCTGCGTTTAGACCAGCCTGGCATTTTGTAAATTGTTCGGTTTGTCAAATGCCTAATGATGCCAGCGTGTTGGCATTTCGTTGGCATTTCAAATGCCATTTTGAGCAAAGGAATCCCCTTTTCTGGCATTTCAAATCAAACAAAGAAACCAAAACAAATAAAAAAATGACATTTTTGATTTTTTAAAGTATTTGCACGTTTTTTATTCAGTTCTTTCTATAGATTGTAAAATTTGCAACATTTGCCATAGCCTAGCCCTACGGCAAAAAGTTTCAGTCTTAATGACTGCAGTTTTTGAAAGATTCCATACTTTTCATTGTTTGATCTGTCAAAGTTGAAATTGAGGGAATCACCTTTTCAGTAATGACTCTAAAAATTCCTTAAATGCCATGACAGAAAATACAATGGAAAAGCTATTAAAATCGAATCCCTCATGAGCAAATGCCAAACTACAAATGCCAGTTGGTCTAAACGCAGCCACTTTTCAAATTTAAACATGAAAAATGACGTACACACTTTTTGACAGTAACGACAGTAATATGAAGAAAGAGGTTGACTAATTTTCTCTTTTTGCTTTTTATCGCCTTTTGAATGCTGTCGTTGTTTGGTTTGACAAACTTTTTGACTGTTATGTTTTGATTTACATTTGAATTATTCTTTTCTATAAAAGGAATTTGTTTCGAAAAGAATTCGAATGTCATTAATAAATACGATCGTTAATTACATTCGAAAAGAATTTAAACAAAAGAAAAGAGAAAAACAAAAAACGGGCATGCCTAGGCAGAAATTAAAATTACTAAATGTAGACGGGCCTTAAATTTCAAAACAAAGGCTGAATAAAGTCTAAACCAGGCTCTATCCGATCTGTCAATCAAAACAAACTTACCGAGAACAAAACATTGCTTGCGAAATCGAAAGTGACACACAGACAGAAAACAGAAAACAAAATGACATACGCGTTATACTAATAATATATAGATGGGTAGAAGCACAAAAGGATCAGTATAGGTATGTAATTTTTAAACTAGTATATATGCTAAATTTTAAAATTAATCATATGATAGAATTTTTGTGAATTTTTGCTTCAAGTGTTTGTCTTAGTTGGACTCTGTTATCGTATACATGCCAGTAAGATAGTATTTCTTCCAACCATTTTCGTTTGTTATCGTCCAAGTTGGGTGAGTGTGATAGTTTGGAGAATTTACGGTTAAGCAGTAAGTTATAGATATTAATGTTTTCATTCAGGCAAAAATCAAAAATATCTTGCAGGATTGAGAACGACTGATCTGAGAAGGAGCTGCTGAGAAGTGAAATGAGGTATTTTGATGTGGTTTCCTTTCTCATCAAGAGTTGTATAAAGTTAATTTTCCTGTTTTTGATTTCGGTTCCGACAGAGTCTGTGAGGAGCTAGGCTACGTCATATCTGCCTTCGCTCCAAGCGTAAAACTCCTCCTCTTCGGGCTATGAGCACTGCTCTTGGTTAAAATATTGAAATTCTCCAGATAAATCGCATGCGCAGTAAAGACACGCATAATCAGTCTTCGATTATTCAAAATCAACAGACGGCCTTCGCAATCTAAAATCATAACAATATGGCTACCGACAATCCCTTGCATTTTGATAGAGACGAAGCTGTGAGTTTTTTGGAGAAATATACCTTTGGCATCGGCTAGTTCGAAACGCAGGTCACAGGTCACAGGTCAACAGGTCACAGGTCAACAGGTCATGTCACAGGTCACAGGTCATACAAACTACAGACCAGAACATATGGATTTCTGGAAATATATTAAATTTAAAGACCACGGGTATAGGAGAAGTGGGACGCTAAGTGGGACGCCAAGTAAAGTGGAACGCTAAGTGGGACGCCAAGTAAAGTGGGACACGCTAAGTGGGACGCTAAAGTGGGCGCGATCAGGTGGGACGCTAATTGGGACAATTAAGATGGAATGCTAGCGAGATACGCTAAATGGGACATTGAGGTGGGTTGTTAAGGTGGGACGCTGATGCTAAAGTGGGACGCTAAAGTGGGATAATTAGGTGGGACGTCAAGTAAAGGTGGAATGCTAGGACATTAAGGTGGGACACTAAGGTCGGAAGCTAAGTGGGACACTAAGGTCGGAAGCTAAGTGGGACACTAAGGTGGAACGCTAAGTGGGACGTCAATCAAGGTGGAATGCTAGTGGGACGTTAAGCTGGGATACGTTAAGTGGGACACTAAGGTGGAACAATAAAGTGGGACATTAAGGTGGGATGCTAAGATGGGACGCTAAGTTGCACGCTAAGGTGGAACGCTAAGGTGGGACGATCAGGTGAGACGCTATTAGGATGTTAAAGTGGGACAATCAGGTGGGACGTTAAAGGTGGAACGGTAAGTTGGACGCTAAGTGGGACACTGGACAATTAGATGGTGAATTTCTTTTTTTAAACATACCTTAAGGGAAGACATTTTCGCTGAATTTTATTTCGCGGTTCACAACTCAAAGCTCGGAAGTTTCGTGGGAATTTAATTTCACGGTTGACAGAATTTTTTGCCCTAAAAATACTAATTTTGGGGAAATTTCTTTAAATCCTGAAAAATATTTGTGTTTCGGCAACACTTTTCGTATTTTTGCAACTCTTCGATTGTGAAAATTAGGTTGGTTATTAGAGACCCCTTATTTGATCGAAAATTTGTAGAGTCTGGACTAGTCTGAAATTAAATTATAGAAATTTGTTTCGTTAAAAATTTTGATCTTTGAATGAAAATAAATGGAACAAAAAGCTAAGAAAAATGTCTCTAAAAATATAAAGATGCATTAAAAACAAAAGAATGTTATTGACCGTGGGTTCAGTAATTGCCGAAGAATTTCTTTAAGACACTGATTTCGACTCTCTCATGGCTATGCACTTAAAATAAATTTTCTCAGGGATTAAAATACCTCAACCTCAACATTTGATCCCGATGAAGATTTATCCTAAATAAGTTAAAAGGGTTAAAACTGCCCACCACGTATAACAGTTTGAAAATACATAAATCTTTCCTTTTTCATAAAAAATAAATGTCTAATGTTTTAAATATGAAGAAATTCTAAACGGTTTACAAATGGCTTGGCTAACAAATGGCATGGTTTTGCATCCCTAGATTTAAAGAGAACCTTGGCAAAGTGGCTTAGAAATGGGGCTCTGATGTGCCTTTATTGGATATCAATTGAAATTCCCTTTACAAGTTTAATGAAAATAACCATGGCATAAGGGTAGAGAATTAGAGCCAAGCACATTGGTAAGCGACCCTAAATAATATATTAGGTAAAATATAATAAAAACATTTTGGGATAAAATATATACAATCTGTGTTTTTCTCTTTTGAAAAAAATAAAATCCTACCACGCATATTCATAGTACATACAACTAAATACAATTGGGGCATTCAAAATGTACATTCGTCTGCGAAGCGGTGAAGGGGGTCCGCAAAAAAAGCGAACGAAATTGAACGGAGAGGGAGGGGTTCAAAACGTTCGTTTTTCAGGGTGGGAGTACTTTTCACAAGCGTGACTTTTTAATTTCTTTTAAGAAAATCTTTTTCTCACATAATCACACTTTTTCTTTGAATCAATAACCAAAAATAATTGTTAATCGACCCTAAATAATTGTGTTAGTTGTGATTATTCAGACGAGCAAGGGAGGAGGGGGTCTGAAAATACATAGGTAAATTTAGACGAACGTACTTTTTGAATGCTCCCAATGTATACAATAATATAATAGAAATGTAGTTTAAAAAATAAATATCATAGTATAAATAGTAACAAAATTTTGCAAGGTTGTAGGCATATAACTTGGCCTTGAGCTAAAAGCTTTCCAATTTTCAATTTCAGTTAGTGAATTTGTATCAAAATCAGGTGATTAAAGCAAAATATTCTTTGACACTGAAACTGAAGATGATTACGAATTTCAACCAGCAGATGTCATTAAAAATAACAACAGGGGAGCTCGCTTATCAGACAGAATTTCTGAGGGCAGTATAAATAAAACAAAACTATATCAAGCGGCTCAAAATATTTGAAATGTATATACCAGAATATACTAAATGGAATAACAAAAGATCAGCCCACACACCAGTTAAATGTACAGTCAAAAAAAAAAGTAACGGAGTATCTACAGTGTGATGCGAAACTCCTCCCTCAACTTAAGTTTATGAGCCATTTTTGGTGGAGAGACCACCATATCTACCACCAAGTCTTGAATCGTCAGCTCTCTGTCTGGGAATTCTGCTTGTAGGCACTTTCTTTTGAGGTGAAAATAGCAGTTTTCTTTGGTCTTAGATAATCTCAATTGGGAACTGCCTTTGACAGGATACAATCGATGTATTTTGATTCCCAAAACCATGTCGAATGGGGCAGGGGGCAGTTCAGAACGCTCAGTCTGGCGATATTTTTTGTGGCAACCATGGCACGTTGTAGATCTGGTCTGGTTAATATATACCAAATGAAATTTCTCATTGTCTTCAATGATTGGCCTGGCTGGCCGTTTATCGACATAGCCATCTGTACTTCTTTCCTGTCTTTCTGAAGTTTTCTTACGCTTTCTTGATTTTTGACTTTTCTTTTTGCCAGCATTATCTGGCTGAATTTCCTGCAAAATGATTTCAGGTCTTGGGGCCCATTTACTCAGATGAAACTCAAGGATGTCCAAATGATACGCTATCGTAATGGAATGTGCACATACACCTAAAACCAATTAGTTTTTTTAATTTGATGAATTCTAATGAAATTTGATTAATATCAATACTTAATATCGATTTTTCTGGCCACATGCATGAGTACAAACATTTGATATTTATACAACTTAACAGACTTGTTTGATAAAGAGTTTACTTAAGATAAACACTAAAAATTTAATTCCCAAATACTGTTAAGTAATAAAACCTTTGTCTTGTACCTTGGGTGCTTTTGAACCTTGGACATTCACAAATGACATTGCTGTTCCGAGCTTTAACTTTGTATGCCATATCATCTTGACTTCTTGATTTGACAAGATAAGAGTCTTCCAGTATTTTCAATTTCTCAACTGAAATGAAGAAATTCTCCAAATAGTATCCTGCACCATCCCAATCAACCGAAAGATGACCTGGAAGACCAGAGGCGGCGAAATCTGGGAACCTTGGATGAGATAGACTACTTGGAATATTTTGTTGAGCTGGGTTATCATTATCATCTTCTTGCAATGACATGTCTCGATATCTCTGCAAGCCGGAAGTCGAAGGTTGGGAATAACCTAAAATATAGAAAAATGTCAAGAAGGTTGGGAATAACCTAAAATATAGAAAAATGTCAAGAAATAATCGAGGTTGAAGCTTCTTAGTACGTACTCAAATTTCAATGAACAAACAAGGGGTTAAAGCAATGCTCTCTGGGTTTGGGTTGAAGTTTATACCTTCTGGGTGTTTATCAAGCACCAGAAAAAATCTGAGGGTGCAGTCAGAAAAAAGAGACCATGAGAATGAGTGAAAAGTACGCTGAATAATTTCTTAACAAACCTTCTTCACTAGACTGAGTGGTTTTAGATGCGTTCCTCATTTGGTCATGATAAGTTACATTCGACGATCGAGCTACAAAGTAAACAACACTAAAATTTAACAAGCAGTGTAATTATACCTTGTCAGAGAAAAAGTAAGTCACAATTAACATGCGTTCCTGATTTTTACCTGGAATGACTGTTCGATTGTTTGTGCAATTTTTTACCTCCCTTAGCTTATTCTATTAAAACTAATAACACGTGATTGATGTTTGGAACAAATATGATTTACCTCCAGTTGAACTCTCATTGGTTGCAGATTGAACATTGTGTTGTGTATTGAAGGTTGGTAGAGCTAAAAGTGTATGGGGTTTATTTATATATAAAATAGTATGTAAGATAGTTCTCATAGTGTTAACCCCCCTTTTTTTAAGGGGGATCCAACTTTTCCAAAAGTGCTTTATAGGGGGGATAGGAAATTTTCTGAATAAAATGGGGGGATCAAGTAAAAATGGGGGATGACAACTTTTGGTCAAAATGTCTATGATATTTTATATTGATTGAGATGTTTGGTGTGGAACAACTAAAAACAAGTCTAAATAGCTAAATCTTCACCTGCCGCGCCATGTTAAACTCTTTTTTCATATAACTTTTGATGCAAAATTCAATGTTTTGGGTTTTGAATGACTCGTGGACTACTGCTGTAAACAGGGGGGAGATTCGAAATTTGTTTAAATATATATATAGGCGGGGGGGGGGGTGAAATAAAAATGGGGGGGGGGGGGTTCAGACCCCTCTGCACACTATGGTTCTCACTATGTTTTCCTGACCTTGTGAGTGTATATTACCTCTTTGGAAGAACGAAAATATAAGTTTTTTTATTAATCTGTTCAATCTCACCTGAATCTCTATCACAACTGCTTAAAGTGATGTCAGGAAATTTCCCACAAAAACGTTTTTTCTTTGCATCTTTCTCTTGTTTTGTCATTTTTCCCCATGTGACTGGATCAATACGTTGTTTAGAAAAACTAGGAGCAAGTTGGTATATGCCTAAAAGACAAATCAATACGTCAATTTTTAGTCAATTTAGAATCGAGAGAGTAATAAAAACTTAAGGTTATCTGCCTTTCATGATAATTCAATTTTTCTTCAAGTGTAATAAAATTTTCTTCTAAATTGATATCTAAATTTTTCATATTTAACTTAAAAATTCAGAAATAGGAGAAGGTAAAATAACAATAAATCAGAAAAATGATATTTTTAATCACATTGAAACCCTGCTGATTTTGAAACCTTCTAGAATTTGTTTCTAATTGGAAATTAATATAATTAAAAAAGTTTTACCCTGATCAATTAACGACCGTTCTAAATTTCTGAAGTGCTCAGCTGTCATTTCGATATATTTCTGTGCTGCTTCAGTCCATGAACATTCTGTGGAAGGTCTTCCTGACTTTTGTGCATCCATTTTATCTTGCCATATACGTCGTTTAAATTTGCTATGGGTTGATTCGATAGCATTGGTATACAGAAAATTTTCCCCCAGGCCAGCAGCTCTCCTTACACCTGCTAACATTCCATCTGCAAAGTCTTTCTCTATATACGTCTTAAAATATCTGCCAAAGTCTTCACTTCCTGTGAGTTCTGCCCATCGCCTATAAAGTTCAGGCATTCTTGGATACAGATCTGATCCATCCTCACAGTCAACCAGGCCTTTCACCTAAAATGTAACAAAAGCTACAGATCAATATGGATATGATATCAATTATATAATTAGCAGAACAGAGGAATTTCATCTCTAATTTAATTATTCATGTCAATTCCTTTGGATTTAATGGATTTTGGCAATAGAAAATGAATCATACTAAAACCGTAAGAATTGACAACTTACTTTGGCATAATCATCTCCAAAGATATCCTCTTTTATTAGCCTTTTTACCAGTGAATCCATCTTCAAATCATTCATTTTATAATTTATATCATCCTCCATATGCTTTCGACAGAAGAGTAAGGTAACATACAGGAACTCGCTGGACAGACCATTTATAATTGCTTTTTCACGATCCATTCCTAAAAACAGCAGATCTTTCACTTCAGGTTTTCTTTGGATCAAGGTCTGAGCTAGGTATCGGTGGACTGATTGGTCCTCCTTAGTATGGAACAGTGCCGGACCAGGAATCCATGGAATCTTGCCATCTTCTCTTCTGGTGACCTTACCATACTGATAGCAAGTGGGGGTGACATAAAACTTTCCAATGTTAAACGTTTTATCAATTTGAAGAACACTAAGTAAGTCTCCAGGCAAAGTACATATTTCGTGGATGTGGGACAATGTTGCATCAGAACAAACAGCAAATTTGACGTGTGGATCAAATTGAAGATTATGAACCAGGTTAGGGTTACATGCTGCAAAAGTTAAAAGTTCGTTTAACACATCATCTTGTTTTGGCTGTCGAATCTGAAAATATTATAAGGTAGTTGATAATGAATATTAAAAATCTTTAGATAAATTGAATTTTTGAAAATTGATCATTCTTAAAGGCATTTGAGACTTGCAATACTATTTTTGTTTTTGTCTTATGAAAGAAAGTTCAAATTACCAAGTTACGTGCACGTTTAACTTGTTGTGGGTTGCGAGGAATTTCACTTGTAGATGGAAATTCATCCATTCCACCAACCTCTTCAAACAAATCATCGTAGATTCTAGAGGGACCACGTACCGTGCCATTCACGGCTTTTTTGATACTTTCTTTTGTTGAAGGGGCCGTTGGAATAAAGGATCTTTTGTTCTTTTTTGCAAGACCATGTGGCTTAATTACAATTGGATGCACCTCGTTCTCATACCTGCTAATGTAAAGATTTTAAAAAGTTATTCAATCAATATATTCTAATAAAAATGGGATTTAGTATCTGGAATAGAAAGCAAAAGTTAAGCCCAAGCAAAACTTCAAAATACTTTATGCTGTCAATCACTTTGAAACAAATTAATGGCCTTTGTAATAAGTTACTCTTAGTCCATAGGAGCTGCTATAGGCAGCAACTAGTGAAACCAGAATTTGCGTATAAATAGGAGTAAGCATAATGGCATAATAAAAAGTTGGTAATTGTTTAACACAGCTTATTGGTTAAGGCTTTAAAACTCTACATTGGTTTAAAATAAAACCTCAGTGTGGTATGAAATGTAAACTGAAAAATTCAATAATCAAAGCACGAGCAGTGTTTATATCCTGAAAGGTATGAGTTCATGCTCTAGATAACAAGATAACCTTTTCCAAGCAAGATGGTATAAGTTGATATAAGTAAATAATTAATTAGAAAGGGCAAGAATGCAGAAGACAGAATTCTAATCAGAATCTAATGTTGATTGTTTATTTACAAAACAATTCTCACCAGTATTCTAACAACAGCATACCAAGCTTTTTTCCATCATGTGCTTCAATCATTGTAGCGTATCTGCGGAAATCAGGAGACGATTTGTTACAGTAGTATGTTCTTTTTATTACATATTGATTTTGTTGCAATTTTTGGCGTTTCTTCGTATTCCTAGCCATTCTGCTTGATGAAACAACTGTAAAGTTCTCGTCTAACAAGACAACAGTACCATTATAACCCCTGTTCTCCCAAGAACCGTTGTCATCTGCAGCCCAATCATTACAATTTTTAAGTTTTGTCGTGTCAAGTAGGAAGCTCATGTTGTCTTGTACCCGGACGGGCTTCTTGACCGCTATCCTTTGTGACTTTTTCTTCAAAAGTAGATCAATAAGTACTTGATTAGATAGGTTGTCACATTTTCCATGACAAAAGATGGGAATCTTCCGATCATTTTTCAAAAATGAAACCTCTTCAAGCGGACTTTCATATCCTCTGTCTGCGTCAGTATCTTCATCAGTATCTTCTTTATTTTCTTCATTAGTATCTTCTTTATTTCCTTCCTCCTTGATTGTCTTTTGAACTATAAAGTCCTGTTCTTCTTCTCCTGAGGACAGCTCGATCACTTCTATGGTTGTTGCCATATCTCTAACTATTTTATTTTTATTTCTAACATCTAAACAACATTTACAAAAATTGCATCAAACCAAAGAAGATAAATTTTATGATGTAGCTCATATATATCAAAACATATCAAAAGGGAACAATCAATCAATCAATCAATCAATCAATCAATCAATCAATCAATCAATCAATCAATCAATCAATCAATCAATCAATCAATCAATCAATCAATCAATCAATCAATCAATCAATCAATCAATCAATCAATCAATCAATCAATCAATCAATCAATCAATCAATCAATCAATCAATCAAATCAATCAATCAATCAATCAATCAATCAATCAATCAATCAATCAATCAATCAATCAATCAATCAATCAATCAATCAATCAATCAACTATCATAAGTTGTCTAATGTCGACATCTGTCTTCTAATTTCGACACCCTGCTTTGAAGATAGGAATGATGGGAACGTGGGAATTTTGATGGAGAAATGTTTATTTCCTCTCTGATTGCTTCACAAAGAAAATTAGTTTCAATCAGCGATTCCGACCTTGCTTCTCTATAGAAGGATGTCGAAATTAGAAGACGGGTGTCGACATTAGACCAACTTACGGTACTTAAAATTATTCAACAGGGTGTTCTCTTTATAAAAAAGTCCGCAAACATAAATTTTTTTGGCCTCATTTGCATTAATTAATTAATTTTGCATAAATTTGTTCTCACATTAATTTTTTTGGATCAGGTCGGGTCTGGTCGGGTTAGCGTGAGGCATGGTCACAAACTGAACTGGACATGTTCGTAAAAAAAGGCAAGTTTTTGAGGTTTTTGTGACACCACCCATAATCCGTTCATCTTGCAGCCAGAACACCACCCATGATCAGGTCAGCTCGTAGGCAGAACCCCACCCATGTTCAGTTCAGCTCTCTTAGCCAGAAATCCACCCATGATCAATTACGACCCTGCCGGTGTACCGTAAGTTGGTCTAATGTCGACATCCCTCTTCTAATTTCGACACCCTTCTTTAAGGATAGGAATTATAGGAAGGTCGGAATCGCTGATGGAAACTATTTTTCTTTCCTTGGTGATCGATTGGGAAAAAAAACTTTGTCTATTAGCGATCCCGACCTTCCTAATATTCCTGTCTCTAAAAAAGGGTGTCGAAATTAGAAGAGGGATGTCGACATTAGACCAACTTACGGTACCCGACAGTCGGGTGCTGTTGGGAGTTTTGTCGGGTGCTGAATTTCTAAATTTGTGAAACACCCAACAATAGCGCACTCGACAGTCAGGTGCTAAAATTCCTAACTTTGTTACATGTCGGGTGCTGTTAAAAGCGTCCAAGATGTAGCACCCGACAAAGTGCACCAAACTGTCGGGTGTTTAAATTTCCAACTTTGAACACCCGACAACAACACCCGACTGTAGGGTGCACCGGTAGGTTCGTGATCAGTTCAGCTTGTAGCCAGAAACCCCACCCAAGATCAGTTCAGTTCGTAGCCAGAACACCACCCATGATTGGTTCAGTTTGTAGCCAAAAACCCACCCATGTTCAGTTCAGCTTGTAGCCAGAACCCCACCCCTGATCAGTTCAGCTCGTAGCCGAGCCAGAAATCCACCCATGATCAGTTCAGCTCATAGCCAGATACCCCACCCAAGATCAGTTCAGCTCATAGTCAGAACACCACCCATGATCAGTTCAGCTGGTAGCCAGAAGAACACCACAACACCACCCATCATGATCAGTTCAACTCGTAGCCACAACACCACCCATGATCAGTTCAGTTCGTAGCCAAAGCCCCACCCATGTTCAGTTCAATTCGGAAAAGTTATTGATTTTATCAAAGTGAGAGTCCCTTCTCTAGTTGATTGTATAATCAGTACATGCCAAGGGGGAGTCTTTCCAAGCTAAAACAAACACAAAATTTATAGATAGATTTTCTCTTGGAGCACTTGCCTGCTTATTCATACTACTTACCCCATGCACAAGACAGTATCAATTTCTTGACTTACTTACAAAAGCTTGACTTACTTGTTTATTGTTGCTGATTCAAGAAATATAGAAAAGAAAAATAGAATTCCATGAGCACCTCTACTCTTCCAGCTTCACTGCGTGCAAGTAATGTACATTCGGATACAACAAATCAATATTATACATAGTTTATCGTGTGTTTTACAACACTATTATATAAAATACAAAAACATAGTACGGGAAAGGAAGTACTTGAATATTGCAATACGATCAACTATAATATATATTGATAGTGTATTGCTACACTATACGACTGTTCTTCTCGGAATTCTTTATCTAGTCTGCAAAATTGTGGCTACGAGTCTGCGAATTTGCATAAAAATGGCGGGAAAAGAGACAGAATTTCAGAAATTGTGAAGACGAAGACAATATCATTATATCAAGTATAAAACGATTTATATTGTTAAAAAAGCTAATTTGGATATTCTCCCATCATGTGAGTGAGGATTCTAGCAGTTTTGTGCCCTGTAGCATGTGACATGACCTGTTGACCTGTGACCTGTTGACCTGTGACCTGTGACCTGCGTTTCGAACTAGCCGCTTTGGCATCGAAAAATTTCATCCTAAACAATTAGCATTGATAGAGGAGTTCTGTTTGGGGAAAAATATTTATCTGAGTGCCCACACTGCCTTTGGGAAATAAATTGTTTTTCAGTCTATACCTTGGTTTTTTGACCTATCCAATGATCAAAGTCTTGGGACATCAACCCTCTTGGTCATTTCCCCGTTGGTCTCTTTGATGGAGGACCAAGTAAAATATTTAAAGACCAAAACATGCATTTCTGCAGTAGCCATCAACCAGACTACCGAGAACCTAGATGAGGTACTTAAAGATGTTGAAGATGGCATTTACTCTCTTGTTTATACTTCACCAGAAAGCATTCTGTCAAAGGGTAGATTACGTCGACTTCTGTCTTCAGATAGCTTCCAAGATCACTGCATTGGTGTGGCCATAGATGAAGCCCATGTTATGGCAGAGTGGTTAGTAATATATGTATATACATGTCTTTTCTGTGTATTATGTTTTATATTGGCAAGGAGCATCACACCAATGTATTGGAATATCCATCCACAATTCCTTCTGTGCTTTTGTACTTCTTATCTGCGCTATCTCGCAGGTTGGTCAGTATTGAATTTTATTTTCTGACTCTGTTCTGTACTGGCTGGGTGATCAAAAATATTGAATTGCAATTGAGTAGAATATGTGACGGTGTGTTAATACTTTAGCCCATTAGCAAGCTCTATACTGTCTAAGTTCAATACCAGCTCCATATGTAGATGTTTGTATGTTTGTTTGTGTCAGTCGTCATAGTCAATAATCGTCAAAATGTGACTAATGATTAGTTTTTGAATGGCGATTTTCATTGTTTGACACTTAAATTGCTTAGCTAAAGTTGAATCACGCTTGTTATTGCTTTCCTTTTTCCATTCTATTCAGGGGATTTGCTGATTTCAAAAAAAAGGTTTTCCGAAAATGGAACTCCAACCTTATTGAATTGAGGTCCCTCCTTGGAAGCAATATTTGTTTTGCTCTCTTCACAGCAACAGCGTCTCGGTTGATGGAGCTCAACATTTTTGAATCACTTGGTTTAACACCTGATGATTTTACTCGTGTTGTTCTTGACCCTGATAGAAAGAACATTTGCTATCAAGTTCAAATGGTACCCAAGGTCAGTTTGTCCATTATTTTTGACTTTGTATTGCGTGACATTTTTTACCATGGTGATAGCTCTACAAGAAGACTTATTTACTGCCAAACTAGAAAGCAATGTGCTATTCTTTACAACATGTTCCTCCTCAAGCTTGGTAGCAGCATGTATAGTGGTGGAGTTGAGCACCCAAAGAAGAGAAGAGTTGACATGTTTCATGGGGGGACAGCTGATTCTGTAAAGAGCCACATTTTGGAGGAGATCTCAAAAGAGGATTCTCATATCCGTGTGGTTATTTGCACTATTGCATTTGGAATGGGTGTAAATGCAAAAGGTATAAATGAAAGTATTCATTTTGGCCCCTCAAAGTCAATTACGTCATTTGTCCAGGAAAGTGGTCGCATTGGTCGTGAAGGCAAACCAAGTGTGAGCAGATTGTTTCACACCAGCACACTTACTGGCAAAGTTGATACAAAAATGAAGGAGTTTGTTCATTCCAAAGACCAGTGTAGACGGAAGATCCTGCTTTCCCTATTTTCAAATTCAACATCAGCTGAATACGGCTGTGGTTGTGAGTGTTGTGACATATGTGCCTTGAAATGTGAATGTTCCATAAGTAAATGGGCACCTATTGATTTTACTTTGAAACCTCAGAATAATGACTCCAAAAGTCGTAAAACCTCAGATTCTGCCTTAAGCCTTCTTCATGAAAAGTTAGACTAGCCTGGATATCCAGGCTGTAAACTATTTCACAGTCTAGTTTTTGATATTTTATGCTCTGGTTTACAGCCTGGTCTCCCTAGAGCGATTTGCATTCTCTTTAAGAGAATGCAGTCCGCTTGCCTGCACTCACTTCGCTAAAACCGTAAGGGCCAATCTACACGGCGTTGAGCAATTCTAAAGCAAAAATAGGATAGTCCTCCAGTTGCTAGTGAAGATAGGGCTTTCTGTTACATGAAAACATGAAAAAGAAGAAAACAGAGGCAAGTTGGTTTTCCAAGAAAACATGGTTGGTCATGATAATGCATGCAAACTTTTTTATGGACTTTGGTGTAATCTTTGGATGTTTTAAATAGTTTTAGATCTTGTAAGACTGCTTTTTATTAATTTCTGTTTTGCTGCCCTGGGTTGGCTAGGAAGCATGGGTTTTCACTTTCATTCTCTAGGGAGACCAAGCTCTATAATTTTAGAACTTTGTATGTTGAGGTAAATTTTGTTTCTTCTAAAATTTTGAGCTTGGATATCCAGGCTAAAGTTAGACGAGTTCCGAAGAAGCTTCCTTGAATTTGATGTGAAACCTGTTGGTGTTCCATCTGTATACATGGAGTTTGATCATTACCAAGTTAAATCGTTGGTTAAAAATGCTTCAAAGATCTTTTGTGTCACAGATGTCTATTTTTATGGTTTTGTTTGGAGATGGAAACATGCAAAAAGAGTTTTGAAGATTTTCAATGAGGTTTTTGAGGACATTGATGAGCTATTTTCTAGTTTGAATGAAAGCATGTCAGATTTTCATAACTCGCAAAGTTTAATTGGTAATGAATGGTATGAGATTGCAAATGACACTTCCATGTTTGACACACTCAGTGATTCCATCATGAACAGTCTGCGTAATGACACCCAACAATCAGAATAAGGGCTAATTTTTCAGCTTTCTTACTTACTTATAACAAAAAATGAAAAAAAATTATTTAAATTGATGTTAGTAGTTTTTTTACTTTACTCTATTGGTTTTTTGTGATATAATTTATAATTATTAGCAATGGAAAAAAGGGGCTTGTTCATTTTTTTCTGTATATCATTATTCAAACAAGAAGCAACCAGAATACTTTTTAGATATTTCTGAACTTTCTACTTATAGCAGGATTTTTTTTTGATTAACACATTGATTTAGGAATTTGACTCAATGTTTTGATTCAGAACACCCTGTACACATCTTGTGTATAAATATACATCACATGTATATTTTAAGTAAAAATAAAACTGGTATCAAAGTATTTTACAAATTTATGTTCAACCAAAAAAGGTCCAAAATTATTCAATAGTTCAATCTGTTCTACTTCAATAAGGGAACTGATTTTTGCTGGAACAAATCTTTTCTTTTTTCACAGTTTTTTGCCAAATTTGTAAAAGTTTGAACCCCTGAAAATTTTAATTTCCACGAAATGCAATTTTTTATATTTTTTAGTTTTTTTTTTAATTAACTACTGCAAAAATTAGTTCCCTCAAGGTATTCAATAAAATCCACAGCCTATCGTACTGTCTTTTGTGTCCTGATTTGTGTTTTGTGATCTGAGATCCATTTGTAGAAATCAACAAAATCAAAGTCTTTGAGAAGACTGTCTTGGCAGTTTCTGAACGATGAATATTTTCTCTCTTCGTTTTTGACTAGAGCTTTTTCTCTCATTAGTTCTTTCACAATTTTGAGCCTATCCTTCGTGTTTGCGGCTTTTACATGTCTACCAGACCTTTGGTGTATAGCTGATTGTTTATCAAAATTTTGAAGAAGCTCTTTATTGTACGGCAATGCTTTCAAATACTTGTCAATAATTTTTTCATCTGTTTGATGTGGTCCAAGTCTCTTTTTCAGCAACTTGACAACTTTAATCAAGTGCTCCAAACCCATGTCCAAAGGAATGTTACCACCTGAAAAGGGAAAGATAACAAATTTGAAACTTTTTTCAATTACCATCATGGTATTTCTCTCAAAAAAAAACCTACCATGCCAAGCAAGCTTTCAGAAAAGATTTGTCTTCCATCTCAAATACTCATTTTTGATTGAAAAAATAAATAAATTGACAGTCCTCCTAATTAAAAATAAAACTCCTCAACAAACTAAGTTCTAACCTTGAAATCAAAACAATTTCAGGGTTTTTGCTGCCTACTAGAATTGGTCAAAGTTGGTTTCATAAGGTTATTTATCTTTATTAAAAATTTGCTTACCAAGACCATTTTTTTTCTTGACAGACCGGTTCCAAACTAATCTGTATGCATCTTGCTCTGATAGAAGTGCAGTTACTTGGCAGAGTAGATGAAAGCCTTCCACTGCATACTTCCTACTTCCTGCTCCATCAACTTTCATGTATGGTAGCATGAACTCCCATGATCTTATGATTCGGTCACCATCTCCTTCACTGATAGCATCTTTGAAATTTCTAATTAAGATCATGAATTCCATAACACTACATTGATAATTGAACATGTCATCGTTGCTTTTATCATTGTCAATTGATGTCTTTGCAGCAACTGGAATTGGTTCCAAACCATGTTTCTACAGTAAAAAAATCACAATATTCATACTTTATAGTTTTATGGAAATGAATATATTTTTTATGTGTATGGGACATTGTTTTTATGTTTGTATTATTATGATATAGGATTATTATGTATGTACTTTATATACATAATCAAAATTATATATTTACCACCACATGATAAAGTAATAAATGCTATCCAAGTTAAATAAAAATTAAATTTTTTTTATCATTTTTTCTCCTTATCAAAATCAGTTTCCTTAAGGTATATGTTGATAAAAAATCTAGCCATAGGGAAAATACCTTGAGTTCGTGATCTCTTTTGAATTTCGCATTATTTTGATACGTCTGCTTACATCCAGGGTATCGACATTTAAACCAACCATTTTCGTCCGTCTCCTCAGTATCACTTGATTGCTGCTGAAAAAAATGCAAACCTAGCTAGAATTCTCCAAAAATCATGAATAAATGATTTAAATATTGATTTTGGTTGCGTGCTAGAATCTTTTGAAACTTCAGAATTGAAACTTTCAAGTAAATTTTATGAAGAGTTTCTTCTCAAAGCAACTTGAATACCTGTTTTTGCAAATTTTTCATTTTGAGAAAATCTTTCAGCTGGTCAGATTTCAAAATATATTTGTCCACGATTCTTTCAGCTAGATTTTTCAAAAATTTTTTTTTGGCTCTATTGTCATCGTCTGCTGGCAGCTCAACATCAGCTGGAATGTCCTTGACATCTTTGATTGACAATTCAACAAGAGCTGCAGCTATTATGCGAGCATATAATTCCACCTTTAAAAAAGAGAATTCTAGGGGTTTGATTTGAATTTTACAAAATTTTGATAAGCTAAGGAACTTAAATATCAACAAAATCTTGATTTGGCAGTTTTTACCAAATCTTGAAATAAAATATTTAATACCTCTAAAAATTGCCTGCAAGCAGCATAATTCTTCTTAACTTCAGTGACAACGTTTCTTCGATTAATGAGGATCTTATCTGTTCCCAAGGTGCATTTATCTGTGGAAGTCGTTGAGTAGAAATGGTTGAAGCAAACCTTAAAAAAATATTTAGGAAATATTAGCTTGTTGCAACCTGTAATACTGATAATTGAAGATGATTATTTTGCGTTTCAGAAAATATAGTAAAAAGTTCTAACCAACCTGCATGAACTTCATCTCAGTATGGAAATCTGCAATTTCGAAATGCATCCCATGCAGTCGTTCTTCTGGGGTAAATCCATTCGCAGTTTGAAATTGAGAGTTGATGGCTCGCTCAACTGATAATTGGTCTCCAACAACAGCTAGAGTTCCAAGGTAGGTTTCATCATTGATCACACTTTTGGGTTGATATTGTTGAAAATCTTTCAGAATCCGGGCAATTCCGTCAGAATCATTCTCATTTTCATAAACCATGCCCAAGAGATTCTGATTTTTGAGCTAATTTAATTTAATTCAAATTCTATGCACATACCATTTGACATTTTTTCAACATTTCTTTGGAATGCTTGTGGGGTATATGCTTAACAACTGAATTTTCCATTGATCTTAGGCATTCAATGTCTTTGACAAGGATTCGCTGCACCAATGTGATATAATTGGCTCGTTGTTGTCTATGGTCATCTTTGTCAAATAGAAATTCTCCATTTGGAACATCATCTAATTTCTTCCTTGGAGTAACAGTGTCTAGATGATTTCCACCAACTCTGTTGATGACATAAGCCTTAACGCAATCGTGGGAGTCAATATTTTGGTTATCTTCAGTCATATCACTCACCTTCATGTTAACATCAACATTATCAAACACCGTCTAAAATAGTGTGAGTGATATTTTTAAATTTAAAAGGATCAATCGAATTTAAATAAATATTTCTAAAATGAACAACCTTAAAAAGCAAATTTTGTCAAAAATCAACCATTTTTAAATACCCCTTATTTTTTATCAAAAACACTCATCTTTTAGGAAACATTAAAAAGTGTTTTTGCTCCCTGCTAAAAATTCACAAAAAAATTTTTAATATCATTAAAAATGAATGGAATCAAATTTTCAAATGGAATATTTAAAACTAAAATTTGAAACTATCAATGTCAAAAGATTTTTCCACAGAAATTTTATAGAGACTGATGTTCACCTTAGAACCATTTTCATATTCTTTATCATTGTTTTCATATAAACTTTGTCTTTCATTAACAGGTTTGATAGGACTTGGTTCTATAAATAGAAAAAATATATTTAGCATATTTAAATAAAATTTATCTTTCTTTGTTTTGAAGAAGAATATTTTTGAACTACCAGATAAAATCAGTCTTGTCAATGTTAGGAATGTAATTACTTACCATTTTCACTTCTAATTAAATCAACATTCTTTTCAGCTTGTGTGTCTTTTGTTGGGCTGGAACCTAAATAGGAGACATTTTCATAGGTATTATAGTAAAAAACATTGGATTATCAAAATTTGGTTGCAAAGGCTAAAGATTTCTTCTTTCCTTACACATTGTAAAGAGATTTTCTGGTGCTATAATAGATCCTAAAAACTGTTGAGAATCATTGAAATGCTTACTTTTAAGATCGTCAAAATTCTTTCTACCAACTGTACCATTCATATCTTGTCCCTCAAGCAAGGATAACTGGACACAAATAGACAAAATAATGTTTTAGACTACTAAGCTTCTTTATTTTGCTTTTCTCTCCATGAGTATTTTAAAATAATTCTCGTCACGTCTTATGTGCCTTGTGCTAAGAAATATATATTTTCACATTTTTAAATATAAATTTCTTGATTTATAATAATAATAATAATATTGTTTTACAAATTCGCAGGCCACCGTGCGGACACATGGGCCTCTATGAATCGCTCATACATTTTGGGTTAATTATTTACATTGTTAATATAGACAGGTATGCAACAATAGTGACACTTTCAATCATATTCAAACTTTTTAGCTTTCCAGGCCACACTAAGGGTCTCTTTAAATTCTTCCACTGAGGATGAGTTGACTACTTTAGAAGGCAAACTATTCCACTGCTTAATGCCCCGATAGTATAGAGAGTTACTCTGCGGACCGCGAACACCATCGTTCCCAAAGATTACTACTAATTCAGAGTCGTGCGTTCTCATAGGTCTCCCTCGCTGGTTACATTTCTTAGGGATGCAAGATTTGTCATAGTAGTTTAGATGTTTAAAGATCTCAACCATGTCACTTACCTCGCGTCTGTATTTTAGACTAGTTATTCCGATTCTTTGCATTCGATTTTCATAGCTTAGCTGTCCACATGTCTCAACTGTTTTAAATGCGCGTCGCTGAACACCTTCTATCAATCTCGCGTGTTTTTTCAGTTTTGGTGACCAGATAACCTGGGCGTATTCTAAGTGTGGTCTGACAAATGTTACGTATAGTTTTCGAAACAGTTCTGGAGTGAGGTACGTGAAGGTCCGCCTGATAAGACCAGCCATTGAATTAGCTTTTTTCACCTGATTTGATATGTGTTGGTCAAAGGAGAGATTCTTATCGATGATAACACCAAGATCTTTTTCGAATGATACACGTTCAAGAATTTTATCCCCTAGTGTGTATTCGTGTACATGTTTGATATTATTTGGCTTTCCTAGGGTTAGCACATGGTTCGATCTGTGAAGTTGGTGTTTAGGGGTGTTGTAGTTCTTTTAACTACCTTTACCCATTGGGGATTTTAGTTAGTTTACTTAAGTTTCTGTACCCAGCCTACTGAACTTGTGGAATTACTGATTAAAATTTAAATATATAGTGGAAAAGACATGGAGATAATAAGAGATTTAATTTAATTTTAAGTAAGGATTTAATTTAATTTTAAGTAAGGATTAAGAGGATTTTAGAAGAATATTAGTTTTAATTTATTAGTGGTCGAGAAGATGCATGGACTTTATGAGAGATTTATTTAATAAAAGAAAAGAAAGGTATGTATATCGTACATATTTAATGTTTATACTATTAACTTAATGGGTTAAAATGTTTATTAAAACGTAACGATGTACATAAAGTACATATAAAATGTTTTTGATGGAAAAAATTTGTGTCTATATGACTTATAAGGTATTACTAGAACGTAATAACGTAATAAAAGTGAATGCTTGAAAATGTATATTAAGGTGCATAATAAAAATCAAGAGTAACATTGAGTTACTCAAGATTATGTTGAAAGTAATAAATATTTTGTATAAGATAAAAGATTAAATTTTTTGTATATGATTATAAATACAAGAAAAGGAAAAAATTAAAAGAGAATAAAAGAGAGTATATGAGATAAGAAGAAAAATATATATCAGTCTAGTTTTTAAGCTTGTTTACAGACAAGTTGAAAATTTCCATACGAAAGCAAAGTTTTTGAGCAATTATAATAAATTTTGGGTAATTCAAAATTGTGATCCAGTACTAGATTCACTCAACCGAATCAATAAAAAGAAAAACGCCAAATCTATTTCCACCTTTGACTTTAGTACATTGTACACAAAGATTCCTCATGACAAACTGATTAAAGAACTATCAGAGGTCATTGATTTTGTATTTGATGCAGGTAACTGCAAGTTTATCGCTATTTCTAAAAATGATAAAGCGTATTGGTCAAAAACAAAACCCAAATCTTCTGTGTCTTTTACACAGAATTCTTTGAAAACTGCTATGAAACATCTGATAAAAAATTGTTTTTTCAATGCAGGTGATATTGTTATGTGTCAAGTGATCGGGATTCCCATGGGAATCGATCCGGCGCCATTTTGGGCTAATCTTTTCATCTACCAATACGAACAAAGGTATATGAGCAGGATCATTGAGGAAAATAAGGTTAAGGCTCGCCATTTTCATTCGACTAAAAGATTCATTGATGATTTGTGTGCGATCAATGACGGTAACTTGTTTCAGTCTGTGTATAGAGATATCTATCCAGATGAGCTTGAACTCAAAATTGAGCACTCTGGTAATCATGCTTCTTTTTTAAACCTGGATATTACCATCAAAGACGGGATATTTATTTATAAGTTGTTTGATAAACGGGATGCATTTCCTTTTTCCATAGTCCGAATGCCACATAAAGATAGCAACTTGCCAGAATCGATTTTTTATTCTTCTTTTGTTGGTGAACTTCTCAGGATTGCTCGTTCTACGTTACTTTTCGAGGACTTGAAAGTTAAAGCCAAAGTTTTTATACAAAGAATGCGATGTCAAGGTGCTGAAAACGCAAAGTTAGATTGCAGTCTTCGACGGGTTATAGTTCGTCATTTTTCAGAATTTTCAAGATTTCAACTCTCTCAAGATTCACTCGTTCGCCAGCTCTTGCGGTGAGCGGTCACGGCGTACGGGGCTTCGAACCGGGTTATAGTCCGATTTTTTAAATTCTCATTCTTTCCCCACTCTTTCAATCTTATTCTTTGAACTGTAAAATGTGTGTGAGAGCCACAGGGTTGGATAGTGGCAATCCAATCCCAGTTCCTTCTCTTCTAGTTTGCTTTCTTCAACGTTGTGGCAGAAACGTGTCAAAGGTGTGGCAACTTTGTCTAGTAGAAAGTATACTTCTTTTCCCATTGTAATTTTAGTTTCTTCGGCTGGTTCCGTGTTACGTTTTAGTTTATTTTATATTATTGCGCGCGTTTTATACTTTCAATAAACACATCTTTTTACTATCTTTTATCTGTGGTGGTGTCTTATTAACACTGCTTGGCCTACCTACACAACCCTATTTCCATCATATAGGAGGATATTTTCACAAATGGCCGAAATCCTGTGTAGGTCGAAAACTGAGGAACAGATAATGTGTTTTCTTGAAATATTTTTTGACTCATATTGAGTTACTTCTTTCCATAAAGTCATTTTAGATCACTAGTTTTACATTGACGGATTTCTATGTCATCATATTTTCCTTTTCTACTCCAACCTGATTGATTTTCTGTGAATGTTCATTCTAGATTTTTGTTGTATTTGTATTGTCTTTTTGTTTTGTGGGTTTTATACTTCTTTTATACTTCTAGACTAAGTCTAGAAGTATAAAACCTTCAACTACTCAAAATGGAAACAATAAATACAAAAACCCACAAAACAAAAAGACAATACAAATACAACAAAAATCTAGAATGAACATTCACAGAAAATCAATCAGGTTGGAGTAGAAAAGGAAAATATGATGACATAGAAATCCGTCAATGTAAAACTAGTGATCTAAAATGACTTTATGGAAAGAAGTAACTCAATATGAGTCAAAAAATATTTCAAGAAAACACATTATCTGTTCCTCAGTTTTCGACCTACACAGGATTTCGGCCATTTGTGAAAATATCCTCCTATATGATGGAAATAGGGTTGTGTAGGTAGGCCAAGCAGTGTTAATTAGACACCACCACAGATAAAAGATAGTAAAAAGATGTGTTTATTGAAAGTATAAAACGCGCGCAATAATATAAAATAAACTAAAACGTAACACGGAACCAGCCGAAGAAACTAAAATTACAATGAGAAAAGAAGTATACTTTCTAGAAGCCCCGTACACCGTGACCGCTCACCGCAAGAGCTGGCGAGCGAGTGAATCTTGAGAGAGTTGAAATCTTGAAAATTCTGAAAAATGACGAACTATAACCCGTCGAAGACTGCAATCTAACTTTGCGTTTTCAGCACCTTGACATCGCATTCTTTGTATAAAAACTTTGGCTTTAACTTTCAAGTCCTCGAAAAGTAACGTAGAACGAGCAATCCTGAGAAGTTCACCAACAAAAGAAGAATAAAAAATCGATTCTGGCAAGTTGCTATCTTTATGTGGCATTCGGACTATGGAAAAATCGTCTCTCTAAGAGGAAAAAGAATTCGGCCACTCTTTGTTGTTTGTAGTTCTGACAGGAGAAAACATTTTATTTTTTCATACTATATATATATTTCTAAGAGAGTTGATTTTTATAAAGAAGTTAATCTTTCAAATAGTGTTGGCTTTTCAGTGTTTTGTCTAGTCATGAAGTTGTTTACATTTAGAGGGTGGTGGAGAACTCCACCACTTTTGGTTAGCCAGTTTTTTGCAAGTGTTTTTAATCTGTTTTCTATTGATGACACTTTTGATTCCTGATAAAGGTCTGCTATTCTCGTTCTCATAGGTCTCTGTAATATAATTCTCAGAGCTTGATTTTGGATTTTCTCCATTCTATACATTTGGGCTTTGGAGATACTTAATAAACAAATATGCGAGTATTCCAGTCTTGATCTTAATAGACTTCTATATAGCATTAACAGTTTATTTTTAGACATTTGGTATTGGTTTTTAAGGGTTCTAAGAAAGTTTAATATGTGGTATGATTTATTAATTTTATCAGAGATGTGTGTGATGAGATTTAATTGTTTGTCAAGTTGTAAACCTAGGAATTTTATTTTATTATCCTTTTTGAGTCTAACATTTCTGATCCAGATTGACATTTTACTGGTACCAAAATTTATATGTTTAGTTTTGTCCATATTTACCACTAAGCCCCATTTGCTAAACCAGTCAAATAAGATTTCAACATATTCATCTAGTTCAGAAACATAGGCTTTCTTGTATCTTTCCCAAGTAGCAAGGTCGTCTGCGAATTGAGACATTTTAATTTTATTATTTACTGGTTTAGGTATGTCACTGACAAAGAGAGAGAAAAGAATGGGTGATAGGCAGGAGCCTTGTGGAACTCCTGCCTTCAAAGAAAAGGTGTCAGATTTAAAATGGGAGTAATTTATGTATGCTTTCCTATCCTTTAAGTAGCTATGTAGGATATATAAAAGATATTTAGGGATTCCAAGAGAGTTTAGTTTAAATAGAAGAAGAGAGTGGTTTATTTTATCAAAGGCTTTCTCGAAATCTACAAACACAGCGTGCATTCTTTTACCTTTTATTTTTGCTTCTTGAAAGTCATTTAATAAAAGAAAAAGGTTATCTACAGTACTTCTTTTATTTCTGAAGCCAGATTGTTCCTTATTTATAATATTTTTTTCCTCAGCCCAACAATTAATTCTATTAGCCAAGATTTTTTCAAAAAGTTTACCTATGGCAGGTAAAAGTCTTATAGGTCTATGGTAGGAAATTTTCTTGGAGTTCTTTACTTTAGGAATCATTGTGATTTTGGCTATTTTTAATGTATCTGGAAAAATGGAATTATTTAACCAGTCATTAAAAAGAGAAGATAGTGGTGATATAAGAATAGGAGAAAGTGTGGAGAGAAGTTTATTTTGTATGGCATCATGACCTGGTGCTTTGTGGACTTTGAGGCTTTTAAGGACATTAGCTACTTCTTGGTCTGTTATTTTTTCATCTATTTCGTGCCTGGTTAATAATGGGTCTAACATGTGGTAGATTGAATGTCGTTCTCTTCTGTGGAATTGGGTGTTTTCGAACCAGTGGTCTACAACGTACTTATGTCTTCTATCATTTGATAGATTGGGCTGAAAGATATTTTCTTGTCTTTCCTTAAAGGCATCTGCAATGTCTTGCTTGTTTTTAATTTTGGAACCGTCGTCTTTAGTAAAAGTTTGGTCTTTATGTTGGGTGTTTACTTTCTCACCGTCTAAAATGTTTTATATAATTCCAATTCCAAGTCTTTTTGGTTGTTTCCCTTTCGTTCATCCTCTTTTTAATTAAATTAAATCTCTTATCGTTGCTCTTTTGGATTTCATTTTTGATTTGCCTGTTTAATTCTGTTTTCCTGTTTCTGAGAAAGTTATTGTTTTTGTATTTTCTTAGCAGGTTGATAGTACTTCTTCTTTCTTTGATTAGTTTTCTGCATTCCATGGACATTCCCTGGTTTTTGTTAGGTATGTTCTTAAATGGGATATGCTTATCAATTTCTTGGAGAATATTCATTAATTTATTAGTTTTTTCTTCTACTTTCTTAGTACCAAAGACTTTCTCACAAGAGAATTGATTTATGATTCTGGATGCTGTGTCCATGTTTTAATTTATGATATAATTTAACAAATTAGATTTTTTTGGAGCAGAAGGATCAAAGAAAGAGAAAGAAACAGGTAAATGGTCAGAGCCGATGGATTTTAAGGAAGTAATGTCATTAATTTGGAAGAATCTGTCTGGAGAAGTAACTATTTGTTGGATAACTTCTTTAAATTCACCTTTCTTGGTTTTGTAGTTAGGTGGCATCATGTATGTCTCGAAATCATTATTATCGAATAGCTCTCTAAAGTTTGTACCTCTAGAGTTTGTTTTAAGGCTGCCCCAAGAGTGGTGTTTGGAATTTAGGTCTCCAACGATTATTGAATTAGGAAGGAAGAGAAGTTTTAAGGTTTCTGGATTAGCAGTGAAAGTAGGTGGAAAGTAACAACAGCAAAGATTGAAAAATTTTTGCATGTTTTGAGAGTCTGGGAAGATTTTAATTAGTAGTATTTCATGCTTCCCTATTTGGAATTTCCTTATGTGGTCATGAGCTATGTCTTCTCTTATTAAAATTGCTGTACCCCCTACATAAGATCTTAAGGTCCTTCTGTCCCTTCTGTTGTTCATTATAGACGTGTATCCTTTAATGTTGATGTTTTCCTTCTTTATTAATTTTGTCTCATTAGAAGAGCATAGGCCTTCCCTAAAGGGAATAGGCCTCCTGAAAATAGTCAAGAGAATCACAGCGCAAACACATCCTAAAAAAATTATCAGAAAATTGTCATATATAAGAAAATACTAGAAGAAATAAAAGTCTAGCTATATATTCAAATTATTAATGAGATTTCTCCATTGAAATCTATCAGAAGCAAGAACATGCCAACATGACTTATCAACGTTACATTTTTTGAAAGTTTTGAACAAAGATCGACCAAACGTATAGCGAGGGGCCCCTTTAGGGCGCTTCGAGCGGACCCAGCAAGAAATCATTTTTCTTGGTAAACGAAACCAGGGCATTCGAATTACGAGGCCAGCCCATGCCATTTGACGTTGACAGAGATAGCTATCAATCGAATTCAAACAAACTTTATTCAAAAGCTCAACGTTACTAATTCTCTTTACCCATGACTGGTATCGATTGACGTGACACATGATTCGAACGCAACAATGATGAAAATTTCGTAAACTCGTTAACAAACTCTCGGTTAAGCTCCAACATTCGACACCATACAATAGAATAGGAATAACATAGGTAGAGTAAACTTTTCCTTTGACATCAAAATTGACACTTGAATTTGAGAAAATACATTTCTTAAGAGAACCAAATGCGATGCTTGCTTTCTGGATCCTCATTTGAACGTCACCTTTGTCGGAGCAGTCGTTGCTAATCATACTCCCTAAATAAACGAACTTATCAACGATAGGAATGTAACGCTGGCCAATGATGATATCAGACAGGTCAAGGTTATCATATGTTTCCGGATTTTCATATTTACTCGGTGGCTTTGGACAGAAGAGAACAACTGATTTGGAGTCTTCTCGTGGCTCCAATGGACCAGAATGTACTTCCATCCCAAAACGAGCGAGATGCGACATACTCTCCTCAATGCCGGACTCTGCTTCTTTTCGACTGTTAAATAAGAGAGCAGTGTCATCGGCATACTCAGAGTCTTGGAGTGGTAGATCTTCTCCATATGCTCTGTAGCTGCGACCAGTCATGACAGCATCTTCTTTCGTTTTGAAAATGCATGCTTGGACTTCGGTTGTTTTACGCCAGGTTATCATAACTGCTGCAATGAAAAACGTGAATAGAAGGGGACCAAGTATGTCACCTTGCTTGACACCAATTGAACAGTTCATTGTTTCGGTTACTTCATCTACCGTGAATTTCACTTTGAAGGCTTTGTGGAGAGCTTTCAATAAATTGACGAGTTTTAATGGGACACCGAAACGTTCAAGAATGAGCCACAGTAGTTCTCTGGGAACCCGATCAAAGGCTTTTACCAAGTCCAAAAAGAAAACCCATGACTCAAGTCCATGTTCGCGACGTTTTTTAAGAGCAAGTTTAACGGTAAAAATTGCGTCAATGCAACCTCGATCTGGACGAAAGCCACATTGTGACTCGTGGTCGAGCGATTCTTGGATTGGTCGTAAGCGTTCTTGAAGGATTATAGCGATAATTTTATACGAGACTTCCAAGAGCATAATGCCGCGATAATTTTTAGGTAAACTTAGATCGCCTTTTTTAGGTAGTATCGTTAGACGACCTATATTCCATTCATCTGGTATGGTTTCAGTGTCCCATATATGGTAAATAATATTTCGCAAGATAATCAAGGTATCATTATTTGTCAGTAAGCTCTTCCATTCGTACGAGGAGATACCGGATTCACCTGGTGCACTGTTTTTAAGTTTTGAAGTAGCACGAACAATCTCTTCTTCACTAGGAATCAGGTCATAACCGGTATGAACGGGTGATTGTTCAAGAGTATCAAGTACTGTTGGGTCGAAATGTGGGTTTTTATCATACAACTTCTCAAAATGATCACGAAAAACAGTAGCATTTTCCTTTGCATTGGTACAGAGTGCTTCGTCGGATTTTTTCATTTTTCGCGTAGCAGTAGGTTTTGTTATGGTTAAACCTTTTTTCAAATGTTTAAGAGCGTCCCATGCACTTTTCGTCCCCAAATGTTTATTTAGAGTGTTACAATGAGAATCAATCCATTCGTTTTTTGAAGATTTAACAGCCAACTTCAAAGCTTGACGTGCTGCTTGAAGTCGTTTCGAACTTGACCGTGTACGTCTCTTTTTAAAGCAGTTTTCTAAGGCTTGATTTCTAGCTTCGATTAGAGATGACAGTTTCTTTTTAAGACAGACAATGTCAGGTCTTTCCTCGGTTAAAAGAGTTTTCAGATCTTGTTTTTTAGATTTATATCCATTGAGGTTTAATTGAATTATTTTTAGAGTCATCATTATGGCGGAGAAGAAATAGTCGGGGATTCTTGTAGTAATAGAAAGGTTGTTTCTAGTTCTTCTATTGACTGCATGAAAGTTTCTTTACTGAAGTTGCTGTTATGTCTTTTTAGGATGGATTGAGGTTGGAAACAGATTTCTAGGTGAGTTGTCATTTTCTGTTGTTCGATGGCGTAGCAAATTTCAAAGAGGATTAAAGAGAAGGATTCAAGGTTTACAGATTTTTGGGAAAGAGATAGGATTTCAGAGGAGAGTTCAGATGAAAGGTTTTCTTTGGTGACATAATTGTCTTTTATATCTTCTAGGTGTTCAAATATGATTTTATTTTGGTTTTCAACTTTTTCTAGACGTGTGGATATGGAGTTTATTACATTATTTACTTTCGTGACACTTTTCTCGAGAGCTGAAAATTTTGCAAAGAGAGTTTCTGTGTTGACTGTAATTTTTTCCAGAAGAGTGGCTAATTCTGTTACTTGGGATTTGACTAGACCCATACCTTCTGTACAACTATTGACACTTGTTTTCAAAGATTCAGATTCTTTGCAAAAGTTTGCAACCTGAGCATAAGATTTTTCTAGTTGGGAATATGAACTTTTAACTTCTTTGACAGAGTTGTTAATGGCAGAAATTTTGGAGGATCTTTGTCTGTCTTGTCGTGTGATGGTGGCTTTTTCTACTAGGCTCTTGTAGACGGAGCAGCCTCTATAGAATGATGAATGGTTTTTCTCACAATTGACACACTTTTTCTGATTACATTTTTTCCTACATTCTTCTTTTCCACACCAGCTACACAAGGAGTTTTTTTTGTTTACAAGTGGATTGTACGTGGCCAAACTTCAGACACTTTTTACATTGAATGATGTAATTATCAATGGGATCAAATTTTCTAACAAAGTGTTTGGTTATTTTGTTATTGGCTTTGATGGTGAGTGGAAATTCTTCTTCTATGTCTCCTTTTAGGACTTCAAAAACAACAAGATTACCTTCTCTTCTAAGATTATATACTTTTTTCACATGATATTCCAGATGGTCAAAGACTAATTGGAGAGAAATAGGGGGGCCAGTTTCTGATTCCATGGCTAATTTATTAATACAAAAACTATCGAGAAGATTAGATTTTTTATCTATCGATAAAGTGTTTATTTTTTTACTCCAATTGTCTTTATCAAGCAGGAATTCGATTTCAGTGATGTCAATCTCACATATTAAAGTAGAGGATTTTGTGTGTGCTTCAGTAGCAGAAAGGAAGGAAAAATTATTAATGTGAGAGTTTAAGTCTTCTAAATTATATGGTTTATTAAACGAATGATCATGAAGTATTACTTTTATCTTTTTCTTTTTGGGTGTTTCTTGGATGAAAGGATTTCTATGTGTTCTTTTGGTCTCAAAGCCTGTTTCTAACATTACTTCATCAGAGTGTGTTTCTTGAGGTTTAATTATAGAAGGATTTAATTTAGAAGAAGAAGGATTATTTTCAGAAGATTTTAATTTAGAAGAAGAGCGGTTATTTTCGAGAGATTTTAATTTGGAGGAGGAAGACAAGTCAGAATTTTCAGAGTTAGAAGTAGTAGAGGATTGTGAGTTAGAACGAGAACGTGGTTTAATAATTCTGGAATGCCAAAGTGGACTTTTTGTTTCTTCTGAGAGTTAAAATCAGCTTTTAAGTCTTCAATGTTGTGACTTACATCATCAAGAGGAGATGGAGGACCTCTTTTGGTACTATTTGACATAGTGTGGTGACGTAAGTGTCAGAGAAGATAAGATAATTAAAAGAAGAGATTACTAAACAGACAGAGGTATTTCAAATTAGCAACAGGAACAATTAGCAAACAGGAACAAGAAGTACACTAGGCCCAATGTACTTCGGGGCCGAAGCCCCTCTATCAACAATTAAAAACTTTAAAAACCTCTCTTGTATCAAGATTATGGTATATGATCCGCTTTCACACTGAAGTGATTAACGCGTTTGGAAAAAAAATTTTTTGTATTGTAAAGTGATATATTATAAAAGTATTGGTATATTTTTTCCGCTTTCACACTGAAGTGATTAACGCGTTTTGTAAAATTAATTATTGTAAAATAAACAACAAGAAATGTTTGGTTTTTTGCAGTAGGACTGAAACCAAACCGGCCGGCTTTATGCAGTAGGACTGAAACCGGAACCGTAAAAAAAAATAAAAAACTAAGATTTTCCGCACTTTTCGATTGTCCGCTTTAACGTTTGTCCGCACTAGCGTTTGTCCGCACAGAGTTGAAAACTTAGCTCAGAGAGATGTTGATCCCTCAAAGGTCAGAAGACAACGTGCTTTCCTAGGGTTAGCACATGACATTTGTTAGGATGAAAAGTTAATAGCCATGTTTCGGACCACTTTTGTAGTTGGTTAATATCGTTTTGTATTACTAGTGCATCCTCAACTGATTCCACTTTATTGACGAGTTTGGTGTCGTCAGCAAAAAGGAATAGTTTTGACTTGATTCTGGTAGATCGTTGATATAGAGAACGAAAAGGGTAGGCCCTAGGACACTACCTTGAGGTACTCCACTGAGCACTGCTTTTTGCACCGATTCAACTCCGTTTACTTTGACAATCTGGGATCGATCCTTCAGGAAGTCTTTGATCCATTCAAGCAACTTGTTTTTTATCCCATATGCTTCCAGTTTGATTAGGAGACGTTGATGAGGAACTGAGTCGAATGCTTTTGCAAAGTCAAAGTATATTGCGTCTACGGCTTTACCGTTTCTAATATCTTCGGTGCAAGCATCTAGGTAGTTTAGTAATTGTGTTACAGTTGACCGGCGGTTGATGAAGCCATGTTGTTTGCTAGATAGTAATTTCTCTTGATCAAGATATGTCATAATATGGGTTTTGAGAATCTTTTCCATTATTCGGCAAACTATAGATGTTAAACTGATTGGACGATAATTTTCTGCTATGTTTTTGTTTCCTTTTTTATAGACAGGTGATACGTTTGCAAGTTTCCAGCTCGGGTAAGTTATGGCATGTCTCAAAAACCTGAAAATTACCATAATTTTTGAAGGCCATTAGCCGGCAGAAAATGAGGAAACCTATGATTTGCTACGAAGGGTACCATGATGAAGTTTCGTTGTAGGGGTGTTACCTAATTGTTTACGCCCTTATTTTTGCGAAAAACCGCAAAAACCAAAAAGTGCTGACGTCAGCAAAACTTGTTTTTTAAATATATCCAGTTTGGCTAATGGTAGAAACATGAAATTTGGACCAACGTTGAATATCATTAAAAGGATCTTTTTGCAAAAAAAAACTTTTCGAAATTTTGCTTTCGTCAGCAGAAATCAACAAAATACGAAATTTTGCAATAAAGTGCTGATGTCAGCAAAATTTCAAAAAAGTTTTTTTGGATTTGATCCTCAGCTCGCACTGCAACTGTTTCAATGACCTTAATTCTCTTATCCCTATTATACTGTCGTTTTGCATTAGATTCAACTTAACTTCCCAAAAACTTATATTCCACTGCCACTTTTCTAGCGGATAGTTTTTATTTTTATCACAAGAAAAAACAAGATCTATCATACTCTTAGAAAAAACCCTTCCCAGTCTCATGCCGGTTAGCCTGGGAAAAGTGGCAGACAAATCCCAGAAAAAAGTCAGTGATGGTATCTTTATTATATACAAAACAAACTTGTGTAGAATTTTATTTCATATATAATACTATGAATTTTAATATGTAATGGAGTTTTTTTATACAAAACTAAATTGTAATTATCTTTTACAACGAATTGTAAACAAACCCTTTTATGTGTGTTCATACATAGAAGAGTAAAAACGATGTGGTCTTTAAAAAGTACACAGTGGACTTTCTCATTTAATATCTCATAAAAGTAATTCAATTTTAAGTATCTCGACATACAGCTTCTATGCTGTAATAAGACTTTATAGTGTATATAGTTTGATAAATAAGAAGGAAAGTAAAACATAAAGATCGTCCCATTCCATTAAACAATCACATCTTTCTCTTCCTGATTTTCAAATTAACCTGCTCATGTATAGATAAATATGATTTCCCCGCTACTTTTCTACCATTATGAATAATTATACGGCCCTTGTAATGTACGAAATTAATTCAAATTTATGCGTGCATACTTTTATATTGTTCACGAAACTCGGTGGGGGCCACTAGTGCCCGCATATAGCAGTGCCTATAGACCAAGAGTAAGGCCTAAAAGCCTGGAGCTGTCTATTGTGTAGACTAGTGAGGAGCAAACGGTTGAGGTCATTGCTACAATGTTTGGAGAGCCCGAGAAGTTGTTTGAAGGCACAACGGCACTGTCTGTCAATATTTTCTGAGTCTGATTTCGAGATGCTAGTAATTTCAAGTCCATAGAGTAGTTTTGGAACTACAACCGAGCGGAAGACTGACGCTACTGTACTTGGATGCATTTTTCGGATTCCACAAGAAGTTAATGAAGCAGTAGAGGCCCACATTTCAGAGATTCGTGAATCTCGATGGTTTCTGAGTGAAAGAATGTTTCTGTCTAATTTCCAGTTGAAACCGAGATGTTTGAGAGTATGTTGAGGTGACATATGTTGACCATTCAGATTAATTTTTGGATTGTGCAAAGACGAGGAGCCAGAGACGAGAAATTGAGTTTTTGCAGCATTAAATTTAAGACCATTTCTCAAACCAAAGGATGTACATTCGTCTACCATTGTCTGTAAATGTCTAAGATTAGGGCTCACTCAAGGACCGTAAGGGGCGATATTATTTTTTCTCGGGTGCGCTATTTTCGGACTTTTCATCTTACGGAGCACAAATACATACAGAATACATTTTTAAAACGTGGTCGCACTATCTTAAAGTTTTTTCAAAACCGGTGTAAATGATTACGTTTGACCACTACCTCGTCCTATTTTAAATTGCAAGTCATGGTCTTGTAATTCTTTTCTCCGTATTATGAATTGGAAAGTTTTTCTTACGTGTTGTGGTATTAAAATGGCGGAGAGTTTTGAGGAGATGAGGTGTTGGAACTCACATAAAAATCTGTGGCAATCCAAAAGCTTTCAGAAAGAAGCTTGATGAAAAGCTGTGTATATATATATTACCGTTTTTCAAACATATACTGAATGATGATTAAAAATTTAAACAACGTAAATTTGACTGACGTTCAATTAATTCACAACTCACAGCATGTGACGTGAACACGTGTAGTCCATGTTACATAGGGTAGGACCCTGCCAAAGCACCGGACTGTCCGGTGTATTTGTCGGGTGGCAGAAAGTATCCTTTCGCTACACCGGACGCAATAAGTCCGGCGTCAGTCCGGTGTTGCATACGGGGAATTCTGGCCGCCGGACATTTATGTTTTGATTGTCCGGCGGAAAAAAGTATCCTTCTTTGACACCGGACAACCGACTTCCTTTAGTCCGGCGTAGAGATGGTCCGGTGGTAAAAAAATTCTCATTTTACACCGGACTTTCGCGTGTCCGGTGTTCGTTAAGTCCGGTGCGTCGGCAGGGTCCTCATAGGGTTTAAAAATCTTTACTGAGAGAAAAAACATACAGGATTAGAGGTAAACTTTTTTAATGCCGTACTTCAAAATAATTAACTCAGGAATGGAGAAGTGAAACTAGTTCATTTATTTCTTCATTTAATGATTAAACTATTATAGAACTAAGAAATAATGTATAAATTATTTGGGAACACTATGTTGAATTTCCTATATATAGTTAAAAGTGTATAATAAAAAGAGAAATGAAAATATTGGTGTCATTGAAGCCTTCAGTACAAAAACTAAGTTCTAGAATTATATATAACTAGCCGGTACCCGGCGTCGCACGCCGGTTTAGCTGTTTTGCTGAACGCATTTAAAGTCCTTTGGATGTTGGGAAGGTGGCTTTTAAAACACGATGAGATCAAAATTAAAGAGAAGAATTCTCTTCAAAGTTTGACTCTATCCCTCTCGGGTGACGTATCTTTTAACCATATTTTGAAAAAGATTTTTGTGGCAAAAATGATCAGAAAGCAGAAAAAGGGCGTCATTTCCATATTACACCATACCGGCGACCAGCGACGTCCGAGACGGCTCTGCAATTAGATTTTTCTCGCTTCGCTCGCGTTATATTTGCCGTAGTTCTTCATGTTTAGGAAAACTTTGATGTCAAGATAAGCGGAATGAAATAATAGACATGACACGCGATTCGTCGAAAAAAGGCAGGCCGGGGGGGTACTTAGGCAAGAGAAGGGTATGGGTATGTGCCGGCCTTAAGGGTGCCTTTTTTGAAACATGGCAGTTTGAAAAATCGGAAAATCAAACTTCAGTCCCACTAAGAATCGGAAAAATAGGAAAATTTCAAGTTTTTGCCCCCAGAAAGATAGAAATTTGGTCAAATTAGTTCCAAAAAGTGAATTAAAATTCACACAATTTCCCTTGTTTCTTATCCTCTTTATTATGCTAAGGGTCCGAGGGACAGGGCCGAAGGTCAGCTCGCAACCATAGTCCCCCCCGGAAGGCAGCTAGGACACGCAGACAAAAAAGCGTGATAGCGCAATTTTATGTTGCTTTTTATAAAATAACTTCGTCATAACTTCGATAACTTTTCAAATTCAACAATGACTGCAATGACTTAGATTTACAGCAAAATAATGTATCGACATTGATGTTTAAAGGTCCCTTTTTACGAAAAAAGAACTCTAGTTTTTACCGCCTTTTGAATGTATTTTTAATGTTGCTGTTGTTCTAACAAACTTGTCTTGTGATTCTTATGTTTTATTTTATATTTGTTCTTTTCTTTAACAGATTCTGTTTAAAAGATTTTCTTTTGTTTTGAAAAGAATTCGAATGTCTCAAATCAAATAAGGTCGTTAATTACATTCGAAAACATAAAACAAAAGAAAAGAAAGAAAAAAAAAGAAATAGTCAAATCTATCAATCAAAACAAAGTCTTTATAAAACGGCGCGAATCTGATTTAACACATTTGTGGAGCAAGAAGCAAAAGTCATCTTTTAAAAGAACAAAACATTGCTTGCGAAAACGAAAGTGACACACAAAAAACAAACCAACAAAAAACAAACTGACATACAGACTACGGCTATTAATATATAGATAAAAAAGGAAATTTGTGCTAAAGGATATAGTGAATTACAGTAAATTAATAAATAAATAACTAAAGTAATTGATACATGTCCATAAAGAACAATACACCATTTAGTAGTGTCGACTGCGCACGCGTCCAAACAATCTTCCATTATTTTGATTTTAGCGATCGCTCTTTCTGTAAAAAAACGTTTAAAATGCCGGTTCTTGTAAGGAAATCTAGCAGAGAAATGGTAGGTAAAGAACTCCTTTTAATCATTACTGCTTTTCCCCTAGATGAATTTTTGTGCAATTTTCAGGACAGATCCATAAAATTATCATTGATATCTTAAGGGAAGAAATTTTCACGGGAATTCAATTTCGCGGTTGGTCAAATTGTTTTTTTTCGCGGGAATTTAATTTTGCGGTTCATCGATTTTTAAAAGATTCGCGGGAATTTTATGCAAAAACCGCGAAAACCATTATACCTTATTAAGGTATAATGTTCAAATATCTAAATCATTCTCCTTATAGGAAAGAAAAAAATTGACAATGCTTACATTCCTCTAGCCTTCCAAAGTACTAAAGTGCGCATTTACCTACCGTTTTTACGGTGCACCACGGTGGAGATAGTGAGACTCCTAAACGGTGTATTGATTTTTTTTAATAACCATTTTAAATATTATTATGATTTAAGTAGCTCCAAGTAGGGAAATACAATCCACAATAGTGAGCATGAACCGTAATATGTTGCAACAAATTGCTATTTTTGACAAAAATTAGTTACTTTCCTAAGGTGTTGTAAAAAGTATTTGGATATGAGCCAATTTAAATGATTATTACAGCAAACAAAGGTGAATACTTCTTACATGTGAAAATGGTTGAGGCACAGCCACTTAAAAATACCTTAAAGTGTATTAATTTTGGTGGGCATTAAATTTGGCAGGTTTGGCGGTTTTTGGCAAAATATCCGCCAAAATTTTGGAAATTGACCACCCGCCAAATTTAACAAAATCTTTTTTAGGATAGGAATTCTATCTAAAATCAGTTAGCATTTTTAAGTAAAATCTAGGTCAAATACCTATAGTAAATCTTTTAAACATTTCGTGTGCTTGAGTTTTCTTACCAAATCATCATAAACCTCTTGATCTTTCTCATTTTTGGGCCGGACAGAGAGTGAGTTGTTGACTTTTAAAGATTCCCTTTCCATTTGCTTAATTTTGTCTCTACAGTCCATTTCCAAAACATTCAGCCTAACTATTACTTGTGCAGACACATCTTTGTAGTGGTCCTTGTAAAACCCTGGGTTACGCTTGTACTTATTTCGAGCAATTTCAAATATATTGACTGTTTCATCCCCAGGTAAAAGCTTCTTCATTAGGTCAACTGTTTTTTATTTGTGTTCTGTTCTCTTTGTGATTGCAACCAATCCTAGAAAAGTAAATTAAAACAAGTACTTCAATGTCAGAAATTCTTTGGCCAAAAAGAGTTTGGAATTCTGGTTGTTTGCAAAATTTTATGTTTTTCATATTTTTGCTGCAACCATTTAATTACGCAAATCATTGGATTTTCTGGCTGCTAAAACAATAACATGCATAATTTTTCCTTCGCTTCCTTTTGGCGAAAAGAATAGTTAGTATTTCAATTCAGGCTGAAATCGACTTACTTTCTTTTTTTCTGTCATTTGCTTGTATGTTTAGAGTTTGAGTTGGAGTTGCAGCTAGAATTTATTAAAGAAAAAAGTATACTTTTGGGGAATGTGCTAATTAATTGAATATTTACACATAACCAAAAGCCATTGCTTGAGTAAAAAACTCAAAAATAAATTATCTACAGTCTTTTTCACTATTTTAGTCCCAATTGTTCCCTTATATTTTTCGCTTAAAGTTGACATCAAAATGATATCAAAAATGAAATCTATGGGTAGTTTTAGGACGATTTCTCAAATTATATAATTTCCTTCATGGTTTATCACAACCCTATAAAAATGTCTATATCTTCTTACTTTCTTCTAGTGCCTGATGTGTTGATGAACAAACTGTTTCCATGGTTGAATGCTTGTCGATTTCCACCATTGCTAAGCAGTAAGTAAACCTTATATAAACATTTATTTATATTTTTCATATTTGCACAATGCTCAGAACATGAGTAAGTACTAAGGAAGTTATAACACAACTTACAGTAATGAAATGGAAAGTTTAATTTTACCTTGATGGTTTTGTACAGGGGTCGAAAGATGTAGATCGTTAAATGGTGTGCTTGGTATCCTGAAACTTTTGTCTATTTTGATAAAAAATATAAAACTGTCGTTGTTAGTTTGCTTTTTGGACTATTTGTCAGTCTGAAATTTTCACACACAATTTTTAGTTTAGAAAGCCAAAAACCAAATTTTAATTCCTTTCCAAGATACTAAAGAACACAGGGTCAAACATTTGAAAAAAACCTCCAACCTTGATTTGTTGATGACTGCTGTAGTGGAGTTGACATCAGGTGGTCGTCACGCGTATTGTTAGATTTTAAACTTGTTTCCAAAACTGATTGAGAAAAAAAAAGATTTGGAATTTGGTTCTTTTTGGCGTGAAAACTAATTTTAAACAAAATTGATATCGAAAAAAACTCACTGGAAGAATTGATGAGTGATGGTGTTTTGGATATACTTGATTTTTTACATGACAATGGTGTTTCTATGGACATGTTGATTGACCTTTTGGAGCGTCCTGAAATTATAAAATTGGGAAATTGTTTTTAAACTTTTTATCTGTATTTTCAAATTTTTATAAAAGTTATGCTCTTTGTTTTGATTGCTCAGAAAGGATATTATGTCATATTAAAAACTAGCACATCCTACTTTTTTTCTCAGGTGAAGTTTCGATTTTTTCACAACTAGTTGGATCAATTTCCATATCATTATCAAATTCATCTTGGACAGCTTGGGGTAAGTTCTCTTTGTCATTGTTATCTAAATTAAAATTTAAAACATGTCCGAATTTCATAAAAGGGGGACAAGATAATAAACAAAACTACATAGTTCGCCCCCTCCCCCTTTCTTAAGGGGGGATGACACCTTTCAAAAAAGTGAAGAAGAGGGGATCAGAAATTTTCATTAAAAAGGGGGGATAGGAAGGAGGGGATAATTTAAGAAGAGGGGCTTACATATATTGTAGATTATTTTCCAGCATTGGTATGAAATTTGGGGTCAAGCTGGAGTTTTTACAAGTTTTTCGAAGGGGGGGGATCATTTAAAAAGGGGGGTCAGACCACTTTCCGCACCATGAACTAAATTTTGAATCATAGAGATGATAATCTTATTAAAAAAACCTTACCAACTTCTTTTTCAGGAGACAAAAATATTTGGCTGACATTCATGTTGTGGTCATCCTTTTTGGCTTCATTATTCGTTGTGTCTAGGTATGAAATAATTTGATATTAATTTGGGATCTTGACACTGAAATTCAAAAATTTAAACACACAATGTACAATAATTTGGCATGAGAGATGATGGCTATTTTACCTTGGTCCACCTTTTCACCATAGAATTGTAATCCTCTCTTTGCAGCACTAGTTGATGTACTTCTGAGATGTAGAACCTGAAGTAGAGAATAATGCAAAGATTACTTTTTGCTGATCAAATCAAGCTCAACTCCGACTTCTTAATTGGGTCCTTTCATTTGGCAAGATAAACAAGCTCAAATTGTTTTTACTGTTTCTAATCTGATTATTATTTTCTGTATATTTTCAGCTTACCGTTGGTTTTTCAAGTGGATTGGTAGCCTTCAGTGTTTTCAAGACACGTTTTTCGCCAGAGCTTTCGATATATACAAAAGATGGAATACTTGAATCATCAATTGATGTCCATATCTCTTTCAGGTATCTATAACAAATTAGATTAGATTAATTTTAAAGATTGTATTAAAGTCTGGTTAATAATTAGTCTTTATCCCTCCCTTTTAATTTTAACCCTCCTTTTTTACTATTTTTGAAAGCTCTTTTCCTCCCCCTTCAAAAACATAATAAAAGCTCTACTCACTGGTACTCTTTCTTTATTGATGAGCTCCTAAAATGATGTATAGGGGGGTAGTCTACATCTGAATGCATATCAAAAAGCTCAATTCCATTGGGGCACTCTCTCCAACATTGACACGAGATGAAATCAGCAATAAGCTCAAGATGAGCCTGCCAATCAGCAGGATGTTCTTGAATGATACTAAATGGTATCACGGAGTTTCTTCTTTTATGAGAAATCTTATCACCATTTTTACTGATCGAATTTCGAACATTTCTTGTCTTAGCACCAAGATGATGTAACCAATCTTTGCGGACTTGAAGTCGAATCAGGCAAGACAAAAGGACGTTTCATGGATGATGATTGCTACACTTCCGAGCAACATCTTTGAAAAAGGTGAACGCCCTTTCTTCATTTTCTGTGTTTGTTGACGAAAGAGCAATGATTCGATATTGCATGGCTGCCTCTCTCACTATTTCCAGTTCATACTGTCCAAATAGTTTTCTTGCCGTAATCTTCTTTTTGGGGTACAAAAGCTTCTTTACTAGCATACCTGTTGATATTAATATTATATTAATGAGGTAGTGGCCAAAAGTTAAACTACCTGGGTGTAGATTTGTTTAATTGGTAAAAAGATTGTACAGGAAAGGGAACACGATAATAGAGGTGTTGATTGAACCTGGGAGGTAAGTTCCAATTTGAAGATTCTGGATTCGGTCGATAGTGTCCTCTGTATATAGATTGTAGAGGTAAGGGAGAGTATGGATCCTTGGCGAACTCCTTGGGCGAGTCTGAAAGGGGTTGAGATGATATTTTTGTACTTGGTTGATGCTTCTCCGTTCATATACAGTTTGACGAGAAAGCAAAGGACTATGTCAGGTAGAATGTTCTTTAGCTTCAATTTTTGAAAGAGAAGGTGCCAATTGCAGCTGTCGAAAGCTTTTTCTGCATCTAAGCTACAGATGTTACCAAGTTTGTGAAAACCCGCAGTTTTTGAGTAATTGATAATTTTTGGGGGGTCTTCAAAATCAAAAAAAAACCTATATCACGTGATAGAGCTCTTCAAACTGAGCAAAAAAATGTATTGTGGGGAAATTCCCTGTTTTCAATCATTTTTTGACCACAAAAACGTCTATAACTTTTGATCAAGAAAAGTTCAGACTTTGATGTAACACATTTTTTTGCTCAGTGTGAAGAGCTTTATCACGTGGTATAGGTCTTTTTTGATGTTGAAGACCCTACAAAAATCATTATCAAAAATTACAAATCGCAAATTACGCAAAAACTGCGGGTTTACAAGTTTGGTAACATTCAAATTTGGAATCAGCACCCTCAACTTAACCTGAGATCAGATTGTGGTTGTTTTCTGCCCACCACACTGAAGCTCTAAAGGGATGGGTGAAAACATACAATCTGACGAATATGCAATCTCGAAATCGTAAGGACCGCGTTCGTCTAAAAGGACTGGGATGACAAAAAAGTTGCGTGATTGTGTTTATGAATAAGGCGCTGTATCAGTTTTTGAGTTTCTGGTGTACAACAAGATTCTTGTTGATTCTTCTCGCCACATTTACTTTGTACCAGCCTCATATAAATCAATAGGAGATTAGAAAATCAAAAAAAATTAATAAAAAATATATAGCTATATCAACTTTAAACGTCAAAAATAAAAGAACAAACGGTTGAATGCTGTTGAATGTCATGAAATTCACAAACCAGACAAGGAAATCCTGGTAAAAATGTATATTTGAGAGGTATGACACAAAAATGCATGAAACTGCTAAAACTGTAATTTCTAATAATTTTTTTGTTATGACAAGGAATCAATTTAGCTAACTTTGCTGTAAAAATAACCCATTTAAGGTTATAAAAAATATATAGATAATAATGACGACCTCTAGTAAAAGTAAAAAACAAGAACAAATGGTTGGTGTCACAACTTTACTAAGCAGAAGAGGAAACAAGGAAAAATGTAATAAAAAATCATAAAATATCGAACAAAAGTCAGATAACATATACATAACAAGGAGAAAAATGAAAAAAAACGACATACATTTTTTGTGGCTAAATTATAACTTTTAAAGCAGACATAGGTAAAAAAAATATGAATTCACTAAAGTTTTACTTTGCCAACTTTGTCAACCTTTGCCAACTTTGCCTTCTTCCTCCGCTCCTTCCTTTGTGGATCTTTCTCATCTCTTTCCCTAGTTTTCTTTTGCTCCAATTTGTTAGAAAGGGAGCGGTTAAGCTCTGACCTCTTCACATTATAGTTGTTATTGGGGTCCAGCGCATATGCTATTGGCAAGAAAAAACGTTTTATTTTGGCTTTGAAAATACATGTTTTATTTTTCAACAAAATCTTTGGGACTTATCAGGTTTCCACAAGCATAACTTTCATTTCTTTGGACAGAGATGGGCGGAGAAAAAATTAACACTTTATAAGCAAGGGAGATAAAAATGTCCTGAATAGAAATTTTTTGATAAAAAGGCTAATAATACAGAAGAATTAGGGCAAAAAAATATACTTTCAAAAATATTTTCCCAATAATGAATTAGCCGGGGGCTTATAATAAAAATAAGTGGAAAACTTTTGATGCTTACTAGTTACCCGATGATTAAAATTGACTATTCATGGAAAACCTATATACTGAATCTAAGAGAATGATCTCCACAGCGTTTCTGAAAAGAAATACAAATGACTTACACCGCATCGCAGAAAGAATATCTGGATGGACCCGCTCTTTGCCATTTGCACCATTCAAATTCATAGTCAGCTGTTCTTCGTGTTTGTAAAAGACGTCAAGCAAGTAATTTACAGCAGCTGTACCTGTTGCTTTTGTTTTTAAAACCTGTAACTCTTCTTGAGGTATGTAAACTGGATATCCAGCAAAGAGTTGTTCATACTGAAAGTAAGAAAAAAACCATGTTATCAAATAATTTCAGAAAATGATAACTATTTATGCCAACTATGTTTAATCGAGCCTTATAGGTTTATTTTAATTTGTATTTTCATAAATGCTGTCTCAGTATCTAGGCTTTCCCAAGTTCAAAATAAAGTAAAACTTAATTATTGAAAGTCCTTACTCTGTATTTCTCAGCTGTCTTTGCCGACATGACACCTGGTCTTGGTCTACTGTCAGTGTTTTGAACTGTAAATATGAAAGTTTATTATAAATATTTTTAAGAATAATTTTATAAGAACATCGAGGCTCAGAAATATAAAAAATAAGAACAATTGAAAAACAATCCTGGTATTGCTGAGTTTTAAGTAAAATGTAGGGCTAAATTAATGAAATCAAAGTTAAAGTTATTTACATGACATGCTCACCAAATTCAGCCTGTTTTGTCAATGTTTTGTCGTCATGTTAATGATTCTGGTGTATCTCCAGTTATCACAACATATCCAGGCCACTAAGTCAAATGGAAAGCGAAAGTGTTGTTTTATTGTAAGAGGCTCGATAACCAAGTTTATGTTGATGGCGCCTTTTTTTTTGGCGGCTCATATCGGTCCTGTGATGTCATTGGCCCGCTATTGTTCTTTTGACATAAAATCGTTTAAAAGTCCATGTCAGAGGTCTCCAAAATCATTCAGCTCGAAGAGAGCAGAGAGGCCAGACCAGACGATGAAGAGAACTTTCAGCAAAAGCGAATGGAAAGAAGTCGATGGAGCCAGCGACAAGGCAAGAAGACTGAAACTTGAGCCAAACGAACACGGTTTGTTCATATGTCCAGTCGAGAATTGCGACAGTGACAGCCTTAAAAGTCAAAGGAGCTGTAGGAAGCATGTGTTCGTTCAGCACGCCTGTTTTTATTATTTTGACAAGAAGCCAGATGTGGAAGAAGCCTTTCCTCAGACGATGAACCCTCCTGCGAAAAGACCGAGCCAGCGAAAAAAGTCTTTGGACATGCCCTCGTTTTCTAAAGACTGTCAATTGGCAAAAGACTTTGTCAATTGAATTTGCAGCGCCGGTGGTGGTGGAAAAGACATGAACCAAGCCGACCAACTGTGCGTCAAGATTCTTAAGTTTTGCAAGTTTTGCTGCAAGAACTTGGAAGACAATCAAGAGTTGACGAGGACGACATTGGAGTATTGTGTCCTACTTGGAAGAAGAGTGCAAGCTGGCGAGCTCTGAAATCATTTCCTACTTGCAATCCATCAGCCACGGACTGGACTATTTGCGCTTCAAAGGACTGACTCCTCAGAAGATATCCGTGTTGTTGACCACGGAAGTTTTCGTTTCGAAAGCAAAGCAATGTCTCAGAAAGAAGATGCATGTAGAGTGGAACACCGTACTTTCAGTCGAACATTTCGAGAGCATGAACTGTTGGGCGTCGTTGGCAGACTTGCAAAAGGTGGTGCCCTTTCACAAAAACCGCTACACAAAAGTCATCAGTCTGGCCAAAGAAGACGTCTCCATTCCGCACGATTTGTCTTTCGCGACCTCGTTCTTGCTGACGGTCCTGTTCCTGAGAGTTAAAGGCAGCCGCCCAATGACGTATCAATTTTTAACAGTCGACATGATGAAATCTGCATTAAAAGACGGCGTCATTGATCAAACGCGTTTTAAAACTGAGGCGACATACGGTTTCGATTCGTTGTTGTTTTCCGACTACGCTCTCGAGAAAGCTATAGACTACACTGATTTCGTGAGGTCAAAACTGAATGCTACGTGTGACTTTCTACTCGATTGCAAGAACGGTGGACAACTGTCTAACTTGGGCGATGTTTTTGGAAGAATGGTGTACCAAGCCATCGGTAAGTATGTGAATCCGACACGTTACCGTCAGATCATTGAGACTGCCAGTTCCGAACACTTCTCTCCTGCTGACCAAGAAATGATCAGCCAAGATCAGAAGCACACGTCGAATGTCGCCAAAGTCCATTAAAGAAAGAAATATTCGAGATACAGTCAAGCCAAACCGCGCAAGTCGAGAAGGAAGTTGAGGAAGATGTTTGCGACGACCACGAGTCAACCGATACCGAAGTTGCGGATTCTGGCGAAACGGCCATGAGCAGACCAACAACAAGAAGTAGTGCTCGACAACAAGTACTGAACACTTCTTCGAAAATCGACACCCAAAGTATCAGCACAACTTCAGGAACTCGGGGAAGGAAAAGCTCGTTCACAAAAGAAGAGGACATGTTTATAATAAACGGTTTAAAAAAGTGCGGCAAAGGAAAATGGAGTCAAATACTAAACGACCCTAATTACAAATTCAATCCGTCAAGGAGGATAAGCACCTTAATGACGCGTGCTAAGAAACAGAACTATGTTTAGAAATAACCGAACAAAAATATGTTTGTTTGCATTTTCACATTTAAATTTGTAAAATATTTTCAAAAACACTTTACCAGTAACTAGCATTGAAACATAACCAAACCTAGGGAATAGAAGTGTCGTTTTTTGATCGCTTTCTAATGGACTTATTTTCACTTTCAAACTTTGTTATCAGTTATGATAAGGTATGATAAGAGTAGCGAAATGTGTGACAAGCTGTGATAAGAAATCCAATATTCGTTTTCAATCTGAAATATTTCACGATCTTGAATGCATGTTCTAAACTAGGACTTAAAGGACACGTGCTGAAAGGTAGAAATTCAATCGAGATTTCATCAGTAATTAACATGTATCATATATTTGTTGTCATATTATTCAAATAACTCTCTTGGTAATAGACTTTAGAAATACTTTAATTTCTTTCGAATTGAAAAAGAATCAGCCCTTCCATGATAAGTCAAAAGATCTTTAATTCATGCTCAAAAGCCCTCTATCTTATTCATGCTCTTTGTATAACTCTGTACGAGTAAATATCAACAGGTTAAATCTATCTAATTGTTAAAATTTGACCCTAAAGCTCATGTTTCTATATGCATTTTCGATTATTTAAAAAAAAGAGAGAGAGACTTGAAAAGAATTATCGAGAGAATAACTTGTTTAAAGTTAAATAAAGTGAGATTCAAACACGATCTTTGGATATTTTAGGTATACAATTTGCAATAAATCTAATTCTACGAGTTAAAAAAGTAATACAATTCTAAAAGCAGACAAGATTGTTGTGTTCCGCTCAAGTTGTCGATTGTCTTTTTTCTGGAGTACTATTCAGAACGGGCGTTAGGAAATTTAGTTTCTCTGCCTCGGTAATCGTTGCCTCCTCGTCTTCAGTTTCAGAGACGACTGTTCTCGTCTTTCTCTTCTTGCGAAGGGGGCTATTTTCATTTTCGGAGTCCTCTGAAGAGCTTGAGCTGGATTTTGATGATGGCAGTTGATACGATGGTATGTGATCATCGGCCTCTTGGGGAACTTCTTGGTTTGGGTGAGCTTCTTGGCTTGGGAGAGCTTCTTGGGTTGGGCGAACTTCTTGGGTTGGACGAACTTCTTGGGTTGGCCGAACTTCTTGGCTTGGGCGAACTTTTTGGCTCGGGCGAACTTCTTGGCTTGGGCGAGCTTCTTGGCTTGGGCGAGTTTCTTGGCTTTGGTTCTCCCTGACGGATGCCGACGACTGTGACCTGTAGGGTGGTATTGTTTCGTCGTTTTCGTTGTGGGTCTGTTGGCTTTGTGTCAGATTTTTTATTAGCATGTCTGCCAACTCTGGATAGAGAATGTCAAAGAACAGGTGGTAGTCGAAAAACGGTCTTTCGAGTCCATGTTTCACAAGCCAGGCGTCATAGACGATGTCAGGCAGGTCCCACTTGGTCTCATTAGGACGTTTGAACATTGCTACAGCCTCCGGACTCACACCAAGTTTATCCCAGCAGTTATCAACGTTTTGCACCAACTCGAACAGCTTCTCACAATATGCATTGTCGCAGTGGTCAGACGTGTTGTCAAAAAGCTCTGACTCCCAAGTCAGGTGGTTGTAGATGACTCCAACGGCTCTGTCTTCAGACATAACAGCGTGGTCTACAGCTTCTTGTACGGACGCGCTGCTATCGTTACTGTTGCTCGGACGTAGATTTGATGTTTGTGAAAAACAAAATTCGTCGACGTCTTCTTCGAATAGAGCCGCCTGAGGATCATTGTCGAAGTCATTGTAAATGGCTCCACGGCCACTGGTGTTGACGTCTAGAGAGTTTCCGTCTTCGCCATCTGATACGTCACTGTCGTCTTCCATGCTTGTATCGAAAAGTGGTTCGTTCCTCAAAATGTGAGCAACGTAGTGGAAAACGAGCATGCAATTGACACGGAGCCAACCTGGTAAAGTGAAAACATGATGCTACACTATGTCTCCGGAAAAGTCATTCAATATATAGATTACAAAAAGTTGAAAATGCCTTGTTTGATCAAAAGACATTCAATTCCCAATGTGATTGATTTGGTTAATGCGAAAAGAAATCAAGTAATTACGACATAAAAATAAGTTTCAATTATGAAGATTTTCCTTTTTGACATATGCCAGTCATATTTTGTACAAAATAATAGCAGAGTTTTTGCATTGAAAATCCGTTTCTAGACTCGTATATATCTTATGCATGTAAAGCAATCACTTACGAGAAATCCGTGGGTCTTTGTCAGAGACTTTGTATTAGAGATTTCCAAAGGATTTTTGATTGCGTTGTTGTCATTGTCGTTTCCAAAATCAGGGTAATTGTTAGTTGCGATGTAGAATCCCGAGTTGTATTTCAATCTTGAGGCACCCTTATGCTTCTGTGGGACGAAAATCAATCCGCTTGGTTAAAAGAAAGAAAGAAAGAACGTGTTAAAAACTACTCCAAGAAAAGTGAATAGTATACAAAAGTGAATACGCTACATATCTCAACTTCCAAAAACTCGTCAGGGTAAAGAAAATGAAAGTGCTAAAACTAAATGAAATGTCAAAAATGCAGATATCATTCAGATAGACTTGCACAATGTTCATTCTTGCTATCGGGCGTCCACTCGTCCATCATCACTATCTGAGTACGTGCTGTGATGAGTGATGCCGAGAATTTACCGTCATTCATTACACCGGCGATTAACTGACTTGGGATGATGCCTAGAAAAATATAAATCAATTTATCTTTTTTGCCTCTTCGATGTTTATGCACTCAAAACCACAGTAGAAAATGCAACACGAAAGGCCAAATTCCGATACTGAATAAAAAAACTCACCTTGAAAGGCACCAAACCAACTGGTCTTTCCACTGTCGGATTTCCCAACAAGACACAATTTCTTTTCTTTTTGTGGAAACTTTCCATGAAGCAAAAGCTGATAGTACTTGCGAAGAAACAGCAGTCTTTCTTTTGGATCGGGGAACGAATTACGAATGCCATTGACATAGGGTTCAGCGCACGGCTCTTCACCCGTATAATTGTAGTCCACGTACGCTCTAGGTGAGCCTGTAAAGACGAAAGGAATATTAAAAAGCATTAAAAGAAGTGCAACGAAAACCGCGATTATGGACTTGTTAAAACCCACTTTATAACTTGAAACCTATGAGAAAGTCGCATATTTGAAAATTGCCAAAATTTACCTTTCAGACTAGCAGGATCAACCTCAAAGCGTTTTCCTTCTATGTTAAAGCATGTCCCAAGTGGTTTGACTTCGATGTAATTAAAATCAATTTCTATGGGGTCGATCATCCGACATGATTTTACAGAAAGCAAGGAAACGATGTACAAAATACGACGTACGATACAATGACATCCGCAACTTCAGAATTACCCAATATGATGGATAAATGAATGGACGTCTGAACAATAAACGTAGGTGAACTTGGCCACGCGTGGCTTTTTATAAACGGAGCCTTCGTACAAGCCATATTTGAATTTCTCCATGTACCGACGCACAATATCTACAGCTTGATTCAACTTGTTTGAAGGTTTCATCCGCGGGATGCCTGTGTCTCCTAAAATAAAGCACCGTAAGAATAAGGACTCTGCAAACAATTTTGTATCATTAATGTGAAAGTATTGTTTTTAGACCATTCTCACAGGAATCTTAATCAGAAATCATATGCGCACTTACCACTTTCGTCCACAATTTTCAGCTGGAGGTACTGCTGCAAGTTGATTTTTGCTGCCTCCAGCTCTTCGGCACATTTCAGGTTCATTCGTTTTGAAAGAAATAGTGTTGCTAGATGCTGGCTCGAGTGGTATGTGCCTTCGGTCAGCTCAACGGTTTCAAGATCGACATTTTCTTTGGTGGTTTCTTCTTTTAAACAGCGGGTTTGGCTTTTCGTCATAAAGTGAAGAAGACTATCGTTGGCGTGATCCTTGAAAGTGATGCACAATGAAGCGAGACATTTCTCCAAAACGGTGGTCTTAGCTGTGGAAGAAATTATAAGAAAATACAAATCTTGTTACCTAGGGGAGCGAAAGATTCATAACAAAAACCCTAAAGCTCGAAGCCATTCATTCAATTAAAATATTTCTTATATGCAGACTGGAAATACAAAAAAAGATACATCAGCCACACAGTAATAAGTGAAACAGAGAACAAAGCTCTTCCATTGATTGCTTTACGTCTCAAATGTTCCAAACCAATGGACATGAACAATTTGGTCAGCAGGTTTTCAAATGAGCTTAGCGCGTATTCAGGCCAATCAAACATGAACCAAAATGAAAGTCCGGGTAGGCGGAGTTTTTGACCATTTTTCTTCTGCTCCACAGCACTCTGACTGCAGCCACTTGATAAAAAGCAGCAACATGCTCGACAACACAGGACTACAGAATCTTTTTCAAAGGAACTGACCTGAGTTCATTAACGGAAAATAATTCCTTTTCTTCGTCTCCTTTGCCATTGCTCGATGATGCAGTGCTTTCAACTTCTTGACTTAAGGCTTCCATTTTAACACACTCACAACAACACACATACAAGTGAGTGCTATGATGTGATTGTTTCAAAAAAGTCCTATTTTTTATATATTTACGAAGACGATTAAAATTTTGCGATAATTTCCCCATGGACCATTTTCTCAAAAGAGACAAAACAAAAATAATTTGTAAGTACTCTCTGGACGTTCGAATAATTCTACTAGGAATGAACACAGATAAAATAATACTGTTGATGGAGTACGGAATAATACTCAAGGGTATAAATATCTAACGTAGCTGATTGTTTGTGTTAATTAATAGATACCTAAACTTAATACTTTATATCCCTTGAGAGATGTTGAAATACATGTAGACATAAGAAACGTAATCAAAAATTACTTTTCCAATGTCAAATGGTGGGATAGGTATAAATAAGATGTGATAAGCTGTGATATAACTAAGGATACGTGTGATAAGATGTGATAAGACATTAGTCTCGGCACTTTCGCTTTCCATTTGACTTAGTGGCCTCGATATGTTGTGATAACTGTAGATAAGTAGTGATAAGCTGTGATAAAACTATGGATAAGTGTGATAGGGTGTGATAAGACATTAGAATCGGCACTTTCGCTTTCCATTTGACTTAGTGGCCTCAATATGTTGTGATAACTGTAGATAAGTAGTGATAAATTGTGATAAATCTAAGTATATGTGTGATAAGGTGTGATTAGGCATTCGACTCGGAACTTTCACTTTCCATTTGACTTAGCAGCCTCGATATGTTGTGATAACTGTAGATAAGTTGTGATAACTGTAGATAAGTTGTGATAAGTTGTGATAAATCTAAGGATATGTGTGATAAGGTGTGATTAGGCATTCGACTAGGCACTTTCGCTTTCCATTTGACTTAGTGGCCTCAATATGTTGTGATAACTGTAGATAAGTAGTGATAAGTTGTGATAAAACTAAGGATAGGTGTGATAAATTGTGATAAGACATTCGACTCTAGATAAGTACATTCTTTTGAGACATTTCACTGTAGGAAAGAAAACGATCGAACATTCGAATTTCGACCAATCAGTGCGTGTTGTGATCACATACACGAAGCATGATCGAATTTGTAAACAAATATGGCGGAATGTGCGCGGAGAGAATTCCAATGGGATGTAGTTCCCCAAGAAAAAAAAAACAGGAAAAAAGACTACAATTTAAATGTTGATAGGAATAGAAATTGACTTTGGTTAAAGGATCAATGCCAAATTAAAATGATCCATAAAACCGGGCAGACACGGAAGACGGGGGGCAGGGGGTGTAGATCAAAAGTGGAAAATGTCTTTCGTTATTTTTTGATGGTATCAAACGGTTATAATGATTTTGCTAATTCATTTCTTTGTTCTTATTTCTTCAGGTGTATAACAGATAGGAGCTAGACTCAAGACAAAACTCAGTTATATGCAGTACTGGTTATATGGTTTGAAAGTCATAAGTAAGTATCAAAGAAAAGTGATCATTTACATATCTATTTTCGAGCTCTTTTAAACAAAAAACTGAAGAAAATTCTCCGATTAAATTATTGGACGCTATTTCTGGTTGAATTTTTCTTTACAAATTTGTAAGACAAATCTGCCAAACCTGATTGGCTCTTACGGTAAACTCGAAAATTTATTGGCCCGCCCGCCGAAATAAATAGCCAACACTCATATTACAATAGATCAATATTTCCCGGTCTTCCAGTTCACTCTTTCATTTCCCTGCTTTTATTTGTGTTTATTTTTACATTTTCTAACATTGAGTTGCTTCTTTCCTTTTGGACATGTTCATTAAAAACGTCAAGTTTTGTGACACCTTAAAAAATGGTAAAAATCACTTTTTTGTTAACAAGTCATGATTTTGTGGGATCTAAGTAATGAAATTTTGTGGATAATTCCGTAACAATGTCTCTTAAAAGCTTGAATGGTCAAAATATTGAGGTTTTCATTATATAACAAGATCTGGATAATAATGTAACTTTTTTATCCACAGCAAGCAGGCAATAAAAATTTTGACTTTTTCAAAACCCAACCTATTCTATACTGAAGAATAAGATGTTGCCTATTAACTGTTGTTATTTGCAAGAGATTACACAAAGGGTTAACTATATATTGGATAATGAAGTAACACATGTGTTAAATAGGTGAATGTTAATAAAATAAGTTAGGAACATTACTAAGAGCTAAAAATTGAATATAATACAACCCTAATCATCAATTTAATGTTAAATTCTCTTTTTTGATCAGAAATTCATTATTTCACACTCTATGGATAATATTGTAACAAAGTACAATATGTGACCACGCAAGGATATAGGCATCTATATTTTACTTTATTGCATTGGTTTTAAAGCAATGGAGTAAAGAAATATTAGTCAGGTTATGTAAGTATACTTCATCCTTAGTTAATAGACAGTACTTGGATAACTTGTAACATATAGCAGTACTCTCTAACACAGCCTTAAAATCGCTGAAAATAACTCTTTATTGAACTTATTAAAGGTATATTATATGAAACTATATATGGCATATAGTAGAAACTCCATAATATTTTATCAACTCTAAGGTCTATATTTTATATTGTTAACCGGTTACTTTTTCGAAGCGGGCTACATGGCTTTTTGCGCAATGCAATTGGTTCTTTTCGCATGACGACGGGCCTACATTGTCCAGAGTTGCCCGTCGTTAGGAAAATTCATTGTGACGTCACTTTTTCAAAGGAAAATGAACAATGCGTTGACATCATTTCTCTCATTTTTTATTTTTGACGTCAGAAATTATAGCAATTTCTTATCTCTTTTCGCTTGTTTTTTCTGCTTTATTTCGCTATTTTTCCTGGATAAAGCGCTAAAAATCAATCAAAGTTGAAGGAAACGGTTAACAAATACAATAATGACCGGTTTTTTTCGGGCTGTACTGAAAATATTGCCCTCGGTCAACGCAACAACCTCGCAAGCTCGGTCGTTACTTGACCTCGGGCAATATTTCTCAGTACAGCCCTCACTAACCGGTCATTATTGTATTAGTTATTTTCTCATTTTGGATAATCATCGAATCATAAAGACCGAGAAGTAAATTTTTTCTGAATATAGTATAATAAATTAGGAAATATTTACTTAGGAATAAGTTAGGAAATTCTGGGAAATTACATAATAAATTAACTTGAAAATAATGTATGTAAATCGGAAAGAGAGTTCCATTTCCCTATAATTTTCTTTTTAAGCTGAGATCACACCAGTACAAAAACCTGGAAAGAGTTGGAAAAAAATCAACGCTCCAGATCACGATTGGGATCAAAGTAGAACGTACGCTGTAACACCTATGACGCACACGAAAGGTACTATTTCAAGCTTCCTTCTTAAGAAACCTATTTTTCGCGATGGACACCCGTTTTTACCAAAATCTTTTTATACCCCAGGTATTTTGACTCAAAAACACAAAAATTAATTGCCTCATACTGATGCAATGATATGCGATTACCGACAGTTTATTTATCGCCAGTGACTATGATAGACTAGTCAACACTTCGTTTGGTCGGGACTGATTATTGTTTGTTAGTTGGCATACATGGAAAGTTGTGTAGAGATTTATGTGATATGGAACTTAAAAATACTGTACCCATAAAATCTTTTTAGTATAATAATGAAAGATGTTAGCCTAAGAATAATCTTGAAAAAATAACGGGTTTTGCAAATTATGAAAAAGTTAATTTTGGCCATCCAAGAACTTCATTGGTGCCTGTATGCAATTTTAAGTTGTAAAACAGGTATTTATTGGAAAAATTCTCTCAAAATTAAAAAAAAATTACTATAATTAACCTTGTAATGTTGAATTGGTTTTTTCAAGTTCTTTGGGGTTACCCTCTGATCCTGATTTTTGTTTTTTAGGACTACCCTCTGATCCTGAAAGAGAAAGATACAGTAGTAGGAAATGGTGGTTGTAAAATTGTAACAAAAATTATCAACTTATTTCCAAATCATCAAGCATCGTAAGAAAAAAGTATGGTAAAAATGATATAGAGAAAAAGATAAAATTCAAAAGATATCCAAGGATAATAAAAAAACTGAGGTTGAAAATGAAGAATCTTTAAAGTCCTTACCATGTTTGACTTTAGCTTTTCTTTTACTGACTTGTATAATGGTGGCAGGATAATAGTAGTTATCATATAGTGCCAGAATGTCTTGATCGTCATGAAGTGATATTGTTTCCATTTCAGGAATATGTTCCATGTCCTTAACGGAAAGATAAGCATAATTTATTATAATAACCTTTTAACGATTGGTAAATGACTCAGACTGCATCTTTTACTCTTTGCATTAATTAATTTGCCTACTGTATAAAGTTGACGAAATAATCCTTATTATCCATAATAATTCAAAAGAGACACAAAACAAGCTGGTCAGCTAAAATAAGACTCAGCTATTCTTTCCTGGATAAGATGCCAGCTTGGTTTTGTATTTTTAAAAGTGGCTGTACACCAGCACTTTCAATTTGTTTTCATTTTGGCGCGTTTGATAGACCTTTTGCTAGGCCGGATGTCATGTTGAGTATAAAAACTCCAGCATCGAAAAAACATGACAACACGCCTAGCAAAAGATCTATTGTTGAGGGAGCTTTTGAATTGTTATGGTTAGGTACCGTGAGGTCAGGTAACTTGCATCAGTGGAGGGTAACATGCATAACCCTCAAATGAATGACCTGGCTGGCCATTAAAATGTATCATTTGTTTTGAAATTTTGCTGCTTCGATTGTTCAGTCATTTGAGGGATATGCATGTTAGCCTCCACTGATTCCATGTACGCGATCTTACGGTACTGCATATTCAGTATTCTGTTCAATATATATTTAGATTGTTTGCTTTTTGGAATCATTTGGGAGCAGAAATTCTGTTAGTGATAACGTCATATAATTGATTTGGCTCTTACAACACATCTGTTACCTAGAGACAAGATAATTCATCTGGTTTGTACTGAGACAGTATATAACATAATCTTCCAGACTTACATCAGGTGAGATACCAATTTCTTTATCTTTGTTATCCAATTCGATAAGAGGTTTGCACTTAAATTTCCCAGCATCTTTTGTGCTGACAATACCATCTTCAAACCTGACTTTCAATTTAATACCAGTATCTGAAAGTAAAAATGGTTGATCATTCCCTTATCACATATCGTATGGTTTGAGAGAACGCCAATCTGGAAAGAAGGGAAATGTTACGCCGGAGATGCGCCAACTTAACTGGAAAAAGTTGAAGGCAGCAGATCTCAAATCTCAAATCTACACCGGAGATATCCGGCGCACAAGCCGCGATTTCCAGACTGGGGAGAACGTGAGGTCTTTTCTATCAAATTTGGCACACGTGTGACGACATGCCACACGTGACAACGCTGCAAGGGTTTTATTTCCGTAATAAGGAGCAGACGATTTCCAGCCCAATTTCAAGCAACAGATTTCGGAAAATCCAGGATTCTTCCTCACTATTTAGTCATACGTATCGGAAAATCCAAGATTTTCCCATAAAAAATCTTGAATGTTACGGAAATCCTGAAGTTTTTCAAAAGGAAAATACTGCTGCGGAAAATCCATGTTGTCCACAGGGGGGTAACAGACTATAACTTGAACCGCCCAATTTCCCATGCAAATATTTTCACCATCAAGCATATTTTGTCCAGCTTTTGGATTAAAAAATACACAGAAAATTTTTACAAGTTTTACCTTCATCGACATCAAGTTTACGCTTGACACTGACACGTTTGCCACTCATTTTCAGTTGTATAGTAAAAGTGTATAATAAAAGAAAAGCAAGTACTGCAGTTAGTGTAGCTAGACAGAGTCAGAACGAACGACCAGAGCTTGACCGAAGCGAATGCAGAAGAATGAGTATGAGCTTCAAATTCCCGCCGAAGATTAGACGAAAATTACGGTGTGCGATAGACTACTACTTTGGGCATCGCAGGTAAAAGACAAAAGTCGGTTGACGGTAAATTTTGTGTTCCCGCCGAAATTTATTTGAGAGAAATGGTAGCCACAGTAATGGTCAAAGCTTCTAACATCTAAATAATTTGGAATTCCAAATAGTTTAGTCACTTTGTTTTGGGATAAAGCATATATGGATAGAGAGTTTGTATTTGATAGCTTTCTCAATGCAAAATATGACACCCCAAATTCGTCACCTAGTCAGATGGTTCCTCTGGAAGTGGTTAATGATCAGTCAGTAGATGACAATGATTTGGATATTATAATGAATGAAGTTCATCATGATGATGATGATATTGTAGTTCAAAACAATCCACCACTATTACAAGAAAGAGAACGATTAACTCTAAACTATAATAGAGATCAAGAAGTTGCAACACAATGGTTATACAACAATGAAGTTAACATTCCGTCAATTGATATTGAAGACTTTCACAACAGTGGTAAGAACTCGCACCCTGCACCTGCCTCCCCAAAAAATCGACAACACACCTTTACCGTATATAAATGCCAACATGGGTACCTTGTCTAATTCGGGTATACAACTGTCTGGTCTTTTGAACGTTATAAAAAATAACCCTCTCAGTACTTTGCTCTAAAAACCGCCTCCTCCTAATAACTAGCGAGTTTATGTATTTGTATTTTTAGGACGGCAAAGTAACTGAAGCAATTTGGAAAAACCCGCAGTTTTGACCCGCAAAATCGAGGACGGTGAAAGTGCTGATTTACCGTCGTTCTCAGTCAGTCAGGATCTAGTCAAATTAGAACCTTACCTTCTCCGTCGCATAAAAACACACATACATAAACTCGGTACTTACTAATTCTCAGTCTCAGAGCAGATGAGTTAATTGGGCTTGAATTCCAAAAAAAAATTGTAGTAGGGATATTGCCAGACGATGTCAATCGAACAACTTCGAACAAAAATCGCAATCGAAATAATCGAATCTCAATCGAACGGCCGATTCCTGGGTAAAATTCGATTGTGTTTGATTGCCTTTGAGTAAGGTTAGATTGTTTCGATTGATTGTCAATTACAATCGATTAAAAATATTCGATTTCGTTCGATTACAATTATGTTTGATGAGTTTGATTGCGATTTGATTAAATTGGATCACTCCGTTAGAGCTTTCTAGCGTGTGCGGCCGAGTACTTAAGTACCGTGTCGTACAAAAGTGAATAAAATCTAATGCAATTGAATCAATCGAACATAATCGAAGCAATCGAACGGCAAAACCTGGGTAATATTCGATTGTGATTCGATTGCGTTCGACAATCGAATTGCAATTATTCGATTGCCTTCAATTGCGTTCAATTGATTCGGCGTTTGATTCGTTCGATTGACACCGTCTGGATATTGACAAACTTTTTTCACTAACCCCCCTGGAAATTTTGGATAACAAAAATTATCCCCTGGAAATAAGGAGTCGACACCCCTGGAAAATGAAATTTTATGAAAAAGGGCCTGGAAAGTGACTATTGATGCCAGTTTAGGAGGAGAGAACCCCTGGAAACCTTTAATAACCTCTTGGAAAATCTGAAAATTACCAAAAGCCCCCTGGAAAATCAAGGCTCAGACCCCCCTTGAAAGGTTTGTCAATATCCCTGTATGGTTTAAAAATGCCCATTGCTACCGTGAGATTGGGTAACTTGCATCAGTGGAGGCTAACATGCATAGCCCTAAAATGAATGACCTGGCTGGTCATTAAAATATAAAGTTAAATCAAAACAAAAATGATAGAGTAGAGCTGTGAGCGGAGCTAATGTTAATGTATATATTCTTTAAAGTCGAAAAATGTGTACAAATCTGTACTAGCTTGAAAGCTAATAGAGTTCGACTGCCTATTTTACAAAATGAATCATTGATCATCATCTGTCAATGCCCAATCGCTGACGACTTCTTCTGTAGAGCATTTTGGTTTGTAATTTGAAGATATTTTTGTTTGGTTTTGTAATTTTTTAACGATTCGTAGTTTTGTTCTTGGGCTTCCTCTAACGCGCCAGTTGAAGTCATTATTGTTATTGTCTTTGTTAAGTTTCTTTGCTTGTTCGTGCATCTCCTTGATCTTTTTCCGTTCGTTGATTGTGAAATCTTCCGTTATACTTACCTGAAAGAAACAAGTTTCTTTTAGCATGTGTAAATTCTTCATGATAAGATCTTTGTCATGTTGACTTTGCAGGGTGACTTTCAGAGGACGGCCATTCTTAGTTTTTCTGTCTCCTAATCTGTGGTGAGTAACATTGATCTCTGGAACATTGATGTCATCTAGGAGTTCTCGGAACCGAAATTTGTCATATTTTTTCCCATTTTCTTCATCTTCCTTATCTGGGCCTGAATATTCGAGAAACCCGTGAACGATCATATTCAGTTTTCTAGATTCTATGTCTCTCTTTTCACTTTCTTCCTTCCGTTTTTGTTCTTCGGCAGATTTTAAGTCTTCTTTTTGTTTCTTGGTAATCTCGGCGTATGTTTTCTTTGATGTTTCCGTCATTATTTCTGCGGTGTGCTTTATTTCCTCCTTTATCATGCTTCTTGTCTTTTCCTCCATCTCTTGTAGTTTCCCTGTCAGGAAAGTTTTTAAGTCATTTTTGATGGAATCACGGGTTTTGGTGTTGGTGTTGACCTCATTGTTCAGTTTTTGTATGACGTCGTCTTTCTTTTTAAGTTCATTTTGCATCATGTGTTGAGTGTTTTTTCCCACTTTATTTCTTAGGTTTTTCGTTATTCGTACGCAGTTTGAACATAAGTAATGATCGTTGTAGGATGTCACGAATATTTGTAGTTGATACAGGGGTAACTGTGTGCACTCATAATGAACTGATCTTTTACATTTTTTGCATGTTAAGCGATACAGGTCTTCGTCTTCAGTACATCTTGACGGCGTGCTTGAGCTTGAGGTGGTGAGGCTGCTTCGAAAGGCTGATCTCTATCCATTTTGATGTTATTTCATGAATTTTGATGTTTTTATTTGTTTTCAGCCATTTTTTTCGAAGAGCGTTGCAAAAGCGTCTGATCTAGTTGACGTCAAATAAAAAGCTGAATATAGCTGAATATAGTTTATTTCAATAACCAGCAAGGTCATTCATTTGAGGGCTACTGTGTGCATGTTAGCCTCCAGCCACTGATCCAACGCCAGAATTAAATGGGAACACCAAGTTCAGTTCAAATGTAATATATTTATATATTTAAAACCTCTGTCATGTTAGTCTAAACGAGAAGATATAATATGATTAGAACAATAAACCTGAATATACTATATAAGATATGGCGCAATCACTTTCTGTCCTCCAATAAAATGGAATGTAAACCAAGACAATCTATGTACATCAATAACTCAAATGGCGCAATTACTTTCTGTTCTCCACTTTTAACACCAAAGTAATATAAATCAACAAACCAAATACGTTTGTCCAAATGCAAACAAACCAAAACTATATACAAATGGTGCAATCAATCTGTCCGCCATTTCAAACATAACCAAATAAAATAAACAAGAAATAAGGGGAGAGGTTACCAGCACTTCACCCTTCAATATTTACAACATAATCATCAAGATACCGTGGGCGCCTAACATTGCGTCTCGCACGATTGTTGGTGTCTTCCTCAGGGTCAGCACCGTCAATGTTGGGGGTGTCATCTGGTTGAAGAGTTGTTTCCTCGTCAGATGAAGTGAAGTCGTCGATATGATTGTTGTCCCAATCGTGGAAGTATAGTCGTTGGCGGGGAGTTGCGGGGTATATACGTGTCAAAGGTAGATCGTACTTTCGAGACATGAAACGTGAATTATCGAATTTCTGAACGGTAGCCATATGGCCAACAATTGCTCCCTAGATTTATGCTTGGAGCCTTCTTGTTTGATGAATACCAAGTCACCGACTTGGACGGTAGCATCTTTAGCGGCGTCTCCGCCTTGGCCTTTGGATCGGGCACTGGGTTGATGGTTTCGTTGTCGGAGATGCTCGTGTTGGTGAAGAAGTGTGTTGTCCTTCACGTCGATTTCGTTGCCGGTTGATTGATCTCGTCGATGGATGATTTCTTTCGCAGACAAACCACGGGATCGAATACGTGTGTTGAGGTTGTGGAGGGCTTGCTCGAGAGCAAGCGGGGTTAATGGCTTCCCCTCTCGCTCAATACGGATTAGTTCATTTTCGAGCTCTTGAATACCCTTGTCGATTGTTGCGTTACTGTTTTTATTCTTAATTCTACCAAAGTTAATTAAAATACCGGCAGATGATAAACTTTTGTCTGTCTTGAGAGACTGAAAGCCAGGGGCGGCATCGACACGAATGATCGTAGAAGGTGTTCTGAGATGGTTCGTGGTAGATAGAAGAGCAGAACGAAGACTTTCAGATTTTTCGTCGGGAATAAAAACGGCGGTAGTGTAGCTCGAGAAAATATCGCGAGAAACAAAGATCTTTTGTTTTGTACGGCGTAAAACGTCGGCAGAGAACATCTTTCCTGGGTGGTGTGGCAGGGTTGTTGATGTCTGCTCGTAGGTTTCGTTGGGTAGTTTCATTAAGGATTGACAAGTGTGGCAACTTGATGTGACAGACTCGATTGTAGAAATGCTATTTATAGCATAGAAATGGCGATCGAAGACCTTTTGGAGTTGATTACGGGTTGGGTGATTGAGTTGAATATGGAGGGCGGTGATAAGCCCGGGGAGGATGGCGGAGGGTACAACGATCAGTTGTCGTTGGTGGACGTAAGGATCATTCTTCTTGACGACAAGGAGATTATTGGCGGAGATTGTAGCGACGCGTAGGTACTTTCGAACGTCTTGAATGTGTCGCGCCTTCCGTGGTGGACGTGTCCCTTGTTGTAGATGGGCGAATGCACGACGTAAGGAGGGACATTCTTGTTGCGCAGAGTGCCAAGAAGAATTGTTGAGGAACGGCATTCTAGCGGATCCTGAAAGGATGTCGTCGATCGATACTTGCTGAACCACTGAATCGACTGTCTCTTGTACGAACTTGCAAATCTGGCACGATTTGTCGCGGCATTCGTTTGGGTTACGAGAACCAAAATCGCTCGAATGGTTGGATGAACCGCTGATGTGGCAAACTTCTACGTTGAATTCGCTGAGTGTGGCAAGAAAGGTCGAAACGCGACTTGAGGTGGAAAACTTTCCTTGACGTAATCGTCGGTTGGCTTCAACGCACGGTTCGTTGTCGGTCAGCACTTGAGTAGAGTGGTGAGAGTCTCGTATGTATGGGGCAAAGTGATGAACAGCGGATGATATGGCAAGGGCTTCATGTTCACAGGGCCACCACCCGATTTGGTGTGACTTTAGTTTAAAACTGAAGAATCCGCCGATATGACGTTTGCCATCACGATCGAGGAAGAGTGTAGCGGCTAAACCTTGGTTGACTGGAGAAGCGTCTGTTGTCAATGTAAGCTTATCGTCGGGTCGAGGTATGGTGATCGTTTTGGGTGAGTTGACAGCCTCTTGGCATCGAAAGAATTGAGTCCTCAGTTCGTCCGTCCAGTGTATCTTTTGCTAGCCTTGCATGCCTTTAATGGAATCCTCCAGTGGTGCGACGAGCGAAGAGTAACGTGGTATGCAACGAGCAAGGGCTTTAAATGCACCGATGAACGATCTCATTGATGTGCATGTTGCTGGTGGCTTGACGGAAGCTAGGGGTGATGTCTTGTGGGCGCAGGGTGATAATGTGCCATTTTTCCATTTCCAGCCAAGGATTGTTGTCTCTACTGGACAGATCACGGTCTTGGCAGCGGATAAGCAGAGATTGTTTTGGGAGAGTCGTTGGAGAACCTTTTTCCAATTGTCTAAGAGTTCCTCGATGGTGTTTCCAACAACGTGAACATCGTCAGCAAGAATAATAACAATTCCTTGCTGAATTAAATCTCCAAAAATACGACACATTAGTTCTTGTAAATGTTCAGACGAGCCGGGCATACCCATAGCAGATCGAGTATACACACGTAGTCCCTTGAATGGTGTGACAGTTCCGAGGTATTTCATAGAGGACTTTGCAACAGGAATTTGAAAAAAACTTTTTGTCAAGTCAGCCTTAATAAGATACTTCCATTTAGAGAGTTTTCGTAAAACATCATTACAAGTGTTGGAAACCGTTGGAAGTATTTTCGTATACTGTCCGAGATTATTAAATGCTGTAACAAGTCTATAACCTCCGGAAGGTTTTTCGGTTAGGAAGCTAGGAGAAACATACTCTACATCGACGTTAACATCTTCTGGTTTGGCAAGAACGCCCAATTGTTCAAGCTTATCAGCTTCTTCTTGTAAAGTTTGTAAATTGGACTGTTTGTAAAAGGGAAGCTTGCCCTTCTGTGGTGGAGGTTGGACGTTACCAATGTTGACTTTGGCACGGATGGTTCCACTGTGGTCGTTGTAAGCACCAAACACGGGATTGAAGACAGAATCGTATGTTCGATGGAGGTTACGGAACGACTGGCGTTGTTCGGTGTTGAGCTGGTTGTCCGGATCAAGCGAAACGGCATCAGAGAAGAGTGATGTGTGAGATGGACGGCTACCGGCAGACTGTATTGTAGGTGCTTGGTGATGGTGTTGATGCAGCGAAGGGAAGTCAGATGGTGTAATGACTCTCCATATCATAGCGAAATGTTGCGACTTGGAAAGCGAGATTGCTTCTCCGGAGTTGTTGGGGATACGAATGTTGCCATCAATGACTCTTGAGATGTTAGGTTCTGGCCATGATCCATTTAGTGGTGATGAACGATGTGGCTCGATCGAGATTTCGCCTTCATAGGATTTCAGTGATTCGCTACTGAATTCTAGGTATTCTCCTGGAAGAACGACATGACTAACGTCACTGCGAAGGATAAATGACTCTGTTCTGAATATGTCTGATTGTCTAGTTGGTTTAGTGCCGTACGCAAAATTGGATGATCCAATGGTGATCGTTTCTCGTTTGAGGTGAACCTGTATATCGTTCTCTTTACAGAAGGGTACACCGGCAAGTAAGTCGCAGTCAATTGTATCAACTACTAACGCTGTAACTGGTAATGGAATGTCACCAAAGTTAAGTTGTATTCTTACCTCTCCGTGTATTTTTAAAGAACTCTTATCCACGGAACGTGCGGAGTGTCTGGTTGGTTGGATAACGATGCCAGAGCGTCTGACGAAAGATCTCGAGATGAGTGATGAAGTAGCGCCTGTGTCGATCACAATATGAGCTGGATGATGTTGGTAGAATGCATGGAAGTAAGGGGAAGAATCACATTGTACTTTTTGTACTGTAGACTCTGGCGTGACTTGAAATTGATCACTTTCGAAATGTTCTGCTTCCTGGGGTACATCATCAGAAACGTCAACGGTTAGTGCGTCAGCGATTTTCAATTTTTCAAATTGGGACAAAAAATGACATCCAGCAATGTCGTGACCCTGATGATTCCTTCCAGCTGATTTGCAGAGAATGCATGATTTGGAGTTGCTAACACCTTTGGCGTTGAAACGACGTTGATCGCGACGTTGAAACGTTTGACGTTGCTTTGGACGTCGGGAGTTGGTGTAATTTACTGAAATCTCGTCTTGGACAGATAAATCAGAAAGGAGACAGTCCATAGCTTCGGCTAGCTGAGGTTGTATTTCTTTAAGAGTCTTTGATTGTAGGTCGTGGGCGTAAACTCTCGAAACATGTGCTGGGAGGCGTTCGTCTATTAACGTTAACCACATATATACTGCTAAGCGTTCTAGTGTTGGTGACATTTCTTCATTAGCTGTTGGTGCAGCGCCATCGTGAATTAAACCTGATTCCACAGTGAGGAGGTTGTCTTCCAAGTGGGCAATAATTCTTTGGAAGAATGTCTCATAACGTTCATCGCTCTCACGTTTAATATTTGAAAGCTTAAGAAAGTTCACTTCTGATTGGGCGAACGAATAATGTTTACGGATGCGTTGCCATATCCAGTTGAGACTGGTGCTTTTCTTGATGATATCGTTCCTGAGTAGTGAAGGGACGAATTGGGCGATGAGTGCAAGCATACGTTCTAAAATGATATTCCTTTGGAGAGGTGTTTTGTCTCCTTCAGCTTGCAAACCGCGGTTCGGTATGGATTTCTTAGACCAATTTGAATCTAAAAATTGGCCGAAATCATTGTTTAATGAAAGGTGGTACATAATGTTCGATTGCCAATTGGCAAAGCTAGTAATTGTCTCATTTTCTGTTAATTGCCACTGTTTGGGTGGCTTGAAAGAGTCAGCCATGATCAGAGGTCTTGTATACGTATAGTGTCGACAAAATCACTATCGTCAACCCAAAGTTAATTGAAAACAATGGAATTTGAATCAACCAGTATCCAGTGAAGCGGATCGAAGCAGCTATCACCACGCCAGAATTAAATGGGAACACCAAGTTCAGTTCAAATGTAATATATTTATATATTTAAAACCTCTGTCATGTTAGTCTAAACGAGAAGATATAATATGATTAGAACAATAAACCTGAATATACTATATAAGATATGGCGCAAGCTACCCACTCTCACGGGATGTGATGCAAGATTAAGTTAAGTTAGCTATGATGGCCGCTATATATATAATTAAACAAGGTATGTCGGCATTATAATACAGTGTAGGGCTGCAATCACAAATAACTTGTGTTTGCGTCGTTTTATAGATAAAAAAAGAGTTGATCGGTCACAGAGTAAAAGGTCAAACTATGATGATGAGTACAACCCTGCGCCAACAACGCACCGGACAGTCCGATGTTTTGTCCCGTGCCAAAAAGTATAATTCAGCCACACCAGAAACCTTTAGTTCTGTATTAGTCCGGTGTTAATTTTTCAAACTTCTGGACACCAGACACATGTGTTTCAAAAATAATGCGCACTGGACTTCGGTGTTGAGATTTGTCTGGTTGTAAAAGAAAGTATTCTCATCTGACACCTGGACTTTCTTGTCCAGTGTTCATGAAGTCCGGTGTGTCAGCAGGGTTGTTGATGAGTTGGGCAGAAATCATATCTATCGAGAATAGATCTTTTGCCTTTCCATCTGCCATCTTGAATTGTATGCAAAAATACAGGAACAAAAAAGCTGTGGTTGGGTTTAGTTGGAAAATTTGCAAAACATATGCAAAGTTTACACAAAGATTAAAAAGACAACAAAGCATCTATATTCTATATTATAATCATTAGAACAATAAAAGATTGGCTATATTAATACTTTCTTTTTGGATAGGTTTTACATATTTTCAATGCACCACTGGAATTTGGCCACCTTAATTTTTTCATACAATTCAATATGGCCTGAATATGGCGGATGGAAGAGTGAACAGGTCTATTGAAAGTAAACACCCTGCAGTTTTGCTGTCTTTATGACAGTTCTCAACCGCGGTCGTAGGATTTCACAATAAGACCTTTTTTTTACAAGTATATATAAACCGTAATATTTCTGTCTTCATGACTAGGGAAATAGTAAAAGATTCCAGCAAACCTATAGGAAAGGGATGGGGATATTATTTCTTATTTTAAAATAGAATTAAATTCTTCTGTAAAAAAATGTAATATGCGATCAATAATTGAAATAAAGAAGGATGGAATTTAATAAAAATCTGACACGACTTAAGCTCATAAGGGGGGCAGAAAAAGTGTTTGCATGCTTGCTTTTGAAATAATTATACATACAATATTATTGTATTGATTTGACTCTCATCTGGATATATTTTAGCTGAAGCGCACAACATGATGAACATCAATGCTGATGATTGTGGCTACGATGATGACAGTTCTATATTTGATACCACACGCCCATATGTTGAACCTAAACCATTATGTAATGGAGTCAATTTATCTCTTGAGAACTCAATGCTTCTTCACATGGTGTTTGCAAGAAGACACAATTTGACAAAGCCAGCACTGAGAGATCTCCTTCTTCTAACATCACTTCACCTACCAAAACCAAACAACTTTCCCACAACAATAAGCCAGATGTACCACATTCTAGGCATACAAGATGATGAAGTGTGCAAGTTCTTCTATTGCAAGAATTGTTTTACACCTTTGACTGGACCTGAAGACAAGTGTGCCCACTGTGAAACCCAATACGTATAACGACCATTTTGTTGAGAGTCAATTAAAATGAATCTTAAGAAGTAATTGTTACAAATTTCTGATTCAAAAACTCTTTATGCTGCTCTGTGTAATTCTGGAATTAATAATTTTCTATAATAAACAAAGAGTTCATACTTTACTGGAAGATATTTATATAATCTTTGTCTAAAATTTGCATCTTGTGAAGAATTTACAAAAATATATTTTACATTTAGAAAAGAACAAAAAAAAATTTTTGAATTGAATTTTGTGTTTTGATGTTGTTTTTTATTTCCTCTTTAGAACCAGGTCTCCGCAAATCACTTCACAAACCAATTCCCAAAACAGAACCAGTATACAGGGATATATGATGGCCAATTCTACCAAAACCTCATAAGTCATGGATACTTCAACAAAGAATTGAGTTTGACCTGCCAAATGAACACAGATGGTGTGAACCTGTTTAACAGTAGCTCATTTTCTGTATGGCCTGTGTATCTCTCCATAAATGAACTTCCACCAAAAATGAGATATATTAGTATTACCAAAGATTTAGAAATTAAACTTGATCATTTGCATAATCAATCTAAAAACACTTCCAAACTTCTGACATATCTTTTTTTAGGAAATCTAAAAAGTACCGAATATTTGCTGGGCTCTGGTTTGGTTACAACAAGCCTTACATGAGGACATTTTTGCGGCCATTAATTGAGGAAATGAAGAAACTTACATTTGAAGGTTCATTTTTTAAATAAACTTTGGATGAATTCTCTGAGTTGGAACAGGTTTTGTTTTCTATGGGGAAACAATAATGCATGCATGCATCTATTAAACACTATTAGAGTTTCTTATAGTTGACAAGATGGTAGTCTTTATTCAAAACTCTGTATACTCATTATCATTTGTAACTTTTTAACCCCATAAAAAAGCTGCCTATTTTGTCTATTTTGATATAGCTATGAATTTGTAGACGGTTCATGTCGTCGGTTTAGCTTAGCCCCTAGGATGATAAAGATGGTATTGCTGATGCTGTCTTGATTTCAAAACAATCTTACGGGACAACATCTTAATAATCCACTTCTTGTGCGGAAGATCTCAGTTTTTACCTGCGCATTGACTATTTAAATAATACTTACTTGCCAGATAAAATCTTTGCTCCTTTCTCATTCATGTTATACTTATTTTTTTTCAATTTAAAGAATTTTCAATCATTGAAGAAGAAAGTGGTAAAGAGGTGGAGGGAAAAATAACAATAATTAGTGGACTGTTTGATCTACCAGGTAAATTTGTATAGAATATTGAATATGAATTCCAAAGTTTTTTTTGTGTGTTTCCAAAAGAAAAAAATCCTCGCTTCTCATTTTAGAAAGATTGGCACTCTGCTTTCCAACGATTCAGTAAGATGATATTTGCTAAATCTTATTACATAGCATCAGCTGCCCCTGTTAGTTGAGGCTGGGTTCCACCCTCCAAAGAGCCCAAATAAGTGGGAGCTAAAGATTTTTCAAATATTTGGGGGGGGGGCTATCTAATGTACATGATGGGGAGCTGAAATTGCATTATTTAACATGGGAGCTGAATATTTCATCTTAATGGTTGGCTTTAACCTTCATAATTTACATCGAATAAACCTTTTTTTGTGGAACGAACTTTTAAAAGTCTCGAGGGTCAAAATGAATCGTGAATCTTTAGGGGGACTCAAAACTCATGGGGAACCTAATTTTTTCACTGGGACCTAACCCCAGTTAGGTCTACTCCCAAAATCTTATACTTAAGAAATTGTAACAAATTAATCAAATTAATCTAGAATTTCTTATTTTATATTAGCCAAATGTTTGGTTCAAGAAATGGTTCAATTTAATGGTTACTACGGATGCAGCTGCTGTGAGATTGAGTAAGAAACTGTGGCTTCAAATGTAGTTTTTCCATTTGTTGAAAATCAACAACAAAGAACTCAACTGAGAACACTCGGACAAGCTATGGTTGCTTTAGAAACAAAAGAAACAGTTAGTTGAAATAATAATTTGATATTTTCCTGAATTCTGCTGTATGTAGGGCTAAAATAGGTACATAAGGAAATCTTCTTTTGCTTCTGTTTATCATTCTTTTTCATTGTACTGAGAATAAATATCGATTACTTAAGTTATACTGACATTTACATACGTAAGTTAGATGTTCATTAGCACACAGCCAATGTAGTTTTTTCTTCTTTTGATTCCTTTTAAGGTTTTCGGTACACGTGGATACTCAATCCTTGGTCAACTGCCTTTTATTGATGTAATTTGGAATATACCGTTTGACTACATGCATGGAATATTTCAAGGTGTAGCAAAGTAAGCGAATTAAGTTTTCATCGAAATTAATGATACCATTCTTTTGTTCTCCTCTAATTATCATCTTAATATGTCTCTATTTACATTTAGGTCGCTCGATAGGTTATGGTTTGACTCTGTGTATTCAAAGAAGCCATGGTATCTTGGCAAAGACGTTCTTATAATTGATAAGGCATTGCTTTCTTTGAAACCAACTGATGAAGTTACCAGACTTCCACGAAGTTTAGCTGCACATCGCAATTATTTTAAAGGTATTCAAACCGTTAACACATAAGGCCATATCACACTTCTATGGTATTCATAGTGTGGAAAAATGAGGTCCCACCACTACTTAAAACTCCCACCTGAAATCAATGACCCTCTAAGTCCCAGCATTTCAGGTAGAGAAATCCAAAATCTGAAAAAGAATGGTGCACAAGGTTCCACGAAATTCAGAAGCAAAGAAACCTCAGGCTTTGCAGGGCAAGGACACCAGGCCTTGAAAATGAGAATAGTTCAGCCTGCATACCCACGGTAAATAATGATAGATTCTTAAAATACTAAAACACCCGAAGTCTTCTTCCCTTAGCATAATGATATTACCATAATGATATTCTGAAACAATCTAAACGAACTGCTTTTCATGAATCCATCATAAGACGTTTCAAGGTTTTTCTCGCATTTGGAATATCAAAAATTTATAACTTGACCGGCTGCTGGGACCAGAAGGCTTTTAGACCAAAAATTCTAAAGTTTCTCAATTCTAAATTTTCTTAATTTATTCTAATAATTCTATAATTATTCACTTATCCATTGGATAGCAAATAAATGCCGAAATTGGATGTTCTACTATGCCCCTGTGATTCTAAATGGAATTCTGCCAGACCCTTACTTCAGGTAGGAATAGTTAACTTAAGTTGAACTAGAATCTAAATTGTATTATATTGTATTATATGTATGAATTTATGTATGTAGGGTGAACATTAAAAACACAGTTGTGTATGCGACGTTTCAATAATTTTGTACACAATAATTTGGCTGAAATTATATCGATCGTAGGGAATAACAGATAATTACAAAGAAGTTAAGCTAGACATAAAATATTTCATTTGGGATTAAAAGGGAAGAAAATTGCAAGCTAAATTATTTCACGAGCTTCCTTGACTCAATTTCGGAATCTTCTAATTAGTTTATTCAACACAACCCATTAGCACGTGAGACAGTGATCTTTCAATGGGAAGGTTTGCAATCATCTTGTTCAAATTTTCTTTTCAGTCATTTTCTACTTATTGTAAATGGAATATTTATACTTCAAAAAGAAGAAATTTCAGAAAATGAGTTAGTATTATCAGAAAGTTACCTCAAGCAATTTGTGATAGACATGAAAGAAATTTATGGTATGTAGATTTTAAGTCCTAGGTATACTTTGGTTTCAAATCAGGGGTTAGTTATGTAATCTCATGGTCGATTGATATTCGAGTGACGTAGGTTGACCTTTCTTTTTTTACCACGGGAAAAACTGAATGTAAAGCCAATTTTCATAATGTGGAACATTACCCTAATCAAGTGAGAATAAATGGACCACTATGGGCCTCGATGACGGGGTTCAATTTCGAAAATTGGAATGGGAATTTCAAATATTATTTCCATGGAACCCAAATTGTAGAAAAACAGGTATCTTTCATTTTTATCAATAAAGGTTCACGAGTTTCAGCTTATGTACATATGATGATCTAAAGTCAATAAACACACTAAACACCCATTTTGACCTACTGTTACGGATAAAATATTAGTTTGCTTCTGTCGCTGCAAACGCTGAATTTGGCTATATGGTGCAACATGAATTTAAATTCTTCTCTGTAACGTCAATATCGTTTTGAAAGTCTTTTTTTAACATCAATTTGCGTCATTAGCGTTACATATACTATTAAAAAAAGATAATAAAAGAAGATAATTCATAAAATATCAATTTATCATGTTTACTTCATGTCTTTGTAATTCCAAGGTTATAAATGTAGTGAACGTCGATATGAGGCTCCCAGACTTAATCTCAAGCATGAAAGAGTTGACTCCTGAATGGACATTTTACAACAAATTGATTGGGAAAAGGTCAGATTTGAGAAAAAGATTTGTTATGACCACCTGGACCACCCCCTATCGAATTTTTAAGTGAAACTTGTTATGTTGATTATATATCTCCCCTGTGTTTCTGATAACACTTTTGAAAAAAGGACCTCTAAGAAGTTCAATTGGTAATAAGTTGTCTATGTCTCAACATATCGAAAACAATACAGCTGATACAACCCATTGAAAAGATCACAAAATCTACATTGTATCTGACTTACAATCTTTTGAGAAATAAGCTGAAGAGTCAACTAAATGAAAAAACCTAGATGTTTGAAATGGAACATATTTATGAGTCATCTCGTTTTAAATACATTCTTATCAATACTCATGCTTAGAGAATCCGTAAACCGACTTCAATGTTATGGGCCATTTACTCCTGCAAACCAAATCGATGAAATAAGGCACCTTGAGGAATTCGTCCGACCTGGGTAAGAACCACCAATTACAAAATTGATTTAACCCTATCTATATCAAACATTTGAATCTTGACATTTCTTTAGTTTTGTAACATAATCTAATAATTATTACCATCATTTGTATCATAGTTTTATTGGCTACAGCTATTTTATAGTACAATCTAACTAAACATTACCCTTTCTCGAATCAGAGACATTGTGCTGCAGTTTCCCAAGTTACAAACCCCGAAGTTTTTGTTGAAATCTGAAAACTATACACGATCGTCGTCCAGAGATAACAAAGCTGTGCGTTTCATTTGCGATGACAAAAGTATCTATGGACTAAATAAATATTTTTTAAAGGTAAACAAGTCATTGATTTCTCCGTTTTCTCCCATCTACCAGGAGTTTTGTCATAAAAAATTGAGTTTCCCTTTTATATCTAGGTGTGGGGGATGGAGAAATGTTCAGGTCAAAAATTTCATAAAGTATACGAAAATCTATATCAAGCATGATACTTCCAACATTTGATTCAACCCCTTAGATCCCTAATAAGGTATCCGATAGTAACCAGGTCTCTTTTTGGTCTTGGATTATTATCTTTCTTTTTTCTTTCCAGATAAACGAAAGCCTTTTATTGGCCATTGTGGATTTACTGACGCAAACTGAGGAAGCACCAAGTGGAAGGATAGGAAATGAAACGTTTGACGTGACTCATATTAAATCTTTTAGAAGGTAAAATATTCCATTTAAGCAAGGATAGCTAGTGTCTTTAAATGTTTCATTGAAGGTGGTGGGGTTAAGATCGAACCGCTTTAAAACTGTGAATTAGCTCTAGTTTAGACGGCCCACTTTTTGCCCTGCCTATTCTAATTGCGAATTAAAGAGGGCATAAAGTGGGCTGTCTAAAGTGATGCATAGCCCTCTTTTGACGTCAATGCAATGTCTTCTTTCAAACCTTTCCAAGCAAAGATTTTAACAACCAACTTTGTGCCCTCTTTCTGCCTACTCTAACAATTAGAATAGGCAGGGCAGAAAGTCGGCCGTCTAAACTAGAGCTTAGATGAACATTAGTTGATCCAATGGACAATCAAAATTACCCTCAAACAGAGCAAAATTACCCCCAAACAGAGCAAGTTTACCCCCGGACAAGGCGGTTTCCTGGATTTTCCAAATATTTTGAATATGAAGGAATTCAATACGGGATGTAGCACATTTTTAACATTCTTGCAGGAATAACAATTTAATGGCAATCGACGTTAACGCTATTATGGAGAAAAAGATATGTCTTTCACAGAGGAATATCGTTTTTTTGGTTGACCTGGTAAACAGCAATGAAAGTGATTGAGGAAGAACAAAAACGTTTCAGCATAGAAAACATACCTTATTACACGAATATTACTAGTCATTTTATTAACACGAATTGAAAAATTTTTTATTAACACAAATTGAAAAATTTCGTGTTAATAAAAACCCTCCTTAATTAAAACCAGCCACCGTTTCCTTGAAAAAGCAGAAAAATTCGTGTTAATTTCAGATCGTACAAATTTCAAGGCCGTTGAATACTTGCCTAGTAATATTCGTGTAATAAGGTAACCATTTAAGGAGTTGGAAACTAACAATAACAAAATTATTGTAAAAATGTTAGCAAATTAGTTGTTTTGAATAGGATGTATAAATCTAATAAGATTTATTTCTCAGTGCTAAATTTTAATTATTTGTATATTCACTAATTGTGTATTTTGGCCTTAAAATCGAAATTTCTCTTCTCGGAGGTTCAAAAATCAGCAAAATTGAGAAAAATTTTGAGAAAAGTACCTCAAAGGGTCCAAACAACGACAAATCTTCTCTCTAATTTTGGGAAAAGTCCCAAAGGGTCCCAAAAAAGCAAATTTTCCCTCTCTCTAAGGGTCGATTTTCGATTTTTGGCTCGGACATACCCAGGTATATGATTATAACCCGGGGGTGGGGGCAGTGGGTTTACCAACTGACGGTATGTGCGGCGAAAAAAATGGCTTTTAGAATCGCACCCTTACAGTGCAGAAAAAAATCGGTGAAATTCATACCATTACAGTGCATTTTCTCAAATTTTCAACTCTTTTAGAGCAAAAAAATCGAGATTTTCGAGCAAAAATTTGCAATTTTTCCTACATTTGCTGAAACCCCCCCCATACAGTGCATTTATCAAAAGTCCACCCTTACAGTGCATTTCTGATATTTTAAAAAACATACCCTTAACCGCCGCACATACCCGTTCGTCCATTTGCCTGGCTCCCCCCCCCAGATTATAACCAATGTTTTTAGAGAAAACATGTAGATATTATATTCTTCATTGAGTACTTATTTCATCCTACAGGACCCACATATTTGATTATCGCTTATAGGAAAAATTGATTGAATAACTTCATGTCTTTTTTTCTGTCTTTCATTTTCTGTGTTTTTGGCAAAAATCCTGCTCTGATAATATTCGTAAAAACTCGTGAAGCTTGAGAAATGTAATCTTTGCATAAACTTGTCCCCTTAACAACACCTCTGTCTCCATGCTTCCGTTAGAATTTTTCGAAAATTGAATGAAAAGACCAATAAAGGCCATCCTTGCGCTTAAACAAAAGAAAGATAATTCTGCCTCTCTTTCCTTTCAATTTCCCGACATTTTGAGTATTTTTGTCTAAGACTATAGATCTCTTTTTTTTCGTTACAGACACTAGTTAAACAATAAAAGTATAATAAACATATATTGATTTAATCGCCGTTGTTGCTGTCCACGTTAATATTTGTTACAATTGCTGTTAGCTTTTCGTCATTGGATTCTGCTGATTGATGTTCTAACATTGGCATTATTATTGATGGTACTTAATACACCTTAATTCTCAAATTACAAAGCTAATGAAGAATTGCATGCATCGAAAATTGGTGAGTTCACTCAAATATTAGATCATCTTTTAGTCAGTAATAACCTATGCAAGACGTCATCCGTGCTTTTTTCTCTACGCAATTAACGTTTATTTAACTTTGCGACTTTTTCGAATGTTTGGAGCCAAACATTCGATCTTTTAACGTCACTTAAACTTTCGAAGCTCCTGCATTATAGTCAAAAAATGAATTTGCGTCGTTTTCTGAAAATAGTCAAAATAAAACTGAAAATGATTATTTAGCAAAACTAAACCAGTTGCAGATAAGAGTATACTTCGAATAAACACCCTGGGTAAGGGGGTGGGGGTTATTGGAATTTTTTCCTTAAAGAGGGGCGTTTATTCGAAGTTATACGGTAATATAGAGAACTAGCCGGTACCCAGCGTCGCACGCCTGTTGAGCTGTAGCTGAACGCATTAAAAGTCCTTTGGATGTTGAAGCTCGCTTGAAAGCACGATCAAATAAAAAGAATTAAGGAGACATTCGAGTTATGGAGACTTCACTGTACTATGGATAGTCCATTTGGGCGAGTTTTTTTGGGAAAACCTTTAAGTTGTGTCCCCTGTGACTTTCTTTTCTTTAAGTCGAAGTGAAGCACGACGTTATTAGAATATCAATCATAAATTTAATGCAAATCTTAAAGGATGGTCAAGCAAAGACCAAATAAAGCGCACACAAATTATTAAGGGTCAGGCAAATCGGAAAGTTTCTAAAAATACCGAGGACTCTCGGAAATACCAAGTAATCAAGTAATTGCATAATATTAGCTAAGACAGTGTTATATAATCGAAAAATTGAGAAGTTTCGCCAAGATTAAATTATTTGGCATTTTCCAAAAATAACCCCTAAGTTCATTCAAATCCTTTTAAATGAGTGTAAATTTTAAATAACTGTTAGTTCTCAAAGTTAGAAATTTGACCATCGCTTATAATAAGTTCCTTGAACGTTTTAGGTACATTTTAAGAGGCTCATAACAATGATTGGGCAGGTTGTATGTCAAAAAGATAAAATATCATTATCTGTAAGTTATTAAATCTTCTATCTAGCTTTGGCTGTAAAAATACATTTAAGAAAAAATAAATAAATAAAAATTTAAAAAATTTAAAAAATAAATATATCGTCTGGATAATTTTATTTTTTACGATGATAATATTAGGAATAAGAATAAAATTTTGATAAAATAGAATTCCTTACAGGGGGGGGGGGCACGCAGTTACTACAAGACATGATGTGTAGTAAGTGCTTTTTCAACACTTTTTTTCAGGACCACCACCCTTTGCAGTTACTACACCTTGGTAGTAACTGTTTTCAGAAAAGATTTCCAGGTATCACCCCTGTTTTTGAGTGATATCATCAAAAACATGCTCGAAATTACCCTAAATTGCGATTGTTTTTCAATCAAAGCCATTTTTGTGCTAGATTTTCTTTTAATTTACTTGGTTAACAGCTGTTGAGAACATTTTAATGATAATTAGGGAAAGTATAATTTAAGTTGGGTCTGAGAAAAATTTCAAATTTTTTTCTCGTCCATTTATAACAAAAATATTTTTTTTAACAAAGAATTTTTTCACAAAAAAATACATTTTTTGTGAAAAATTTTGAAAGTTCTTTAAAAAGAATTAAAATATAAGCACTTACTACACCAAAAGTGCTAGTTTTAGTGTTTGGCACCACCCCCAAACAGCAGTTACTACACTGTGTAGTAACTGTTTTCATAACTTCTGAATACAGTACCACCACGGTAGTAAGTGTCATACTGTCTTGTAGTAACTGCGTGCCCCCCCCTGTTCCTTGAACAACTGTTTATATTCTAATCAATGATTGAATGTACAATAAATTTAGCCTTGATCTTTAATTTCTATGACTATATGACTATACATTGTTGTGACGTGAAGTCTCCTTTCTACAGAGGACGGGAGAACAGAAATGAATGCAATAATTGATTTTGAAATTCATAAGGGAATGAGTTGAATTGAGCTAAAAAAATTGGGGTAGGTTCGTTAAGTAGTTGAGTAAATGCCAACTCAGTGGTTCGAAAGATAATAAATTGAGGAGGAGAGTAAGGCATGATACCGTAACGCAACGCTGTAGATTCTTCAGGAAGAGTATAAAAAATTTATATAAAAAATAAAAATAAATACATAGAACTCAAAAAGGTATTCTAACATGTACTACAACTATACAAACAATCCAACGAAACGCAACAAACAACCAAACAAATACGATACAAACGATCATTTTCTCTCCTTCACCTTTGTGTAGGGCGAGAACCGTGAAGACGACGACGATGAGGAGGAGGCTCGGGCTCTGGAATTGTATGCGCTCACTAAAAGAAAAGTATGGAGTACAGTTTTATTGTTGTAAATTTATCACAAGATACTGTAAAAGCTAATGAAAAAAATGCCAGCAATAAATGAGTTTTTGAACTATTTCATCAATTAGTCAGTGGGCCATTTGGGTCATTTTAGGTTAACTAAATATTGAAGTTTTGCAAATGACCCCATTTTCATACTTTCAGATGGAAGTCGAAATTCCCTTTCCAGAACTTTTTTAAAATTTTGTTTACAGAGATTTGTACTGAAAAAAACAAGTCATCAAAAATGGCCAAAAAAGGGCCCAAAACTATTCCTACTGACTGACTCATGGTCAGCCAACCGAAACGGTAACAAAATCACGTAATTTTTCTTACCGCTCTCTACTTTTTTCTGAGCTTTGAGAAGCTCCTTGAGCTCCTCCCGGGATTTGGCAACAATGCCAAATATCAACCGTGCTGTAAGGAAAACAAAAATAGTAAATTGGTGTTGTGAAAAAGGTGTTGCGTACCAAAGCCCTTAAATTTGGGTTTTTAATCTAAAAATGTAATGGAATTTTGCAAGAATTGTAAAGTGAACAAAATCACAATAGAGATTTAAGAAGCTTGTGTACCAAAATGAATAGATGTGACATGATCAAATCCAAAATAACAGAATGTAAATGTCTTACTGTGGTCATCAATTTCATTAATGACTGACCCCCCGTCAGTCTGGGTCGAAGAGCACTTCATTTGAGGGGTCAGTTTTTTTGTTTGGCACTCTTGATCCTTCACGAAGGAGTTTTTTATCAAAAGATTGCCCATTTTTAATCTTCGATTTAATTATTACTGAAAAAAAGAAGATAAGTATAACAAAACTGAACCAGATAAAATCAGTAAGTAGTAAGTAAACAAACAAATACAATTCGAGTAAAGGTTTAACAATTACCAGGGCTCAATCTCAGTTTTAATACAAATCATCATTAATCAAGCCCTGGGATAAGAAATCGTCATTGGTTGTGCTAATTGCAAAGGGATGGACATGAATTCAGCTTTTAAAAGTGGGATGATGAAACATGCAAAACGAAATTCTTTAATACTGCTTGCCTCACAAAACATCGTGGTTCAGTCGCAGATGAATTCCAAAAACAAACCATTTGAAGTGGTTTGTCTCCCATATGGAATGGGAATCTCATTGAAGGTTCTCCAGTCAAACTTGGGTAGTGATGAAACTTGTTGACATGACTCTGAAACGATTGAAATGAAAAAATCATTAGTCAATCAAATTTTCTTTGTTCAAGTAGTTATTATTCCGTTTACATCCTAAGTAGCTCATGAATAACAAAGTAGGAGGTAAAATAAAATCAAAGAATCTGAGGGTATACAACATTTTTTGTACAGCATTTGCGTCTAGCATACCCTTGTTGGAATGAATTTAACACTTTAACACAGTTGAATGCACGTGTGCGAGAAAAAGCAACATACAGTTGTCCGTGTGAGAAACATGGTCGACGCAAAAATATACCAACTTTTTCATAAGTTTGCCCCTGGCTTTTATTGATTGTAACAGCATAAGATAGCCTTAATGGAAACTGGACCCTTTTCAGTTGAAATGGTAAATTTGTGTCGTTGGGACAAAATGTGATCCTGGGAATCAAAGTTCTTTGACCAGCAAAAAAAAACAGTAAGAATTTCTGCATCAATGACATTGTCTTGTAAGTTACAGACCTTGAGACGCGTCCCATTACAAAGACCATCTTTCAGGGACAAATTACGAAGTAACATTACCAGAGACCCCACTTTAAGATTTAACTTGTGTCTAGGCATTCCACTTGGGGTAATTGAGTTTAGAAACTCTTGAGGATAAAGATCAACTTCCTCCTGTGTATCAGCAACCACCGAATCAAAACTGAAATAAGTACAGACATCCCCCGTCTGACGTTGCAAAATTTTATCATTGATTTCCAAGGCTTCTTCATTTGTTGGAGTTAAAATCACCCGTTTTGTTAGGTCCTCACCATCTGCAAAATTTCCGAAGATTTGTTGAATCAGATCATAGTCTTTAGGGAGCACACATTGTTCTGGAATTTCGATGCACCCTAGATATGGTTCGTGAGCTTTCATTGGCAAAGCACCCTCACCCAATCGCAAAAGAAAGTTGGAAAATTCTTGCTCCCCGATACCTGTCCGCATGTTTTGATTCAAATGAAATACTTGTGCTAGAGGCCAAAGAGGACTTCTTTTCAAGCAACTTTCAACAACCTGGGCTGGACTTCCTCTTTTTACAACCGGAAGGGTTTGTCGAAAGTCGCCACCTAACAAAACAACTTTTCCAGCAAATGGTACGCCACTGTTACAAATATCTCTCAACATTCTATCTACAGCTTCAAGAGCATGTTTGGGGATCATTGATGCTTCGTCGAAGATAAAAATATCTTGATTCCTCAATAATTCTGCATGGGTACTATTGGGTTTCACACTACATGTAGAACCATCATTAACAGGTACAGGCAACTTGAAAAGACTGTGGCACGTCTTCCCCCCATCAAGAAGTGTTGCAGCAATACCTGTCCAGGAGGAGGTGGAAGCAGTGAAAGATTGAGCTCTGGCCTCCTTTATAATGTAGTTGTAGATGTACGTTTTACCGCAACCACCAGGACCATCAATAAAAAATAGCTTAGCAGAGTTGAAATCATTATTTGAAAGAGCGTTAATGACAGCATCAGCTATAGTGGTTTGAGCCTCATTCAAGGATGGCCTAACACGGTCGGCTTCCACTCGATTAGCAGCAGCATTTGGTTGTTCCTGAACAATCTCTACATCAAAATCAGAGGCAGATTGAAATCTTGTAAAGACTTTCCAAATTGATGGAGCATGTTTGCAATGTTAGATAAAGTCATTTGCTCAGCTTGCAATTCACTATGGTGGCTTAAGAAGTCTTGTATCATGTGCTCCTTAAAACTCTCCCATAGCTCTGCTGGGTTATTTGGCTCACCATGAATGAGGATGGTGCAAAACGTTCTTCGAATTTTGACTGGCGTGGCAACATGAACTACTTCATTCAAAGTCTCAACCCAGATATTATCATCAGCTAAAAGACCCCTTGCTAAACATGCCTCTCTGAAAGTTGGATAGATTTCCCCATCAAAAGTTGTCAAGTATTCAAAGGATGTAGCACCTGGAACGTGTAACAACAAAACTCTTAGAAAATATCTTTCACCTTCACGTATACTTGCATTATACATCCGACTGATTACTGTTCCATGGCCTCGCTCTCTTACTTTCCACTTGTTACCATTTCTAGATTTGATAAAGACGTAGTCATAGGGAATGTCAGGAGGATCATTTTGGTTCAGCAAAAACCAAGCAGTCAACATAGTCTCATTATTGCCAGCTCTATCAGCTGCATTTTCTTCTTCACCTTCCCTAAAATAAACACGCTGAAAGTTAGGTAAATGTACCGCCAACCTGATAACAGTATGACTCTGGGTGTGCATAGGAAAAGCGAATAAACGCCAACATGCTTCTGGAGCAGAAACATACCGTGCATCAAGAAAAGTTCTAACCTCATCATGATCTTTTCTCTCTGCAATCTCAATATGGGCTGTGTCATGGCCTTTGTAGATGTATTTGTAAAGATATTTGACAGCTTTAATGGAAACACAGGCTTCCAAGTTAACGTAAGCATTATATTTTTTGCACAAATAAGGCACGACCCATCTATTATCAAGATCAAGATTCCTTACCCTAACAGTACGGCCATTGTCAGGTCTATGATAAGAAGGATAGCCATTCACATTCATAACCGTTTCATCGTTAAAAGATTTTGGAAAGCCTTTTGAGCAACTACCATCAATCATACACGGGCTACGGTCATTCAAAGCACCACATGGTCCATGAATCATGTTGGACTTGATGATCTCATAAAGCTCAGGTTCAGTTTCTGGATCAGGGAGCTGTGCACAAATCAAGCTGTCAATATCATCTGCATTTCTCAACTTAAATTCAGCTGCAAAATGAATCAAAATATGTGCATGGGGAAGACCACGCTTTTGGAACTCAATCACATCACTACGGGCAACAACCATTCCAAGAATACCATCCTGCATTATTTCCTTTTTCATGGCAATTAACTTCATGCGAAACACACGAGTAAGTAAATCAGGCCTGTCGTGCGCTTTTTGATTGGGAAGTAAGTTCTCAGTTACCTCACGCCATCTAGGATTACACGTGAAAGTCAAGAAGGCATCTGGCTTTCCATGCTTAGAAACTACAGCCATTGCATCCAAGTAAAGCTGCTGCATGGCTCTGGGAGACCCTGGAAAGGTTGGAAGGCAAAACAATAACATGACCCGCATTCAAGTTTCTTTGTTCTGAAAAAAAAGTGCTCGGATTTGACGCGGAAATGGCCCGCCGTGTGAAGGCAAAACAATAACATGACCCGCATTCAAGTTTCATTTTCAAGATGGTCAACTAAACCTTGATAACATTCGGCCCTTAATTGTTGCTGATTGTGACGAGGACCTTAAACCTTCAACTTTTGTGTAAGCATCCACCAAAAATTGCTGAAATAGCCTACCTGACAAATGGAGTGCAGAGAACCCCCTTCGGATAGCTAACCGATAAACATAATGCTCAAGTTGTGTCACATGATTCCTGGTCCTTGTTGCCCTCTCAGCTACGTGAGGCATATTCATATCCCAGCCCAGATCACCTCTTGGAAAAAGTAATGGATAGATATATGGATCAACTACGCTAGATGTTGATGGTATACTTTGCAAATGATGGTTTCGTGGATAGAAAACAATATTCCTACCAGCTGGTGGAGCACCATCTTCTCCTGTGAAGATGGCAGCCACCTCTTCATGCAAAGGCGCATTGCCACGCCTTTGATCGTGCCCCTCTCTCATTATCATGGTTATCCTAGAAACTGGACGGTTTTCAGCTATAGCACGATTTTGTTCCTCTTGTTCAACCTGTTTCATGTGCTTAAAAGAAGCAGCATAAGGATTTACTGTTTCAAGAACATCCTGGATTAAAGCCATAGTGGCCCTATTACAATCAACTGCAGATGGATTCTGTATTCTCAAATCTAAAGCTTGTGCAGCTTCAATGATATACAATTGAGCATATTGTGGTTGTTCTTCGTTAGGAAAAAGAGTACCGTAGCGATGACAAATTTCTCCACAAATTCTAAATGTTGGAGGACCAATACCTGGAGGAGGTCTCAAGTTGACAGAAAAAGACCCAAAAGCAAAAGAGTTATTGTAAATACGATTTTTTTTTCGAAACTCCTTGGCCTCATTTGAATCATCAGTGAAAAGATGTTGAAGTTGAGGTGGAAAAGGTTCTAATTGAGGCAGGGAAACTTTGCCTTTAGAGCAACACTTGAATTCATCTTCTTTTTCAAATTCCAAGGCCCCACAAAACTCACAAACATGGTTAAAAGCTCCTAAATAGTGTTCATCAGGAAGGGGGTTACCAATGTGAGCTAAATTCAAGTGCCTTGGTCTGTGGTGCCGGGCATTATCCCCTCTACGCCTATGTGCAATCTGTACCTCGTTTTCGTTTTCACGAATATTTCTGTTTCGCTCTACATTTGCTTGCCTCCTTTGATGCCCTTGCTCAATATTTTCATTTGCGCGCCTATTCCTTTCAATTTGAGCATTAATATTCCTTTGCCTATGCTGTTGTGTTTCATTTTCATTTGCACGCCTGTCTCTAGCACGCTCTAATTCAACTTGTCTGCGCTCCTGCGTCTGCTGCTCATTTTCATTTGCACGCCTATTCCTAAAACAAGTTGTCTGCGCTGCTGAGTCTGCTGTTCATTTTCATTAGCACGCACAGTTCTCATTCTTTGAGCATTCCTTGCTCTTCGCTGTTGAGCTTCCTGAGGAGTTTCTATTGCCCTTCTCCTACGCGCATTTTTTCAGCAGCAGTTCTTCTACCCCTCTCAGCAGGCCCCCCTTCATCATCTTCAATCAGGACATTTCGAACTTGGATTGTCTCTGAAATGTTTCCAGGAAAGTTGTTTAAACAATTCAAAAACATTTCATTGCTCAAAAATTTGAATTTTCTTTGAAATGCTTTCAGGAAAAGAAGTTTCAAATACAATTCATTTTTTCTTTACTTTTGAATTGTATTTGAATTGCGTTCTTTAATTTTGAAATGCTTTTGAACTATGTTAAAGGATTTTATTTTATGGAATGTGTTTGAAATATCTGTAAAATGCTTTTGGATTTCCTGGAATTCGTAAGGGACGGCAAAAAAAAAATTCGATTTTCCGATCTCATATTGATTTCTAAACTTTCTTCCGATCGGGTTAACTTTTTTGGGTACTTTTAGCGTGCGTTGTTTTTACAGATCATAATGTAGTGTTTCAAGATGGCGGCTCAAGCGATAAAGTCAGATGTGATAAGTGTTGTACCAAAGTATTTCCAGTGTAAATCTGTTGCAAGCTTCAATTTCTGTCATTTATTTTTTAACTCGGCAAATCAAACACAGGATTTTCATCAAGGGGATTCTTTTTCTACATCTTTTGAAGGTTTAAATGTTAAAGTCGTTTGCTCAAGTTTTTGTTTATGTTGAATTTTCTGATACTTTTTATTGCTGCTTTTTAATAGTTTTTGCAATAAAAACATATTTTTCTTGTTTGCCTCTAGGGGGATTGATGGTGTTATAATGTTATTGGAATTTGATAAAGTTTACAAAAGTACAGCTACTGTATAAATTTGATAAAGACCGGATGCAATCGTGCTTTTTTGGACTTGGACGTGTTTGTGATAAGGCGAATCGCAAAAAATTGTTTGGTTCCCGTCATTTCTACTTTAAAAAGTGGGAGTCGTTCGGTCGGTCGGTCGGTCGAAAATATTTTTCTGTTAAGAAGTAGCTACATCTTGTTGAAAGGGAATCCGTGTGGACTGATCCGAATTTTAAAATTGAGAAACCGTGGATAAACTGTTGTTTTTGGTTTACTCTCCATTAGCATGCGGCTCTCTACTTCGATTTGAAAACTTGTAAACACAGAGCGTGCAGAGGTCGACAGTGGAAATCCAGCAAAGCAGCGGAAAAGCTTTCCGACTACTCTCCAACTCTACCTGCTGACCGTAAATCAGGGTCGGTCAGATGACGGGAACCAAATGAAATGATGACATCACATCTCCTATTATTGGACTTGCAAAATTATGACAAATGATCTTTGGAATTTGATCATTTATATTAATATTAATGTATACAGTTCTTGTTGAAATTGATCAAACTATTTTTCACGCAGTTCCAGACGCAGATTGTGCTTTTCTAACCTTTTCTAACCTTGGCACACGTTTTGACTGAATAATGGAATGGAATGAATGGCGATAACAGTTTATAGATATCTCTTATCAGACTTGCAGAAAGCGGGCTGCCGTCAAGTTACACAACATGCACACTCTCGTCACAACTTGCACAGCCATAAAAAACAGATCAATCTGGTCTTCATTTAACATTGTTTTAAAGTTTAAAAAACACTGCCAGTGCTTGGCACAGAAGAGAGGACTCCCAGTTGAAATTAATTGCTACACCGCTGCCCTGTTGAATTTATTTATTATGGTCGTGTGTTTATTCCGCCAAGGCGGTAAATCAATCGCCCAAAATCATGGACCAATCAAAAGCGAGTTTAAAGCAAAACGGAGGAAAAATGAGCTTCCCTGCATAGTTATGAATTTTAAGTTTTGCTTTCGATTATCATTTGAGACCAGCAAAGTCTTCAAGATGGTTGTGTGCATGTTGTGTAACTTGACGGTACTAAACTACAAAATTTATTTACGCAGACTGGAGGGGCCATCCATATAGTACGTACGCAGTGAAGGGGGGAGAGGGGGTTTAGCAAAAGCGTACATCTATTGTTTAAACGAAGTCATTTCCATTGTTCTCTGGGTACAAGGGGGGAGGGGGTGTCAAATATTTGGAAAATCTTTGCGTACGTACTATATGGACGGCCCCGGATGCAAATTGTGTTTTTCAAGATTTTGTGATTTTGCTTCAAGTGCGAAGTAGGACAATGATCAGTCACATTTTTGGACCTAGGCGGTCATTGAAAAAATTTTCTATTCGCGTCACCCGCCCGCATCAAATTTTCCGCTGATTTTCCGGTGCGGAGATGCGGAAAAAAATCTAGGAAAAGCAATTTGTTCTTTTAAAGTATAGCTTTTTTCTCAATTGCTCTGACGACCATCGAAAAATTTTTTTGCTCGCGTTACCACCCGCCCCTGAGTTACTGGCGCGATTAAAAAAAACCCGGGAATCTTTTTGGCCGCCCGTCCGCCTGCATGCATTTTTAACACTCGTTGCGACGCGAACAGAGCATTTTTTCGATGACCGCCCTACCTGGAGGTCCTATAAATTAACCTGTGTTCGTTCGTCTGTCCGTCCGTTCGTCTGTTACCAACTTTTCTCGGGATTGAATCATAGGAATTGTTCACGTGTTCATTTTTCATTCAGGTAGGTCCATAAATGTATCACTTGTTTCTAATGGAATTGCAGAAAGTTACGACAAATGGCTTTTTGACTTTGAATAATTAAAAAACTAAACAATTTGTTCAACAGTTCTGGACGCAAATTATGTTTTTCTGACCTTGCCAATTTTTGGCTTTGACTGAATAGCAGTCAGTTTTTACATACCTCATTGGCCTTGCAGACAACTGACAAATGGTTTCTGTAATTTGACCAAGTCTACCAAAATACAGTTCCTGTTGAAATGTTATAAATATGAACTACGTTTTGCAAAGTTTTTGATGCAAATTGTGTTTTTCTGGAGTTTGCGCTTTGTGACTTAAAGTTTGTAGCTTGTTAGTTGAAAGTGTTATTGGAGTTTTATCAAGTAAAACAAAAAGTACAGTTTCTATGTATATTTGATGGATATCTTCATTTTTGGTTCTGACGTATTGGCAATTTTCTTATTTATTTCTAGTATCATAACTGACTGGAATGAAATTAACAAAAAGTTACACTATGTTTCTCTTTTATTTTGTAGTAATGAACTATAGCTTAATTGTTTGATGTCATAAAAACAGTGCTACAATGCTAAAGAGAAGTATACTTTGAGCTTCTCGTTAAATAATTTTAAATCAAGTTATCAAATGCTTCACATTTCGTACATTATTCAACATTTTTAGTCTACTCTGTTTCAGTACATCTCTTACATCTGTTAACCCACTTATTAAAGCTATCTAGCTAACCTCTATTGGCTGACCTTTCAGCCTCGGCTGGTTTATTTATATTAAAAAGGCTGTATTCTACTTGCAAGTTTTCATATGTTTTTTTCTGGCCCTCGATCCAAAAGGGCATGACGTTGATTTGTTCTAGTGTAAAGGAATTTGATATTTCAGCCCAATATTGATTATCATCAGTTATAATATTATTTGGTCTTGTGAAATTTACATCTGCTATATCCATCCATTCTTCTCGCAGAAAAATATTTTCATTTCCCTCGTCATCATCCTCTTCCAGCTGATATTCAAAATTATTAGCGTTGATAAAATGTCTTTTCCGATTTGGAACCAATTTCCTTCCTAAATTGCTATTGAGAAATTCTTTCCATTTAAGGCAATCCGCACATGCGCATTATGATTTCTTTTTGAAACAATAAAAATAAAACAATAAACTTTGTCGGCCAATTAGTAGCCTGGGAATCCATGCTATGATTTCTTCTTTGATAAACTGATGGCGAAATGTATAGCATGGTATGGGCTGAGAGTTTGAATTTCTCAGATCCTAATAACGGTTGAAAACATAGCCAATCAAATTTTGTTATTCTTTTACTGGTCACACTTTCTTAGAGAAAGCGCAACTTTCGAAATTTGGTTTTTATTTTAGTAAGTGAGGACAGCGCTAAATTCCAATTTCCCACTGTAAAAAATGTGAGTCCAATATTGGACTCACAGCTCGAACCCGTCTTGTGTACATCAAATTATTAAAAAAAACACGACGGGTCTCCTGTCTAGCCAATTAGCTGTGATAACTTTCTTTTGTTTTTGTTCTACATCTTGTCAATCAAAGAAACTATTACGTCACTTTTTATATAAGATTGTTTACAAATCTTGGGGGGTCATTATTGCTCAGGCACACAAAAACCTATAGACCAAGAGGAGGGCCTAAAAGCCTGGAGCTGTCTATTGTGTAGACTACTACGCATCTTGCTGATATGCGCCCTCTAAACCCTCGGAAAACAAAATAAGCCTTCTCCCATTTTGCATTATGTGGTGGTCCAAATTCAAAAAAAATTTCAGTAGCTTTCCAATGGTAACAGCTTGTTTTATGTCATACAGATTTGTTGACACAAACTTTGAGCAGGATTCATTACTGATGACATCAATGTTGTTGAGCTCTAAAAGGTGTGCAACTTGTCTGATTGGTTGTTCTCCTTTAAGAACATAAAAAATTAGCAATACAGTTTGCTGACTGTTACATTTGGGTATCTGTTTTGCAAGGGCCACAAAAAAGTTAAATTGACTTTCCGTTTCTGTGACAAGTTTGGCTACTTTCAGTGTTGTTTATGCGAAATGAAACTCGCAGCCTCTTATGATCTAAACAAAAACAGATGAATGAGTATTATAGGGTAAGAGATATTACGGGTATATGCCGGGTATAGCCAAGCTAAAAATCAAAAGTCACCCTTAGTAGAGAGAAGTTGAAGGTTCTTAGTGCTGCTTTTATACAATAGCATTTGTCAATCATAGTTTGGAAGGGGGTTACCACCTCATATTTTGATATAAGTTATAAGCGTCGTCGAATTTCTGAAATCTTTGCACATCCGTTCACAGTGTAAAAATACACAATCAAAGGTTTGACATTGAATAATTAATAAAAGGATACATAGAACTGTTAAAGAACCTATCTCCGACCACAGTAACGTGTTTTGGTTTGTTTCGATAGCCCAGACGAAAAACGCGCTCACTTGAATTGTCAAAACGGGTGTAAGCGAGTTTCTATTGTAAAATCAAAACATCAACAAATATGGCGCATTATTACTCGACCCAGTCTGTGCGCCATTTTTGTCATCAAACTAGCTCTGATTTCTCAGTTTTGGCGGGGAAGCGAGGAGACAAGTTACAACACAAGGATAAGATAAAAAGCTGTTTAGATAATCTGAAGTGATATATGATAGATAGAGCCCAACCCATTCAAATAACATATCTATATATGCAAATTCTGAAGTGATATTGTTATTGTAATAAAATGGAAACTGTGTCAAACGGAAAGGTACTTTCACTTTACTTTGTATTATTTTGATGTTTTTGACAAGAAGGGATTCTATAAAAAGTTGCTGCTTTTATATAAAAGATCTGACCCCTTGAACTTGCTTTATTATGTGCAAATTGTCGTTTTTTTATTTTCTCCCTCACATTGAATTATTTTTGTTCAGTGTGCAGCACAACACCACATGTCAAGCACATTTTTCTTTGAATTGGATGTGTAGTAGATACATGACACACAGCACTGAAACAAGAAAGATAACCTTTGTTTGTATGTTTTCTAAATCCATGGTTTATTTACTTATTAGAGATTCTGCAAATGCAAATCAATGTGCAGCAAAAAAGAAGGAAAGACAGGGAAAGGTGGCTGTCCTTGTAAGACGAGGGGAGAGAACTGTAATGAATTATGTCAATGTGGAGTATGGCGCAAGAAAGAACTTGTAGCTGGCTGCAAGAATGGAGGACCTACAATGACGCAAAACACAGTCCGCACCACAAAAACGGTTAGAAGCTCTATATTCTTGTAAATTAGTTTGTTCTAGCTGACCTGAGGATCTTTTTAAACGTAATTACACTAAAACTCAAAACAGAATATACTAGTGATCTACTGTGAGATCGGTAACTTGCTTCAGTGGAGGTTAACATGCATAGTCCTCGAACGATTGACCTGGCTGGTCATTAAAATACAAAGTTAAATCAAAACAAAAATGGTAGAGTAGAGCTGCGTTCATTTGTTTTGAAATTTTGCTGAATTGATTGGTCAGTCATTTTATGGCTATGTAAGTTTCCCTCTACTGATGCAAGTTACCCAATCTCACGGTAACATTTTAGATGTTCTTTAGCAAGAGAACTCGTACAGTAGACTATATATCTTTTCAAATTTCATTTCCAGATCAACCTTAATAAACAAGCTGGTGATGCCAACTCCAATCAAACTGTTCAAAATCGATCAGATGGCTTTATTTTGATGGAAGAGGAGTTGGAAATAGCAGAACGAAAAATTAGGGTTAGTATCTATAAGTTTTTACCACCACCAGTTATGTTTCTGGAAAGCTGTGACGCTGGTTTAACTAAAAAACAACCAGAATCATCTCTATTCTCAAATATATTCATAGCTTCATCCCCCTTAGGAGTAGGGAGCTTCAATTTGGGATTTTCAAAAGTTGCCACTAGGGGGTAATCAAGTTTTGTGACTAAAAATGACTATGTTCACTTTTCTGGTTTATTGCTTTTCACATAAATTTTCAATTCCTTTTAGGCCTTCTTAGATTCATTGTCACGAGAGGACCTCATGGAGATGCTAATTGTGGCTAATAACCATGGGAATGGCTCCCTCCAAGCCTTGAAGGACAATCTTGCAGAAGCCAAGGATGAAACACCAGAACCAGAGCCTGGTGAGCCAGTCATTTTGGCACCTTCTTGGTGTAAATGTGGGAAGTGCAAAGAGATGCCTACATTGATAGAAAATAAATGCTGTATGCATAAACATTGTGTTTCCAAATTAACAAAGTTTAATAAGTATTGTTTGGATGAAGATTTGTTGGTGCTAAATATCAAAGCTAGGTGTGATGTCCGTGCAGACGTATGGAATTTTGAGACACGAGAACTAAGAAAAGCAGCATATCGTCAATTTACCCTGTGGAAGTATGGTCGGCTTGGAAAGAACAATAGGAGAGTGGTTCCATCTTGCTGTGTTTTAAAGGTGAGGTCTGAGTTTCCAAGTCCTAATGGTATTTACCTTGGATATAAACCTAACTGAACATTAAAATCTATGACTCTTGAATTTACATTTTTTAAACATGCTTATTTTTGTACATTGCTATTTTTAGTACTGTATTTTTGAAAGTTTTTGCTATTTTGATTTTTATATAGAATGAATATTTTACAGATCTTTTTAGTATCCAGAAAAGTTAAGAACAAGGTTAAATAATGCATTTTGGCTCGCCCAATGACCTTTTCCAAGAAAATCACATCAATAATGGTTTCATTTATGAAATGGGTTTCATTCTATTTCTTTCTCTCGTGTTTTTATGTAAATATTGTGATCAAATTTTTGAAGAGATTGTTTTCATGAACGACTTCTTGAAGTCAGTATATAGTTTCTTTTGTTATATATTTTTGGGTAAAAAAACTCTTATTGTAAATATTTAGTTTTTTATATTGTGTTATTTATTCACGTATCAGAAATATTTTTTCTTACGCAACAACTCATCTCCTGTGTAAAACTATGCTTCCTTCTTTTTGCCAGCCTGTATCTATTTATTTTTTCACTATTTAGTCCATTTTCACCCTGATATTCTTATAGGCACTATTCTTATAAAAAGGCGTGTATTTTTTCAAAACAACTCATACCAGAATATTTTCAAACAAATCGCTTTGATTTACTTTAGGCGTACAAACTTTCGCGAGCAGAAACTTTTGCGAATTTTGGCCTCTTTCGCGAAAGTAAATGTCTTTGAAAATTCTCAACGAGGCGATTCGCGAAAGTTTATGCTCGCGAAAGTTTGTACGCCTAAAGTAAATCAAAGCGATTGGTTCATTTAAATCTTCAACCTGTTAAGTTGAGCTTGACACGAAAAGAATAAGATCCTGACAATTCGGAAAATTGCATGGACCCGAAACGTTGCGAAATTGCGAAACTTTTGCGTTGTCGAATTCCGCAGTTTTACCGTTGCATAATTTCGCGGCTCTTGCCTTCGAACCGAAATCAAGATCGCATGGCCTTGACGGGTATTCTAAAGCATGTGTATTTTGAAGTACAACCCAAAAGTAAAATTTTCACCCTTCCCTTTCAAAATCGCGCACTTCAAATGGCAACGTTGCAAAATATGCGACACATTTTTGCCGACGGATTGAATAGAGCGGTTTCTTTGTATTCGAGTTGTACATTTTTTCAAAATCTGGCGGTAAATTCAACCGGCGTTTGTGTACGCAACGTTGCGGATCTTTGCAATGGACACCCCCAGAAAATGTTCGTACACCCCGGGTGGGGGATATATTGTCCGTAGTAAAAATTCGTCTAAATTTGCCTTGTCCGGGGGTAATTTCACGTTGTCCGGGGGGAGGGTCAAAAGTCACTTTGTCCGGGAAGGTTATATCACTGAAAATTGTTATATTCTCCACCCCCGTTATACAATTTTTTTCAGGAAAAACCCATTTTGCCGAACTAATGCGCAGTGGAATACAAAAAATTCAAAAGTAATCGGGTATCAGAAATTTAACTCAAAGAAGACCAAAAGAGTGTCAAAAAATTAGGGATACCATAATCCACGGTGATTTTTCTCAATATTGGCAGGACTGAAGAAAACGAAGAAAATTGATTTTGGATGAAGTATGAAATTATAGACACTGTGCTTACTGTAGTTTACACCTTCGTTTTTATACAATGTTTGTTAACATATACATAAATTTACAAAAATAAATAAAAATGAGAAATTACCCATTAAACCTCCTGTCCGAACTAAAATCTAGAAGATGTTGTAACACAGTTTTGAGAAGCCCTTTATTAGTAATTTTCAAAGCCACAAAGTGTCAAATTCTTTTCTAAAAATTTCAATTCATTGAACTAAAGGAAGAATAAAATAAAAAAATTAAATGTCATACAGTGTCATACGTTAAATAGAATATAAAATGAAAAGTACTGATGCATCATTTACTTTGATCTACTCTAGATATATGTTCTTTTATAAGTATCCTGGTACTCGGAGGTTTGCCACCAATGGTTGGTAATATAAGCTTTGGATCATTGGGTAATTTAGTTGCTCGAGGTGGCAAAGGATTTGTATAGTTCTTCCGTCTTTTGATAATCTTAGCCATAATTGTAGAGGTGTGAGGGTAGGATTTAGGTGCCTTAAGTGGTTGTGCGTGCCACCTTTTAGTCCTTTTGCCATATTTCCTTGCGTAAATTTGTCGTCCACTTTTGGTTTTCAGATTTTCGCGAAAAAGGTGCAAATTATGGTCCACAGCAGCCAGGTACATCCGGTCAGTATAATACTGAAATTCAAATGCGTTACGTTTAGGAGCGTATTTGAGCATCATGCTGTTGAAATTCTCAATTGGGCCAGTGTGTCTATGAAAGAAAAACAAATCATGACTTTAAATTCAGTTTCAGAATTTACTCCCAGTGAGTTCCTTTTCATCATTTTAATGCAAGGTGATTATATAAGCGGAAATTGGGGGAGAGACTTGGAAAATCTGTGAAGTTTCAAAGCGATCTTTCTGATATGGACAAGATGGATTATCTAAAATAGTAAAATTAGATCCTCACCTGAATCGTGTGTAGAACTTTAAATGATCTACAAAAGTACGATCCAATACGATCTTTCCCAGCAATTCCATAGCTTTAGAATCTTTGGCCAAGGGAGTTTTCTTTTCGTCATCTTTATGAAGTTCTCCATGGGAGCATTCACCTGTTGCCCATACGTGCTCACCACATACATGGTGCAGGACACCAAGCCACATATCCTAAAATATAAAAATTGAAATCTAGTTAGATATCCAAATCCATGAAAATTTTCTAAAATGTTGCTGTAAAACTTTTTGCGGGAAGAAAACTTAAATTCCATTGGCTGCTGCAATGTATAAAACAGAAATGAGAGTCCAGGTTTTTGGTCAAAATGCGTAACGTCAGCAGAGTGGGGGGGGGGGTCTTCCTATGTAAGGGAGTCTTGACTCCTCCAGAGACTATGAACAGTCAAAAACCTTTAAAAACAACTTCAACCTTCTAAAAATTGTTGTCACACCATCCCAAGTCAAATATCTGAGTAAACCTACCGGGTGATGTACATTTTCCTATGAAAGTAAATCAAAATAAAATTCGAATTGAAACGAGTAAATTACCTTTAATTTGTCCAAGTCAGTGTTGCAGTTTTGACAACAGTGCCAGAAATGATTAACAATAGGCTCGGACCAAACTGATAACGGTTCACCTTCTTTGGTTTTGCCTGCGGCTGAAAGTGCCTTTCGCAGAGACTTGGCTTTGTGCCAGGTGTCCAGAGAGTGAACTAATTTTGAAAGACTCGGGTATTGATCCTTCAGTTCCCTGACTGCTTTTATAACTGAGGAAGAAGCATCTGTCGTAACTTCAGAGATATGGAGTTTATCTTGTAATTTCTTCAAGAGTCTTACAAGACCCTCTTTTTCCATCCTTGTGGAAATTCCTTCCGTTTCTCTGCAATCAAGTACAGCCAAGTCCACCACTATACTTAAAACATGGTCCATCATTACATAAGTGCAATAGCGCGCACAGTGTCCTGGAGAGTCAGATCTTCCATCACCACTAAGCCCTACGTCATCGTAATCTCCAAGTACTTTCAATATACTTGAATGCATAGAATCCCAGAATTCACGTATTTCAGGAGAGATGAATAGGTTCTGCATTCGATGAAAGGCGTTTCTACCAAGAACATTGACTTTCAATGCTTTGAAGAGTGTATCACATTTGGTCCAGTTATTGCCAGTTAAGACAATACCACTTGAAAGAAGGAGGTCATTCAGATAGATTGGTCGTTTGTCTCTGTAAGCAATTATATCAGAAGATTCCCATTTCCCATAATGATTTTTGGGACAACTCCATCTCAACGTTTTGCATGTTCCTCTTCCCTTCATCCACATGAAAGAGACTTTCTCGTCGCAAAACCCGTCCTCTAGCTGATGTTGACAAACATCCCCACGCAGCTTGACCAACTTCTCCAACGAAACAATTACTCGTTCTTTATCAACATCCAATACTTCATCACCCCCTGTTGAGCATAGGTCATCAAAGCAAGACTGAAATTTATCACGGATATGGGCAGCATTACCTTCCAGTGGCGCTTCTGAAAAAAATAAAATTTAAACACAATAAAATTTGTGGCTACAACGAGGGGCCACAACAGTTTGAGCACCCCTCTTATGTAGGGGGATGAGACAAAGAACCGAATGATAATGTATGACAGGTGAGAGTTGAGGACATTCTTACAAGTTTAAAAAAAGTACAATATTTTTGCTTAAAATGCAAGCTTTTAAACAAAAAGAGAGCAAATTTCTCTCATTCCAGTGCCACACAAGCACAAATTTTGATAAATTATATTGACTTTACTTTCTCTCTAGACCATAACAATACTTTAAATTAACCTTACCAATAAGATTTATATTTGCATTAATGGATTCATTCATTGATAAACTCATGTCAAGATTTGTGTACGTTGTTTGGTTTATGTTTGCGTCTGTTGGATCATTCATAGATTTATCAATGTCAATAGCTGCAAAAGTTGTTTGGTGGCATGATTCATCTTGCCCCTCAGGTTGGTCCAATACCACGATTGCTTCAGGTAAGATCGTGAAATCAATAGCATCAGTATCATCCATCTCGACATCTGAAGCTTCTCTTTTTGCTGACCTGAATATTGAAACGTATTCAGTATGCTTATTTCTGGTTGAAAGTACTAAAATTGTTTGAGAAATCAATGAGTGGATAAATTTTTCATTTTTAGAGACATTGTTTATGAATGTTAAAAGCCACAATTCTAGTATACCAAGCCGCGGGTGGGTGATAGCACAATTTAACACAACAAAATTTACTTACAAGTACTCTTCCAAATTATCAATATCAGAATCTAGTACTTCATCAGAATGTTCACTGGCTGTATCAGTTGCTTCATCTGCAGAATTGTCAGAAACCTCAGATGCAGTCAGAACGTCCTCATTTTCTGAAGCTGTCATTGTTTCTTCAAAAAATTCCAAGCACTGTTTCCTAAAAATCGAATATTACCGCAATTTTCAAATTCGATTGGTTCGATTGAAGGCATCGAACGTAATCGAACAAGATCGAACGTACTCGACGGATATCGAATAACATCGAACGCTAAAATGGCAATCGAACCAATCGAATATTACCTAGAATCTCGCCGTTCGATTGAGATTCGATTGCGTTCGACAATCGAAATTCAATCGGTCGATTGCGTTCGATTTGTTCAATCGTCGATTCCGTTCGATTGAGATCGTCTGGGAAATTCAAAGAAGGCTCGATATCCAATCGATCGATTGAAAAAAGTTATTGATTGTATCGAGTGGGAGAGTCTGGAATAATTAATTTATAGGTCAAAAGAACTGTGAATATAGATTAGTTATCAATGACGACCTTCTGGGCTATTCTACAAAACAACACACATTCAGGTCCAAAAGTCTTCAGAAATATCTGGAGAGATGATCACACTTACAGTCTTGTGTTTTGTTGTTGGTCAACAGAAGTATTCCCAGTTAATCCAGTGATATCAACATCATCGTCTTCGCTGTTTTGGGATTCAACCATTGTAATTTCTTCTTCTGTTTCACTCCAGAGAGCTGACTGATCCAATGGCAATAAAGTGAGCAGATATCCAGCAAATTGACTGTGTGATTTTTCCCCATAACCATGTTCAATTTTCCTTTTGAACCAAACATTAAAAGTGGTTTCAACTAACCAAATCCTCTTGCCTTGTTTTGTCATTTTATTAAATTTTACATATCTTTTCTGAAATGCAAGTGAAAAGCTGAGTGAAAAGTGAAAAGTTTGAGCATACATCTATATTGCTAAAACAGTCCGTTTTGCACTTTTCCAGATTGACTACTTTATCCACAAATATCTTTCCAATCACTGTGAGTTATCCTTAGAAAATTAAGATGCAGCTGTGAAAAGCTCATCAAAATGTTTCTAGGGCAAAATTGTGTAGTATACGACTCCAAATAATCTGCATTTTTTCGATTTCAAAACATAAGTTTTGACAAAAATCTCCCGTAGCCATTTTAAAACATTTACCAGAATTTGTTAACTCGCTCGCTCGGCTCGACAGTACAAATGCGGGCGCGTTTTCGTCTGGGTTATCAAGACCAACCAAAACAAATTACTGTGGTCGGAGATAGGTTCTTTAAATACAATGTCAAAAGTTAATGTTAGAAATTTACAAAGAGAGCATCTTGCTAAAGCATCACCCGGGGAGGTGATTTCTAGATTAAACCTCTTTGAAAAATTCCCCTTCTAGGAAAAATTCCTTATTCTCCCCCTTTTGCAATTTTCAGAACATTGGATTGTCCCCTAACCTGGATATCCAAGCTCAAAATTTTAGAAAAAACAAAATTTACCTCAGCATACAAAGTTCTAAAATTATAGAGCTTGGTCTCCCTAGATAATGAAAGTGAAAACCCATGTTTCCTAGCCAACCCAGGGCAGCAAAACAGAAATTAATAAAAAGCAGTCTTACAAGATCTAAAACTATTTAAAACATCCAAAGATTACACCAAAGTCCGTCCATAAAAAAGTTTGCATGCATAATCATGACCAACCATGTTTTCTTGGAAAATGAACTTGCCTCTGTTTTCTTCTTTTTCATGTTTTCATGTAACAGAAAGCCCTATCTTCACTAGCAACTGGAGGACTATCCTATTTACGGTTTTAGCAAAGTGAGCGCAAGCAAGCAGACTGCATTTTCTTAAAGAGAATGCAAATCGCTCTAGGGAGACCAGGCTGTAAACCAGAACATAAAATATCAAAAACTAGACTGTGAAATAGTTTACAGCCTGGATATCCAGGCTAATTATCCCCCTGAGGGGGATGCAAATGTCAATTACGTCTCAATTTTGAGAATTTAATGCGTACACTTAGTATGATCTTACCTTATCGATTAGTTTGTCTCCAAGCGCTTCCCTGAGTCCATTTTCCTCAGCGTCGCTGAAATCGACCATAAACTGCTCAAGATGTTTGCCCTTTCCAAATTTGCTGTGTAGCTTGTTGGTGTCATTAAATGACTTCTTTATTGCAAATGCAATTGCCTCAGCATCTTGTTTGTTCAGAAAAATTCTGTAAACAGGAACATACCCTTTCAATTGTTCGCACGGAGCTATAATATTTATGAGTCCTGGTAGTTCTTTGTTCCGCATATAACAAATATCCACAAAAAGGTACGACGATTCTGATAGTAGCTTTGTCTGCCAATTAGCAGCAAAAAAAAAAACAAAAACAGCCGACATCCTATCATCACAGCATGATTATCTGTTGTATATGGTCCCAACAAGTCTTCGATATCTTCCTTAACTTCCTGGTCAACTAATTCACTATCTGTTCTCCCTTCCATATCTTTCTTCATTTGATCAAATTCTTGAAGCACTCTCATTGTTGACAAGCCGGACGTTTCGTGTGGTAGAGTGGTTTTTAATTCCCTTGAAATCTTCCCAGTATGAGATGCAACTGCATCGACCAACATTTGACATAGGGTTCGATTGATGAGCGGACCTGATATCCTCCTTTGTTTTTGCCATGAGCTTCCATGCAAGTGGTTATGGGGTTTGATACCAAGACAGCCCAACCATTGTCTTTTATCATCCTCATCTTTCGGGTAGATGTAGACAAAAGAGCAAGGGCAATCGTTTCCACATGAAACAACGTAATTTTCTGTGCTCTTATGATCTGGAAAACTGTTGAAGCCCGTAAAGTTTCTTAGTGTCGCAGATATTGTCGGTCATAGCCATGGCAGATTAATGTTCTTGTCTGGTTGCCTTTGCAATAAGATTCAGGTTCAACCCCTGGTCATGGCTCTTTCTATCTTCTTTGGATAAAAAACAAAAGATTTTGCTACCCATCAACCTAGCTACATACACTCAAAAATTTATCAGTACCTATATTTTGGCAATAAGTGACCTTTTTGTACGAATCATATACTATTATCATGAATATTTTGTGACACTTCTGTAGTTTGATCTTCATCATTTTCATCGTTTTCGTCATCTAGAAGAATTTACCTTGTTACAAGCATATTTGACATACAGGCTTTTTTATAAGAAAAGCTTATAAAAAATACCAAATCATAAGAATACCTCCAGGGCGAGCTTCAAAAATTTTAATAAGAATATAGTCATTCTCTATTTTGTAACTAAATAATTTCTAATAACTTTTATTAGACTATAATTTAAGCTCGTAAATGTGCACTAAAGAGTCCCAAACTCTCAGAAAGGTCATGTTTGTGTAGAAGTCAAGTTTGAAATGAAACACGGTGGTCAAAAAGCGTGATTTGTTTACCACTCGGAAAAGATTTTCCGATTACGTAATCTTCTCGTTCGGCAAATCAGGAAGCAGCTTTGGAAGTCGATTTTTCGCGGGAAGTTCATTCGGAGAGGAAAAGTACTTCGGTAGAATTCAAACAAAATGGCGGAGAGAAAAGGCACAAAATTGTTTTGGAGAGAACAGGAAGTCAAACTGGTCTCTTTTGAGTGTGATTGGAGGAGAAATTATATGTTGCCCTTAGACTGTTCGAATGGTGGTGCTTTGAATGGCCAAACTTAGCAGAGGAAAGTTGACAGGCCTCCTTCACCAAGTGAGCATTTTCGTCCCTCCCTCCATTCTTTCTAAAATTCTTGCCCTGTGTGTTGGTTATGGGAGTGAGATGAGTCACGAGTATCGTGGCACAGGGAAGAGAAAGAAGGTTTCCAAAACAACAATAACAATTACAGGGAAAAGAACTGCCTTTTTTATCTTCCATCCGACTCGGTTCGATGGATCAAATCTTCTCAAGAAGAGATTTTTTCGCATGGTCATTGATAACGATACAAAAAAACGAAAGAGAGCATACAATGGAAATGCGGAGGTTGTAATTTCTGTACGTACACCTTTCGTTATGCAATACGATTACAGAACCTCTCATTTAAATGTGTCATTTTATCTACAAAGATACAATTATAATGACTTTGCTCTTGATAGCCAACTTCAACATCTGATGAATGCTTGAATAGTAATGCTTGAATTTCTTCCCCTTGTTAAATTATGTTATTAGTTTAGACGGCAATCTAAAATATGTTCCGTTCGCGTGCACATCATAAAATATAATTCAAACTGCTTCAAATTTGTTGGTCGGTAGTAATTTTTTTTGTGTTTGGGGAGTTGAAATATACCGAACGTAGCCCAAATTTGCCTGAACATATGTTTGCAGTGCAGTGGTTCGTATTAAATCCCGATGAATCAAGTCAGTAATCAAAAACGTGTAGTCGATGATGATTAAAAAGTTTTTTAGGATAAGTCAGGTGACGCAAACGGAAAATAATTTAAATTGCCGCCTTACAAATCCAGACATTCTCAATCAAACGGAATCAATGATAGAATCAAATTGAACACTATCGACCAATTGAAATTTAATTGTTGAATGCAATGAAAACTCTAGTGAAAAATACGGCATTCGGACATCAGACCAACAAAACTTTACCTAGATTTTTGTCACTATTGAGATTTCATTGTATTCGACAATCAATTTTCAATGAGTCACTTGCATTTGATCTAATTTGATTTGTTCGATCGTTGACGCTGTTCAATTGAGATTGCCTGGACAAATCCGTTATTTCTATCTACAACTAGTCCAGGCGCTCACTGTTAATAATGTTAAAGCTCTTTCTAATCTGACAGTCTCAAAAAGTTTATTTTGTGTACCCAGACTGATTCTTAAAATAGAAGAACGTAAAGTTTAGAATTCTGATTTTTAAAATTGTCAAAACATTTTTTATTCAAGCCCGTTTTGCATATAATTTCAATAATAACAGGACAGATTGTTTGTACTAACCAGCCAAACGAGAGTTACAGAAGTTTTTGAGAGTAAAGTTTTAATATTTTATTTGAAATTTCAAAACTAGAGATTTATTTAGATTATAAGGTGTAAATTAGCAACATTCTTCATGTATAAGAGTGTACAATTTAGCTTTTTTCAGTATTATAGAGTTTATTTTTGTTTGCAAAAGTTGAAATGCCACTAAAAATGTCTCATTTATTTTCCATTTTAATCATTGAAAATTTTAAGAGTAAGTCAGTGAAATTTTAGAAATTTTAGCGAGACTAATTTTAGCGTATATTAGCGAGTCAGGAAAATCTTGGTTTTTTTTGGATTTATTTTAGCGAATCACAATTTCAAAAGATTTTGCGTGGATAAATTTTAGCGAATACTTGTATTACATTATTGACTGAATTCGTTTTCTTGCATTTATTTGCACTGAAACCCTTCCTATCTAAAAAATGTATCAAGGCAATATAACCAGAAATTTCGTGCGGATAAATTTTAGCAATCTGTCGATTTGGCGTGTTTTAGCAAGATTTATTTTAGCGAAAATAGGGAAAACTCGCTAAAACGCTAAAATTAGTCTTGCTAAAATTTCTACAATTAAAGTATTTGTTTGTTTTCAGTCCTTTTTGGAGAGTGAACTTTTTTTATAATTATAAATGTCTAACTAAACAATTGAACCAGACCTAACCAAAATACTCTTTCACCTTTTTCACATTTCTTTTTTAACTCTTCTCTCTCAAGGCATAGACGTGGGTCAGGGATTGAATTAACCTCGTCAATCCCTGCATGTTACGGATCGAATCCTGCGAGGCTGCTGCGCATTGCCAATCTTCCTTTTTAGGAGGATCAGCCAAATGAAATTATCCCTTAGAAATGTTGCGGTTCTCTTTTCATCTTTTCATCAATTGATAATTTCTCATTTCTTTCTTATCCATACTAAGTTTCTCTACTCTTATTTTGGAAAATCAGGAAAACTTTTTAACTTTAGATTCTGCTTTAAATTTTTATTGCATAAAAACACACATTATCTTCATTTTGCTATTGTCAATTCTTCTTTCCAATTGATAAACATGTGCATTAGCATTACCCTAGACTGAGAATTGAACTCAGTTACAGACTACCTAGCTAGGGTTATTGTCGTTGTTTAGTCGAAAAATCTATGAAATAAGAAAAAGCAGAGAAATACAGTGTTTAAAAGAGGTTATGTGATCAAGTCTTTTGGCTGAAAGCATGTTCTTCAAAACTGTCAAATTCACTTTCGTTTTCTCTGAAATTTAGAGTACATACAAAAAATAACATATAGCAGTATTTCCAGCGTGAAACTTGAAATTTGAGAAGTGCATTTTTTCTTTTTCGGGATTATAAGAACTGCCATTGCTGGGAATCGAAGCAATACTACAATGGCTCGATGGTTTCCTTCATTTACACAAAAGTTGGAAATTGAAATTTAAAAAAAATCTAACAAAAAAAAATACTAAGTAAGATCTGCCATTGCTGGGAATCGAACCAAGGTCTTCCTTTAGAAGGATGTACTACCACTGTACTACAATGGCTTGGTGTTTTTTCCTAATTACATTTTAAAAATGTTAAAAATGAACGGCAAAAATTTATATAATTTAATAAATTCTAGAATTCAGAAGTTTTTTTCCCATAAATTGTAAATCACTGTGCTCAACTTAATCTGCGCTATCAAAAGTGTGAAAAATTGGCTTTAAAATAATTTTTTTATTTAATTTAAAAATTGAAAACAGCAAAAAATCGTTTCTGAGTTGTACATAAAATGTCTAGCAAGTAAATATCATCCAAAAGAGAAAAATAATTGAAAATTTATGAAAAATACTAAATATCTACACGTGAAACATTACAGTAATCCTTCAAGCCTTCTGACAAGGAGATCTCTGTTATCTGAGGTCTTCTTCCCGAGCCGTTTCAATTCCTCTTTCAACTGTTTCACTGTCATTTCTAATGGTATGATCTTATTTGCATCAATAACTGGGCCTGTGTGAAAATGCTCATTGTAGCGATCTCTTGATGCGACATCAGCAAAACGTTTTCCACATTCACAACATTCAATCGGTTTTAAGATTCGGATTACATTACACGCCGATTCGGCTCTGCTTGCGCTTCCTTGAGCGCGATGATGTTCGCTCGGCATTTTTCGCGCGGGCGAATCCTTAAAAATGAAAGATGATGTAATCTTTGTATTCAGTGATGTAATTAAATCGTATGATTGGTAGGAAATTGAAATTAAGAGCCTTGGTTTCACTTCCCATGTTATATTGATCACTATTTAGAGGTTTTTCATTGTGAAATCGATTTATTTAGTGTGGGGATATATTTTGATATTTCGCGAGGGATAAATTATCCCCAGCCAAAAAGCAGAAAAACATGGCGAGCGTGGTCGAAGGTCCATTATTGAAATTTACTAGTGCGTTCATAAAAATTGAAAATTTTGGTGTGCGTCGTTCAGATGATTCAGTGTGGAAAGCTGGAAAGAAGAGAGTTCGGGATGGGTACAAAGGTGTCAGAAACTTGTATATAGAAGATAGTAGAGTAATAAAATTGATTTGTGAAATCAATAAAGAACCAAAGTATTTATATCCAATATTCAAATGTACTGCTTTTAAGGAAGAAGATATTACCTTCCAGGCTCCCATTTGTTCAGTCTCAAAATTGAAAATTTCTAATGTTGCAAGTGCTATTCTTCAAGAACTTAAACTTACGACAGAAAAAATTTGGCCGGGTACAAACTTTTTTGGTTTGACATCATCCGCCTACAGAAAATTTCTTGAAGGAGAGGGGAAAGAAAGAGATAGTTTGATAGCTCCTTCATCAGAAAACACTGAGATCATTTCTTCAATAGCGACAGAAGAAAATAATATGGGAACGACATCTGAAAAATCTGGTTTCGGTATTGACAATGTGAAAAGTACTAAACACTGTAAATGGGTTGGTGTAATTGATTATGGAGACACAAGCAGCGGTGTTAAACCAATTGCTTTTGAAAATTTACTAATTCATGTTGGATTTACATCTCAACGTTTAGTTAATTGTAAAGATAACAATACTAAGCTTGTTTCATGCAAAGTGATTTATAATGAAATCTTAGGAGCAATATCCTTTCAACTTTCTACCGAAGATGGCCAAAGTTTTGAAAACACCAAAATATCGAAAGCAGTAAATACGTTCTTGATGCAGATTGAATGTGTTAGTACAACCAATTGGTCTGGCTTTGATTTTTATGGTTTCAGACTTCAGCAAGTTAAGACCAATTTAAAATTGTTAAAACCAACAAGATCAAATTCATCTGCCAAAAAGAACGAAACCGACCAGAAAAACCATTCAAAAGTTTTGAAAAATGTAAGCAATATCTTGCATCGGAATGCTGGACCAACAAAAGATTTGTCAAAGTCATCATACAAGACTGCTAGAAATCAAGCAATACATTCAGTTGTTGATGCAACATGCTTTGGAGATATTAAGAGTAAGTATTTCAAATCATTCTGGGTGTCGGTAATGTAATGTAATTCATGTTGAGTTACCGTATTCCTTTCCTTTGAATAAACGCCTGCGTTTATTGATTTCTTTTTAGATTTTAAGGGGGAATTCAAAAGGGGGGAGCGTTTATTAAAAAAAAATCAAAAAGTGAAAAAGATTTGAAAGAACTACCGTAGTACAGACATGAATTTTGTTGACACCATCTTTTTTTCTTTTTATTCGACACCTAAAATCTCATCTTCTTCATTATCTCCACTGATATCAATATCATCTTTCTTAGTCATAGTAAACTACATCCTCGTCAATTATGACAAAAAATAGTCATGTTTCAAATTAACGCCTCCTCTAGGGGAGAAGCGTTTAAAAGAGGGAAGGGTTTATTAAAGAATTTTTGGAAAAGGATGCATTTATCCGAGGAGGCGTTTATGCAAAGTAATACGGTATTTCGGTATTTGTTATTCATTATTGTCGCATTCACTTAAACAACTATATTCTACATCGTATAGAGAAACAATATTTTTAAATTTTGATGTATTATACCACAAATGCTGTTTTTATACTTCAAAATAAATCAGGGAATTAATTTTCAATTTCACTTCAAATAATTATCAAAAAAAGTCTCAAAACTTCTTATAGAAAAGTTATTTACTACTATTTATTTTATTTTTCTTCAGGTTATATTGATTACCTTATTGAAAACCACGGTGATATTGTTTTTGAAAGTATGATTGATAACAAAGAAATGTCAAAGCGTTTGGACAAAAGTAAAGATATGCCAATAAGACAAATTTCCGTAAAAGATTCTTGTGAGATACTGGTTGGTAAATGTGATCTTTCACAACGAGAATATAAAGCTCTAAAATCACTATTACTTAGAAGTAATGTTCATTTAGCAAGCTACAAGGATGCAAAGGATTATGCATATGAGCTTGATGTAGGAGAAATATATTACTTGAGTCACTGGCAAGATAAAAATGATTGCAAAATAAATTGCATGCACGCATCAACTGGTGTCATTTCATCATTAAACCAAGTAACGTCCACACTCGAACTTTTTCAACGGTTTGAATTCATTGACTTAGGGAGAACAGCCAAATTAGTGGAATATTTGAATTCAAAATCTTTGAAGTACCAAAATTTTGATAAAGACAAGAGAACTATTTTTTTGAGAGACACTGGTGATAATTTTAGGGCAACAAAGAACTATCCAACTGAACAGATATCATTTAGTATTATGAACATGAAAGAACTTTTGAATTCTCCTTATGGGCAGTTTGCCACTTCTTTATTCAGAGGAACCGAGAAAAGAGAAACACTGATAAGCCATGGTCAAGCGCACTTTAATGAATTAGAAGAGCTAGTTGAGAAAGGTGCAACCTTGACCTTACCTGATGGCAATACAGAGCACTTCAACGTTGTTGTTTTTTTTGTGGCTGATCTTAGCTATGTTAAAGAAGTCATCGGAAAGGCTTCATGCACATCAACCTATGGATGCTACCGTTGTGAAAAACCCATTCATTTATGGCATGCCAAGAATCTTGTAAGGGCAAATGAGCAGTCTCAGGAGCAGCATGCCCAGTTGGGGAAGAAGGCTTTTGAAATATTAGGAGAGCAACCAGATAAGGACAGTCCAAAATATAAAGAATTCATTCGAAATAACTTGGCACAATGGGTATGACATATTAGCTCTTTTAAAAAATTTGTAGTTACTTGACAAACGTTTTCCTCTTTATTTTTTGGGAACTTAAAGGTACCTTTTAAGGGAACTTTTTTTGGTGAGTACTAATTTTGGCGAACGGCTGATGCAAAAATTTTTTTTTATTTTGGTGGGAACTTATTTTGGCGAATGACAGCGTAAACATGCTATATATACTTTGCCTTATTTTGAGCAATTTTGTTGATTTTTAAGCAAAACACCAAAAGAATTCATTTTGGCAAGAACTAATTTTGGCGAACCAGGATTTTTTTTTATTTTGACGATGACTTAATTTGGAAAATGACCTAAAAAATTAATTTTGGTGGGAACTAAATTTGGCCAATTTCAATTTTTCTCGCCAATTTCGCTAAAATTAGTTACTACCAAAAAAAGTTCCCTTAAGGTACATGGCTAATTAACTCTTTAGAACAATCATTAATTATTTGATTTAGTAAACATGTACTTTATGTACGATGAAGTTGTATAACTTTCTGAAACATTGTAATTTAAGTAACCAATCAGAAAGCTCAATTTTGCAATTTTATAAGAAACAACGACATTTTCACAATTTAGATCAATCAAAATTTTAAAACAATAATTTGGAAGTTGCATAGTTCAGCAAAATGCTTTTATGTAGTGGTTTTATTTGGTATTAAATTTTAGGCTCAGCCAATCTTCACATCTTACATTATTGAAACAATGCCACCTTGTGGACTGCATCTCATTTTGGCAATTCATCGTTATTTATGGACGTATCTCTACCATATCATAAGCAAGCGTGGACAAGAAGATCAAATTACTACAGCTTTACGACACATTCAATTGGATTATTTAGCTTATCAAATTGAATGCTATCACAAGAGGTAAATTTTACTTTTATAAGTTTGAATTCTGACAATTTTATCCTATTGCTTTAGATTTATGCTAGCTATGGCACTTAGCTTGTTTAAATTGATTTGCTCTTATTTTGAAAATATCTTGAAGATTATAATAACAAGGTCTGTAAAAACAACATGTTAGGTTGTAAGATAAAACTGACTGTAAAATTATTTCAACTTTTTAGTAAGAAGAAAATGTATGACGGAAGTGATACACTCAAGATGATTGGGAATGATTGCAAAATATTTGAAATGAACATCGACAAGTTCCTTGATGTGTTTATCAAGAAAGGAGAAAAGAAGACATCAATGACATATTATCGCCTACGGAAAATATCTCAGCTGTACAACAAGTTTCGTGATATTGCAAGGTATAATATTGAACTCCTTTGCTCCAAGAATTTTATTTTCAAAGAGTACTTGCTTCATCAGCAAAGCTGCTGGGGAATATTTTTTGGGATCTCCTAAAGAGTGTTAAAAAGAAATTTTATCTGATTATTGATTCCTTTTGAAATAATCATGTTTCCTTTTGCTTTGGAAATCTCCAAAGTATGAATTAAGTGTGCTTTGTTTATTTAAAAAAATAAATGCTCGATTTCTCAAAAAAATATTAGCCATTATCATATTACAACTTTTTGAATTTCTAGAACAATTAGATCTGTCAATCCTAGTCAAGAAGAAGTGGATCAATTTGAAACAAAAGTTGAAGATTTTTTCCAAAAAATGAAAGAGTTTTGTGGTGATGATGCCATAAAGAGAAAACCATACCTTCACATACTAAGGGAACACATTCCACCTATTTTGAAGCTATGGTTTTCAATTCTTGGTTGGGGCTATGGCTATTTTCATTGTTCAGCTGGAGAACATCTTAACAAGCAGATGAAAACCCTGGAGCGTTATGGTACCAATAACAAAGATAATCGTTTTATCAAAATTTTAAAGAAAATCCGCCTGCGACAGTTCCATTTTAGTCAGAGTGTCTTGAAAAACGAGTCCAGCATCACTTGCAGTCGATGTCATGAGGTTGGGCACAACTGTAAGAACAAGTCATGTCGTTTGCACCCTGACCAACCAATGGAATATCATCCACCTACTGACACAGAGGACAATTAAAAGTTAAATTAGTTCTAGCAAAGATGCAGTTTAAATTTTGTAAAATTTTGTCCAGGTTTGCCCATATGTTTTAATAACTTTATCATATTTTTTGATTTTTTTCATTTATTTCACTTATCAATTTTTCTTTTTCTAATTGAATTTGATTTTTAGTGAAGCTATATGAAATTTAGGCCGAGTTTATCCGACATGGTCAACTTTTGGTTGATTTGGACAACTTTCAGGGTAGAAATTAGAAGATTTAAATTTTTTCCCTTCAGTTTGTTAAGCCACTTTTCAGGGTAAAAATAAGAAATTTGATAAAAGAGGGTCCCAAATTTCAAAACTTCATTTCTTATAGGTTCCACTTTCAAAACACCCACTTGTTGTCAATGCCAGTTTCCCCCTAAGAGTTTGCGTTATTCTTCTTTTTCTGTGCTTTGTTCTTTATTTTTAACATTTTTTTGATTTTGTTACTTCTGTATTTTTCTAAACATATTTTACCTTATCACTTTTGATATGAAGCAGTTTCATTTATCATATATGTGGTTCAACTAAAAATCATTATATTTTAAAGGAGAGATGTATTGTTTTTTTAAGTATTCTATGTATTTTAGACTGATGTATCTTTTTGTTTTTTGGAGAATGTGTCCTTCTGTCACATGATTGTGTATTAAATTGGGATAAACCTTTTGCATTATGAACTAGACTCTCAGCTAACAGAATAAAACTTTGTATTTTCCTTTTTTGTTTATTCATTTCTTTCATTATCATTTTTTTCATTGCAGTGTAAAGGAAAAAATTAAAAAAAAAACATTGAAATGGAATCAAACAAGCATGCTGCTACTGTAAAAACCAAGTATTGGTGAGTATTTTATACTTAGTTCTCATTTTCTATTTATTTTCTGATAAGACTTTTCAAATACACGCTTTTTTTGCAGTTTCTTCTTAAATTGTTCTTGTTGTTAGGTCAAATTTTACACTCCTGTTCTTATAAAAAAACGTGTATCTTAACGCACAGGTCAGTGAGATTTTAACCGCTTCATCGCCCTTTTTTACATGGCTTAGACATAACCGAAAACTTCACAGATTTACGTTAAAAATGAGAAGGTTGATTATTTAAACTTTGCCTCTTTGAGAATTTTTATCAATTTAATTTTACTTTTTTAGGTGTACACATAAACGTTCATTAGCTGGTAAGAGGAACCAAGATAAGAGGAAGAAAGAGAGAGACAAGCAAAAGAAACAAGAAGAATACCAAAAACGAATCCAAGCTGAAATGGAGAAAGATGAAAAACTCCGAAAACTGGAAAGTGACAATGCTCTTCTTACTAGAACATTGAAATCATCAAAAAACCGAAAGCCCAATAAAGCATACTCTTTTGCTAAATCATTTCTTGATAAATCACGTGACAAAAATGTGACAATCAACCAGACTCTGCGTATTACCGTTACCGAATTCAAGAAGACAGAATTGACCTTATTTCCAGGTTTGTTGGGCGAAGGAGTTTATGGAAAAATCAGCTTAGGAAAACTTACAAACTTTAAACAGACTGTGGCAGTCAAAGAAATAAGTGGGACAAAATCGAAGCTCGATTCTTTAGTAGAGGCTAAAATAATGATGGTTTTAAACGGACACAGAAATTTACCATTGCTTTATGGCATCGTGAAACCCAACTTAATTTTACTTGAGTTTATTGGTGATGGAACAATGCCTAGCTCTACTTTGAAAAATTGTCTCGCAGACAAACCGACGGAGATCAATTGGATTACAATCGTCATTGACATATGTGAAGCTCTGAAACATATACACGATAATGGAATCTTGCATAATGACTTGCATCCAAGAAACATTTTGCTACGTGAGAGAAAGTACGTGAAAATAATCGATTTTGGCAAGGCTACGATGGTAGATGATCCAGTTATATATGATATACAAAAAGGAAGTCAGAAGCAAAAGAAGTACAATACAAAACACATCCATTTGGCTTATGAATTGCGAAACGTTTCCAGATCTCCTCAAACATTCAAGAGTGATATTTATTCTCTTGGGTACAACATGCAGCTCATTTGCGAAGCTGCACATTTGGAGAAACTATCCAAAATAAGTTTTGACCTTTTAAAGGAGAAACCCGAAGATCGCCCAAATCTCCCTCAAATCATTCGCCGATGTGAGATCATCAAACATAGTATGAAAATAAAGAAATAAAATAGTTTTTAATTTTTGAAGAATTGAAATAGTTTTTAATTTTCTCCTTGAAATTATTTTCTTGTAAGCGCGGATTTGAAAAAAGAGAGTTTTTTATTCTTGGAATTACCCTTTGTATCTGCTTGTATCGTTGACTTTTCTATTGATATTTCAGCCACGGTACTTAATAATTAGGAATATACATCCGAGAGATTTTCTTTGGACTTTCCTTTTTTTTCCTGTTTTCCTTTTTTTCATATTTGATCTTATGGTATCTATTACATAGCTGTGATTTTGTTAACCCAAAAGTATTTGTAAACTAATTACTATCTAAATATCTAGCAGTGTCGACTACAGTTATCTACCCACTTTTGGTACGCCGACAGGAAACTACAAATTAAATATCAGTCCCTTGAAACTTTTTTTCCTCTACGGATGTGTCAAATATTTCAATTTCTTTATGAAAGGATTTCGAATAATACAGTCTTTTTTTCTTATAAGCATACGGTAAATTTCGGTGAATCTTTAACCCTTCTCAGGCAAGAGCAATGGAACCACTTATTTTCCATCCAAAACGCACATATAACGTAATCATAACGACAGATATAATATCTGGTGGTTCCTTTGTTTTAGAGGACTGCGCTTTTTTTGAAGTCTAGCGATAGATTTTAGTTTCAATCCGGTGTTTGTATAAAAACTACGTGTGGGCGTTTTAGATATATGGGAAATAAGTGGTTTCATTTCCTACAATGAAGTATAAGCCCGAAGAGCTTGAATAGAATCTCTTTGGTGGGATTTGAAGCCACCAAATCCCAACAAAGCTGCGCGGCTTTAAGCGACCCGCCTTGTTTTTCTAAAAATAACAGACAGAAACTAGAATTTACCGCTAAATTTCGAAAAGAATATCTATCGAGAACAAAGAAATCACTAAATCCTATCTGTCTCGTCAAAAATCGGCTTCACTTTTTCTTGCCTGAGAAAGATTAGAGATTCTATTCTAGCACTTATACTACATTGATTTCTCATCCAAGAGTCTCGATTCTAGCTAGGCTGCGCGCATCCCCAGAATTTATTTTGTTATAGGAGATGCGCATCGTGTATGAAATTCCCAACTGAAATTCCTGTACGAGAGATATCCCAAAATTTGCATAAACTCACATTTAAGAGAGAATTTTCAAAAAAATTCCCGCGAAATTAATAATGGAGGGAGATGGTTGAAGTGAAATAAAAAAGCTCTTGGTGCAAAAAAAAGTGAACAAAAAATTTACTTTTTAAATTTCGTGCCAGCGGATAGGAACTATCATTTAGATTGTCTTTGAAGGGCGAGATCAAAAAAAGTAGGCGGCAAATCCTATTTCACATCTCTCAAACCGGTGAAATTGCATATTTTAGTCACGTGATTTTAGTAGGAAATGCTTGGCTTCACGTTTCAATAAAAGTAGGTTACCTAGTCTATCGGGCTTTACAGATCTGTGTATGAAATTAGACAAAACCGCGAACTTGTGAACGGTCAGTCTGGTTCACTTTGTTTCGCTAACCGGACTTTCTCCGGTTGTAAACTGGCTGAGGAATCTTAGTGCGGAAACAGAAAACTTATTTATAAGGTTTCACGGTAAGAAAAAGAAATTGACCTATCTCTAGCAATAAATTAATTCTCTGGTTTATTATTTGAAATACACACACAGCAGAATTTTTTTCAATTTTCAAACTATTGGTCGCGTGTGCAATGACTTTATTAATTTTAAGCTAGACGATAAAACACCCCTGTCTCAGTGACCCGGTGAGAACTTTTCACCCAGCGGGGATAAATTGAAGGAGCCAAATGCCAATGGGGATGAAAAATTTTAATACTTTAATGGGTGGGGATTTTAAATATTATAGTTTACAGCTAAAAAATCCAGTCGGGATTCCAAATTTTTTTATGCTTTTCTCAGTGGGGATGAGAGTTCAGTGCAGTTTTTCCATGGGGATGAAGTATTTTTCTCACCGGGGACAAATTTTCGACCGATATTTCCAGTGGGGAGGGGGTCCCGCCGGGTCGGTGACACGGGGTGTATAAAATTAGCTTTTTTCCATGCGATAAAAATAACAGCCATAACGTACGATTATCCAATTTAGGAGTTAAATTCAGATTTTTCTTATCGAAATAAGTTTTTCAAAAATAATTAAATCTACACGAGCACAAACAAGGTAAATTTTCCTACCAGATATTTGATAAATTTGGGAACCTGACAGATAGATAAAAACGAAAATTTTGCCTATTTTCAAATTGAAAGTTTGCACTGGGAGGGACTGGCTTATGTAAACAGGATGGGATTTTACTATAATAGAGCCTGGTTTGAAATCAAGGATATTAAATATACTTATTAAATGTCCCAGGCAATCTACAGACGCAGGAAGCCATTTTGCTTGTCACTGACACGTACGCGTAAGACAAGACACGGGACACATAACAAGCGAACTGAATATCCTTTAGATTACTTTCAATTCATATTGATGCAGATTTTGACAAAAATAAGAACATGTTAAGAACATTTTTAGGCTTAAAACTTAAAAAGTTTAGAACATCCAAAGGCTTCAAAAATTTTGGTTGTTCTTATAAAAAAGCGTGTATCAAAGAAAGTGTTTTTCTAAACTGGAAGGTTGTTTTTTTTAATGGGAAAACAAAAGAATGCAAGACAACAATGAAAAGACCATTTACAGTCCTCAAACGACCTAAACTTCCTAGAAATAAAATAATAGGTTGAAAAACAAAGAATAGTTTCAGCAAATGGCTCGTAAAAAATCTAAAAAACTTTGGACTGTCAAACAAATAAAAATAATAAAAATAAAAAGTATATAGTAAAACTAGTTTTTTTGTTTCTGTCAGGAATTTTCACAGCTCAAGTACTTTCGATAATATAAATTCAAAAGACTTAGCTCTAGATACTTGGGTAAAGATATAAGAGCAAAAAGCATACTACATGCGCTGTACGCTTTGGTGCTAGTCCCAAACACAAACGCGCTAGACTAGACAGAATGCTCTTCTTCGAACAAGTATTTTTTCTCAAAATTCTGGTTTGATAAACCAAGCTTTGCTGATCCAAATAAAAAGCAGATTTATGATTTATAAGATGAACAACTACCACTTCTTGTGAATTCTAAAACTTATAAAAAAAGCTCTTGCATTATGATTGGTTTAAGTTATGAGAGCAAAAAGCAAACTACACACGCTGAATGCTTTCATGCTAGTCCCATACACGAACGCGATAGACTAGACATAGAGCTCTCATTAAGACAATTTTTTGAAAGTCTCGCTTAGTTTATTGTAATATTTTCAGTCCTAAAATTCAGAAAACCTAAACTTAAAAGTTTTTATGTAAAAAAGTTTAAGCAAATAAAAATATATTTACAAAATAAAAATCTACCATAGTTTTAGCTATAATATATAAAACTGTCTTATAATCTAAACATAAAATATACTTTTTCATTAAATATATAAAAATCTCAATATACATGTTACTAGTTCCTATTTTATATAAACCCAAGAGTCGAATGTTTAGAGATGAAAAGCATTTTTTCTAATCTGATCCTGCAAAGCTCAACCATCACTTTTACAATTATTTATGTAAATCATTCAACAACAATTGCCACATCATGTATTAAATATCCTTCCTCGTTAATGATTGCATTTTTGTAGGAAGCACTAAAAGTACCATGATTGTACTTTTTCTGTGAATGAAACTCTATATTGACTGAATTGTAAGTGCCAAGAAAATGGGCATCAATATGAATTATCTTACCAATTATTTTTGGAATTTTTCCGAATTGTAATAATCGTCTACTGTTATTTCTTTTGAAACGATTTTTCTTTCCAATCGACACAACGTCCATCCATGGTTTAAATGCATCTTCACCAACAGAATCCACCACATATCTCTCATCACAGCAATATGTGATAACATCACCAACAGATAGTTCTCCTTTCGGGGCATTAAAGAATTCATATTTTGTATCAATCTGAATTCCAGGAAGTCGCCCACCTGTGAGTGGTACTAGCTTGTTTGGAAAAGCTCCAACAGGAAAAATTTCGGTGACATTAATAGGAGCAAATAAATCGCGAAGATCGTCATCAGATCCAGCTGAGGGAATAAAGCAAGTAACTTTACCATCCAATGCAGCGAACTCGTTTAATGGAATGACTAGACGTCCTTGTTCAATGACACAGCAATTGTTTTCTTCGAGTGTCACTGTAAAGTTCCTGTTTATGTACATCCATGGACAAACTAACAATATATCACCAAACGGTTTCATGTGGATAAGTGTGTTTGACTCAAAAATGTTGCATAGTCTGTGAAAATATTTGACCTCGTACTTCTTGATCGTTTTTGAACTCAATTTCTTTTCCTTCTCCTGGAGCAAATTGTTATTCACAAAAGCATCGTCAAAATATTGTTTGTGAGTAGGATGTGTTACACAAGTTCTAAGATGAGGGTTGTTGATATTACTTTTTGATTTGTTCATTTCCCTCATCTTTTTTGAAACCATGTCTCTAAAATAGTTGACACAATCAGCATTGGTTGATCCAGCCATTATCAATAAAAACAAATATAACCAAAAAACAGGAAATTTAAAAAGCAAGTAATAAGATGGCAATGAAGCAAGTAAGTGACAGCACTTGAAGAAGTTGAAGAAAGAATGAAAAGAGCCTCGTGAAACTTTTAGGCGCGTGCTTTTCATTCTAAATAAAATCTGTTTGAAGGACGCTATTTACAACTCTTTTTCCTTCAGAGAACAGCGTTCGCGCATTAATTTAGCAAGACGGAAATGTTTAAGCGGCTTAAATTTAGAACCGCGCGGAAAGTTAAACAGCAGGTTCAGGATCGCCGTGTTACTATCAAGTTTTCCATTTTTGGCTGCCTCAATGACCATCGAACTGTCATGACATACCTTACAGATACTTTCACCCGTATCAACCAATTTTCTTGCACATTGTTGACAGTAACTCTCCCCATCATCCATGTCCATCAGCCGGGTCTGATAATGTGAATGGTAAGTTGGCGCAAGTGGAAAGTGGTACGGGAGGTAAAATTTACGTACATAGCTGGATCGCATAATTTGAGCCCATTTACCCTTGAGGTTATCTGAATTTAACCTGTTAGTTTCACTATTGAGCTGTTGTTTGATTGAAGAATGAAATGATTCTTTGCCTTGCATAGAAAGGATCCCATAACCAACTTTAAATTTTTCATACACGTTTTCGGCATAGTATGGTACAGCATATCCTAGGGTCCAAACAGTGCTTTGACAATGATCAGGAAAAAAGAGGGAGGAAAGATTGAAATACAGACGGCAAACTTCCTCTAGACTATTTGGATAATCCCTTGTGACAATAACTCTATTCATCATTCCACCAATATTTCGAAGTTGAATGCAAATGAGATACAAAGCCTGATGTTTAATCCTGGTAGCTTCACTGTTATCACCTACATGGATGGCGTCAATCACACGTGTGCAATACCGGGAAAGGGTATCCAGGGTATGTTTCACATCTAACCGGACTTTCCAAAACTTTGCAGAATGATTCGAATTTACCTACAGTAACAATAAAAAAAAAATATGAAACGAGAGACAATTAAAACAGACACGACAGAGGCTTTTTAAAACAATTCCTCTGAAAATAATTCTAAAATAATTACCTCTTCGAATGGATTCAAGATAAATCAAATTCAAAAGATGTTGCCAATTATTGATTTCAAGATGAAGAGGCTCAGGTCGTAATCTGAAAAGAAAAAAAAAACAAAAATTTGCAATTTGCGTCCTCGCCAAAATAAGTCCCACAAAAATTAAGTTATTTCGCAAAAAAATTTCCTTGCAAAAATAAGCTCCAAAATTAATAGTTTCAAACTTTGTGTACAAGAACTTTTTTTGAAGGTACGTAAACAAAGTGAAAAGTCTAGCTGGCATTTATAAGGTATTGTTTTAATTGTGTGAATCGAAACGGTATACTACCTCTCAGCAAATATTCCAATACATTCACCAAGACTTCTGTATCCATTTTTAGCCATAAAAGCTAGCTCTTGACTATGTCTACCAGAATCAGAAAGTTAAGGTGACAGTGTTTTTTGAAAAGTGGTCAATTGATCAAGTTCTTTCTTCATGATTTCATTTGTTGGAGGTTTCCATGTATTGTTGTCTTCCAAGCCAATTGTACCATCAATCAAGTCAAGTTGGGACTTATGCACATTGGCATAAGGGGAAGGATAAGTTGCCGCAGATGGAAGAACGTTAGCTGCCCAACATTGCCAACTCTGATCGGCTGAGGGTTGAAATTCGAAAGTAATTTTTTGAGAATTGATGGTGAAGATGTTTCCCTCTGTAAGAAGCATCTCATCAGAGTGTTGCCTCCAAAGGTCTTCACAAATGGCATTCTTTTCATCGATACTCAACATGTGTAGAGGGTAATGATGATCTCTACTACGAATTCGGTTCTGATAGTTCCATAAGCTAAGTGTACCAATTGTCATTGCAACTTCTTTGGATTCGGGTGCTCCGTAATAACTGAACTCGACGATAAAATGATTTTGGATATCATGAAACCAGTGGAGTCTTTTTCTATTGGCTTTCACTTTCAGATTGACATCCACAATCATTGTCACTAGAGCTGTGACTGTTCTAGCGACTCCTGAAGACGATGGGGTTTCGTGGATCTCACCAATATCCAGGGTCTTGACAAACTTGTCAACAGTATAGTGAGACAATTGTTGTGATCTCAGGTCAAGTTTGATCTCCTCGTTCCGAGGAATCAGCTCTCCATCATCAGGTCCTTCATCATCTTTGAAAGATGCGCCTTGAATCTTACAAAGGAGACCGAATTTTCTGCGTGAAAGGTGACCAAGGTATTTCGAAGCAACTGCCTTCTTGAGTTTTACTTCATCACTTTGGACTTGCTTTTTGAGTATCGTTTGCAGGAATTTACCACGACGGAAGCTGGCAACTAATTCCTCCATTTTTTCTTGGGAGCACTGGCTCATAACGAAGTCCCATGCACCATTTATTGCTGCATCCTCCCCACCATGAACAAACTCCATCAAATCTTTGGTTTCCTTGCGTCTACGGTACCTAATAAGAGAGAGTAGAATGGTTAGAACAACAGCTATCTTGAGTTGTGGAAAACTAAAATTATTAACAGGAACTATTTCTTCTCAAAGAATTGTCGGTTAGAAAAACTGTCGGTCAGAAAAATTCCCGGGTTTTTGAAAATGATTATCCCTGTTGACTTAATAAAAAAACATAGTTGTCAGATTTTGGACCTTCCATAGTATTCAATTAATGAATAGCTTCCAATACTAGAAAACACTTTACCTGGTTGTGCTGTGAGAAGAGAGCATCTCCTTTGACGTTTGGGGTTATTCTGACGTTTTTTTTTTTGCTGACTGCTTCCGATTAAGCAAAAGCTTCAATTTGTTGTACGTTTCATTTGCGTTTTTGAGGTTGTCCTTAATAATTTCCTGTTCATCCTTAATTTCATATAGTTCAAAAGCACCTTGAACCAACTCAGTATGTTGTTTCTCTGCAATAGTTTTAAATTTTGTTTGGCCTTCCTTGACTTCTAACTGCGCTTGATCAAGTTTGCTTTGTGTGGCAACGAGTTCTTCCTTTGCCGATTGCAACTGTGTGCCTAATAAACATAATTTAATATTTTTAAATATATACATGGAACGCTGCCTGTATGTTTGTATTTTAGGTTGGATCATTAAACTTTGCCATATAAAATTTCACTATATACATACCTTTGTGATCTGTTATATATATAAGGTGAAGGTTCAGATCACACAGATGATCGGACTAGACACTTTTTCCCCTGCCCTGGCGTCGCAACTATGGGATCTGATCAAACGATTGGTTATACGCCATAATCTTTAAAAAAAAATTACCAGTGTTGTCACTTTCTGTTTCTGATGATTGTGTTGGTTCCTTTTGTTTTGATGGCGCTTTCCAAAAGGTCAGTGAATGTTCTTTGTTGCAGCGTCCTGTATGACCTTTGCTTTTCTTTGCTGCATTGTTGGAAATTTTTAGTACATTTCATTTTTTCATTTTTTTACTATAGTTATTGTATAGATATAATGATGATGCTCTGAAGAATTAATAAGCTGCTTATATTAAGCCTGACTTTATGGGATTTGTCTGCTGCAAAATAGTCAAAATATCAAATTTGTAGGCCGCCATTTTTAATTTCATTGGAAGATCCCAACCTAGGGAGCAGAATTCGAAATTTCGAAATTTAGTTGGGCAAGGAAAAAAGCTTTAAACTTGATGAAAACTGAACCAATATCAATGAAATTTTTCACAACCATCCTCAGATATATAAACAACCTTTCCATCTTTCCACTTTTCCTAATAGCGGCCCGTGAATCCAGATATATCGACGACGCTTATAACTTATATCTAAATATGAGGTGGTAACCCCCTTCCAAACTATGATTGACAAATGCTATTGTATAAAAGCAGCACTAAGAACCTTCAACTTCTCTCTACTAAGGGTGACTTTTGATTTTTAGCTTGGCTATACCCGGCATATACCCGTAATATCTCTTACCCTATAATACTCATTCATCTGTTTTTGTTTAGATCATAAGAGGCTGCGAGTTTCATTTCGCATAAACAACACTGAAAGTAGCCAAACTTGTCACAGAAACGGAAAGTCAATTTAACCTTTTTGTGGCCCTTGCAAAACAGATACCCAAATGTAACAGTCAGCAAACTGTATTGCTAATTTTTTATGTTCTTAAAGGAGAACAACCAATCAGACAAGTTGCACAACTTTTAGAGCTCAACAACATTGATGTCATCAGTAATGAATCCTGGAAAGGAGCCAGGCACTTGGGTTGATTGGTGGTTAAGACCAAATCATCTAAGAAAGGTGAAAACTAAGTTACAGTACTTGATTAATTTATTTTGGAAAAAATTGTGTCAACAAATCTGTATGACATAAAACAAGCTGTTACCATTGGAAAGCTACTGAAATTTTTTTTGAATTTGGACCACCACATAATGCAAAATGGGAGAAGGCTTATTTTCTTTTCCGAGGGTTTAGAGGGCGCATATCAGCAAGATGCGTAGTAGTCTACACAATAGACAGCTCCAGGCTTTTAGGCCCTCCTCTTGGTCTATAGGTTTTTGTGTGCCTGAGCAATAATGACCCCCCAAGATTTTTAAACAATCTTATATAAAAAGTGACGTAATAGTTTCTTTGATTGACAAGATGTAGAACAAAAACAAAAGAAAGTTATCACAGCTAATTGGCCGACAAAGTTTATTGTTTTATTTTTATTGTTTCAAAAAGAAATCATAATGCGCATGTGCGGATTGCCTTAAATGGAAAGAATTTCTCAATAGCAATTTAGGAAGGAAATTGGTTCCAAATCGAAAAAGACATTTTATCAACGCTAATAATTTTGAATATCAGCTGGAAGAGGATGATGACGAGGGAAATGAAAATATTTTTCTGCGAGAAGAATGGATGGATATAGCAGATGTAAATTTCGCAAGACCAAATAATATTATAACTGATGATAATCAATATTGGGCTGAAATATCAAATTCCTTTACACTAGAACAAATCAACGCCATGCCCTTTTGGATCGAGGGCCAGAAAAAAACATATGAAAACTTGCAAGTAGAATACAGCCTTTTTAATATAAATAAACCAGCCGAGGCTGAAAGGTCAGCCAATAGAGCTTAGCTAGATAGCTTAAATAAGTGGGTTAACAGATGTAAGAGATGTACTGAAACAGAGTAGACTAAAAATGTTGAATAATGTACAAAATGTGAAACATTTGATAACTTGATTTACAATTATTTAACGAGAAGCTCAAAGTATACTTCTCTTTAGCATTGTAGCACTGTTTTTATGACATCAAACAATTAAGCTATAGTTCATTACTACAAAATAAAAGAGAAACATAGTGTAACTTTTTGTTAATTTCATTCCAGTCAGTTATGATACTAGAAATAAATAAGAAAATTGCCAATACGTCAGAACTAAAATGAAGATATCCATCAAATATACATAGAAACTGTACTTTTTGTTTTACTTGATAAAACTCCAATAACACTTTCAACTAACAAGCTACAAACTTTAAGTCACAAAGCGCAAACTCCAGAAAAACACAATTTGCATCAAAAACTTTGCAAAACGTAGTTCATATTTATAACATTTCAACAGGAACTGTATTTTGGTAGACTTGGTCAAATTACAGAAACCATTTGTCAGTTGTCTGCAAGGCCAATGAGGTATGTAAAAACTGACTGCTATTCAGTCAAAGCCAAAAATTGGCAAGGTCAGAAAAAACATAATTTGCGTCCAGAACTGTTGAACAAATTGTTTAGTTTTTTAATTATTCAAAGTCAAAAAGCCATTTGTCGTAACTTTCTGCAATTCCATTAAAAACAAGTGATACATTTATGGACCTACCTGAATGAAAAATGAACACGTGAACAATTCCTATGATTCAATCCCGAGAAAAGTTGGTAACAGACGAACGGACGGACAGACGAACGAACACAGGTTAATTTATAGGACCTCCAGGTAGGGCGGTCATCGAAAAAAATGCTCTGTTCGCGTCGCAACGAGTGTTAAAAATGCATGCAGGCGGACGGGCGGTCAAAAAGATTCCCGGGTTTTTTTTAATCGCGCCAGTAACTCAGGGGCGGGTGGTAACGCGAGCAAAACAATTTTTCGATGGTCGTCAGAGCAATTGAGAAAAAAGCTATACTTTAAAAGAACAAATTGCTTTTCCTAGATTTTTTTCCGCATCTCCGCACCGGAAAATCAGCGGAAAATTTGATGCGGGCGGGTGACGCGAATAGAACATTTTTTCGATGACCGCCTAGGTCCAAAAATGTGACTGATCATTGTCCTACTTCGCACTTGAAGCAAAATAACAAAATCTTGAAAAACACAATTTGCATCCGGGGCCGTCCATATAGTACGTACGCAAAGATTTTCCAAATATTTGACACCCCCTCCCCCCTTGTACGCAGAGAACAATGGAAATGACTTCGTTTAAACAATAGATGTACGCTTTTGCTAAACCCCCTCTCCCCCCTTCACTGCGTACGTACTATATGGATGGCCCCTCCAGTCTGCGTAAATAAATTTTGTAGTTTAGTACCGTCAAGTTACACAACATGCACACAACCATCTTGAAGACTTTGCTGGTCTCAAATGATAATCGAAAGCAAAACTTAAAATTCATAACTATGCAGGGAAGCTCATTTTCCCCCCGTTTTGCTTTAAACTCGCTTTTGATTGGTCCATGATTTTGGGCGATTGATTTACCGCCTTGGCGGAATAAACACACGACCATAATAAATAAATTCAACAGGGCAGCGGTGTAGCAATTAATTTCAACTGGGAGTCCTCTCTTCTGTGCCAAGCACTGGCAGTGTTTTTTTAAACTTTAAAACAATGTTAAATGAAGACCAGATTGATCTGTTTTTTATGGCTGTGCAAGTTGTGACGAGAGTGTGCATGTTGTGTAACTTGACAGCAGCCCGCTTTCTGCAAGTCTGATAAGAGATATCTATAAACTGTTATCGCCATTCATTCCATTCCATTATTCAGTCAAAACGTGTGCCAAGGTTAGAAAAGGTTAGAAAAGCACAATCTGCGTCTGGAACTGCGTGAAAAATAGTTTGATCAATTTCAACAAGAACTGTATACATTAATATTAATATAAATGATCAAATTCCAAAGACCATTTGCCCGGGGGGGGGGGGTACTAGGTTTGCGAGGTGACGGGTATGTCCGAGCCGAAAATCGAAAATCGACCCTTTGAGAGACAAAATTTTGGTTATTTTGGGACCCTTTGAGAGACTTTTTCCTAAATTTTGGTCCATTTTTTCCAAATTTTGGTTTGATTTTCACCAAATTTTGCTCATAATTTTTGGAAATCGTGACCCTTTGAGAGAGAAATTTTTGATTTTCATGATTTTGGGACCCTTTCAGAGACTAACTTTTGAATTTGTACCCCTTTGAGAGACTTTTGAGGAATGAGAAAAGGTACCCTTATGGCTCGCACATACCCGGCATCCATTTTGCCTAAGTAACCCCCCCGGGACCATTTGTCATAATTTTGCAAGTCCAATAATAGGAGATGTGATGGCATCATTTCATTTGGTTCCCGTCATCTGACCGACCCTGATTTACGGTCAGCAGGTAGAGTTGGAGAGTAGTCGGAAAGCTTTTCCGCTGCTTTGCTGGATTTCCACTGTCGACCTCTGCACGCTCTGTGTTTACAAGTTTTCAAATCGAAGTAGAGAGCCGCATGCTAATGGAGAGTAAACCAAAAACAACAGTTTATCCACGGTTTCTCAATTTTAAAATTCGGATCAGTCCACACGGATTCCCTTTCAACAAGATGTAGCTACTTCTTAACAGAAAAATATTTTCGACCGACCGACCGACCGAACGACTCCCACTTTTTAAAGTAGAAATGACGGGAACCAAACAATTTTTAGCGATTCGCCTTATCACAAACACGTCCAAGTCCAAAAAAGCACGATTGCATCCGGTCTTTATCAAATTTATACAGTAGCTGTACTTTTGTAAACTTTATCAAATTCCAATAACATTATAACACCATCAATCCCCCTAGAGGCAAACAAGAAAAATATGTTTTTATTGCAAAACTATTAAAAAGCAGCAATAAAAAGTATCAGAAAATTCAACATAAACAAAAACTTGAGCAAACGACTTTAACATTTAAACCTTCAAAAGATGTAGAAAAAGAGTCCCCTTGATGAAAATCCTGTGTTTGATTTGCCGAGTTAAAAAATAAATGACAGAAATTGAAGCTTGCAACAGATTTAAACTGGAAATACTTTGGTACAACACTTATCACATCTGACTTTATCGCTTGAGCCGCCATCTTGAAACACTACATTATGATCTGTAAAAACAACGCACGCTAAAAGTACCCAAAAAAGTTAACCCGATCGGAAGAAAGTTTAGAAATCAATATGAGATCGGAAAATCGGATTTTTTTTTTGCCGTCTTATGGTGGAAAATTTTACCTATTTGAATGCTCAGCTTCGGCTGACCAATAAATTGAATATAGAACAACTCAGGGGGTTTAATATTGTATGTGATCATTTTGAAAATAGAAAAATTGACCCATTATTGATGATTTTTACCGGGATAGCGGGGAGTGGAAAATCTTATTTAATTAATTGCATCAAAGGACTGCTAGGTGAAAAGTGTTTATTGACATCATTTTTTGGAATGGCTGCTTTTAACATAAATGGTAAAAGGTTATATAGCACACTTCAGTTACCAATTAAAGTGAAAAACAATCATGAGTTAAAAGGAAAATCTCTTGAAATATTACAAGATCAAATGAAAAATGTTAAATACATTATTAGCAATGAATTTTCAGTTGATGGACAAATGATTCTAGGCTGGATTGATAGTAGATGTCGCCAAGCAACTGGAAAAATGGAGACATTATTTGGTGGTATATGGGGGGGGTTTCACTTTTACGGTACGACGGTATTGGGCCTTTTTTCCCCCGGTAAATCGGTATTACCAGAAAAAAACGACGGGATTACGGTATTTCATTTTCTACCGGTATCGGTATTTAGGTAATTCGGCTTCTTTTATCGACGGTACTACGGTATTTGACCCAAATTTTTGTCGGTATGACGGTATTTAAGACCCCTGAAAACCCCCCCCGTATATCAGTTACACGTTTTTTTTTTTAAGAAACTAGTTTTACCAAGCAGCCTCAATGTTTCTTAAGAAATCGGCCTTTTGAGCCTTAAATGTTTCTTACATGTTTCTAAACTTTTTAACATAATCGGCCTCATGGAAGGCTGGGTTGGAAGGTTCTTAAAAAAAAACGAATTAAAAAATGTTATTTTCTCATTCTGAGCCTCATGTTTCTTAAAAGTGTGTTTCTTAAAAAAAAAAACCGTGTATATTGGTTGGAGATATAGCACAGTGCTTTATACAACCCTTACACAAAAAGTGGTATTGCAACTGCAGGTATGTTGCTTATTGCTGTTTTAGAATTGTTGTAAAGCTTAAATCAAACATGAGATCTTCTGGACAAGAAGAAACACAAATTAAATTTAGAAAAGCTTTGAAAAATTTACGAAATGGTATGTCTACAGAGGAAGATTGGAATCTTTTTCTTACAAGGCAACCTGAGAGAAATGGCATGAATTATGAACATTCTACCAGATTGTAATTTTCAAATGAGGCTGTCAAAGAGCATAATTCGAAAATGTTTGATCGCTTGGAAACTCCAATCGCAGCAATCAAATCAAGAAATACACCAGCAAGCGCATCAAAACTTTCTTCAGAGGACTTTGGTCTCGAGAATGAAATATTTCTTGCTCAAGGTGCAAAAGTAATGCTCACAAGAAATCTGTGGCCAGATGTAGCTCTTTGTAATGGAAGCTTAGGTGTTAAACAAAACATTGTATTTCAAAGAAACCAATTTCCACCAGCCCTTCCTATAAATAGCTGTAATTGTAAAGTTTGACAAATATACAGAACCAAGTTTTTTTAATGATATTGATAATTGTGTACCAATCGTTCCATTAATAGCTACCACTTCCGAAAATAGTACTGTTCAAGAGAGAGTTCAAATACCATTAAAACTTGCATGGTCCTTAACTATTCACAAATCACAAGGATTAACTTTAGACAGTGTAGTGGTCGATTTGGGAAAGAAAGAAAGCATTGATGGACCCCGGGGGGGTACTAGGTTTGCAAGGTGACGGGTATGTCCGAGCCGAAAATCGAAAATCGACCCTTTGAGAGACAAAATTTTGGTGATTTTGGGACCCTTTGAGAGACTTTTTTCTAAATTTTGGTCCATATTTTCCAAATTTTGGTTTGATTTTCACCAAATTTTGCTCAAAATTCTTGGAAATCGTGACCCTTTGAGAGAGAAATTTTTGATTTTTGTGATTTTGGGACCCTTTCAGAGACTAACTTTTGAATTTGTACCCCTTTGAGAGACTTTTGAGGAATGAGAAAAGGTACCATTATGGCTCGCACATACCCGGCACCCATTTTGCCTAAGTACCCCCCCCCCACCCGGGGATGGACTGACTTATGTTGCGTTATCACGAGTTAAAAATTTAAATAACATGTTTATTGAACCATTTCCATTTGATAGAATCAGTAAAATAGGCAATAGCAAAGCTTTTTGTTGTAGAATGAAAGAAGAAAACAGACTGAATGAGTTAGCAAAAAGGTCTTAAGAAATACAGTCAAGAAACTAGTTTATTAAGAAAAATGGAGGGGGGTGCTTGATAATTTAAATTTTGATATTCAAATTTTGTTGGTTAAGATATGTTTACTAACTAAAAATTGTCATTTTATATAAAAAATTGTCATTTTATATAAGATCTCATTAAATTTTGAACAATATTAATTAAAGTTGATATAAGCCATTTTCATAATCAGCTTGGAAATTTATTCTTTTGCAATTTTAGATTGCTTTCCAGCAATAAATTTCTACATTTTTGACATAAATATTTTTGTTCAGATCTAGGATGAAAAATTGTTAAATTTCTTATAAAAATATTTGACTGTTTTCAACAAACGATTTATATGCTCAGAAGAAACATGAACTCTTTTGCGAAGGTTATTCAATACAGGATTTGTTGAGCATTGTACCGGTTGATAACCTTCCAAAAGTTGCCGAAAAACTTGCTGGGGTATCAATCAAGAACAAAATTGAAAATTCAGGAAATAATGGTATAAACATCTCTTCCGGTGGACCAAAGGTGAAATTATTATTTTATATACTAGAAATAAAAACTAGAATCAAAAATTATAAAAACTTTAAACTGATACTGATATGAAAACTTATTCAGGAAGGCACTTTAAGAAATATTTTACAAACAGAATCTGTAGAAAAATATGTAAATAATTCGAAACTAAACAAGATTAAAATGCGAAAACTTATGAGGTTGGAGGAAGTGGTTAAGAGATACCAAATAGAATATTTTCACAAATTCACTTCAATACTTTTCAAGCCATTGATGTTGACGGTCATACCTGCGGCAGAGAAGGACCGAGTCGTCAAAACGCACAATCCAAAAAAGAACAAAATTATTAAGAGAGACGATTTTTTTGGCTTCTGGAGGGGTATTTCTTCATCAAACAAGAGACATTTTAAAATCGATTGGGGCAGATGATAGGATGGAAATCTTGGATAATGGTGGTATTTCGGCAGTTCATATTGATGCTGAACTATTAGTTGCAATGAAAGCTGACCTTGACATGTCCTGGCAATGCATGAAAGCACTTTCAAGGTAAAATCAATTCTTAGAGTATGCCATATGCTTTTCTTAACCAACACTGAATCTTTATCAAATTAAGTACCATGTCCGCCATTATGGATTTGAGGGTGTTCCCATCTTCCTGGGGATGGGGCTTTTTTTTGGTGATTCCTAACATATTCCTGGACCTCTGTGCAAAATTTCATCTCTACACCATTTTTGTCCCGGTTTTGGCAGTTTATAACTTAATTCTACCTGACTATTTGTTTGTTTATCTTTTTTGAGATTATAGAAGAGGAATAAACTATGTACACTTCTATACGAAGAAAAAAAAAATTAATTAGAAAATATTTTGTTTGGTTTTATGTTAACTAAAAAAAGTAAATAGAGTGATAAAAGAAAACAAAATGAATAAATTAATAAAATAAGAAAATAAGGGAAAATCTTTCTTAACTTTTTGACAGAAAAAAAGAAAAGTATCGTTCCTTTAAGATGGATGAGTTTATAAATAGAAAGAACAAGATAAAATAAACACAACAACGACAATCATTGATCGCAGAGAAAAAAAACAACTAAAATAATCAATAGAACTAATGGAACGAGCGGACTAAAAAAAAATAAAAGGTCCTTCAAAGAATTTTTGCTTCAGTTTATTAATGAAGGTTGATTTGGTTTCTTCAGGATCATAGATTTCTAAACAGTGAGTGTTCCAAAATCTGCAAGAAAGGGCTTGAATGGGAAAGAGACGGTTAATGTGACGAATGTGCGTACCACCGAGAGCTGCTTGACGAGTGCCTTGGTTATGAATTTGGTTAGCAAAATCAAAGATTTTAGAGAGGTTATGTGGTAAAACTTTACGTTTTTGACTAAGAATTAACTTGCAGCATTCTAGTTGATAGAGCTGATCAATATGCAAAAATTTAAGGTCGGTTAACTTACTGACTAGGTCGATGGTTTTATCTGATCTTTTTACTTAGTCTGGCATACAAGTGAGAGGTGAACTACAAGCTGATATACCATACAAGAGGTGTGATTGGATAAAACTAAGATAAAGGTTTGAAATAAGAGACTTTGGAATTAGAAATTTGGTTGAGTGAAGAATTCCTATACCCCTAGAGATTTTCAGTTCAACTGATTTAGTCTGGTGAGACCAATTCAATTTATTATATATTAAAATACCAAAATACTTTACCACTTCTTTGCATTCTATTTCGATTCCTTGGATTTTCAGTAGTGGTGGCTCCTCATTTTTGATAGGGCTGAAATAAAGAAAATTAGATTTAGCAACATTTAGGCTGAGTTCATTTGACACAAGCCAGTCACTTATCTTGGAAAGTTCTGTGTTTGCGGATTCAGAGAGTGTAGCCTTGTTCTTATTTTTTAGGAAGAGGCAAGTGTCATCAGCAAATTGCACAAAATCAAATTTTTCGGAGCACTGCAGTATGTCATTGATGTAAATAATAAATAGCAAGGGACCCAGAATTGAACCTTGGGGCACACCACAGTTGATCGATAAAGGGTTTGATATAGAATTTGAAATAGATATACATTGTTTACGATCGGTGAGGTAAGAACGAAACCAGCTGTTAGATATACCTCTTACACCATAGTGTTCAAGTTTAGCTAAGAGTATTTCGTGACTGACTGTGTCAAATGCCTTTGCCAGATCTAGGAAAATGCAACATGATTTTTCTTTTGCTTTCTCCAAGAGGTCCAAGATAGCCATCGAGGTAGACTTATTTTTTTGGAAGCCATATTGTGATTTGTTGAAAATTTTATGAGTCTCAAAGAAAGATGTTAGGCGTTTATGTATGAGTTTTTCTAGAATTTTGTCAAAAACGGGAAGAATAGAGATTGGACGAATAATTTTTGGCCAACTTCAATTTATCTGGAAAGGTACCAGAGTGAAAAGAAGAATTAAAAATATTAACAAGAGGCAGTGAGATTTCATCCTTGAGGTCCTTGATGATTCGTATAGGGAAGTTGTAGATGTCTATAGCCTTTTTTATATCAAGAGATTCGATCATTTTACATCTTCAAAAAGAAGAGTGCATCTAGCAGAATATATAGAACTGTAAAAGATGATTGATGGTAATTTACTATCTTTATGTGGCATTCTCACGATGAAAAAGGGAAAGGCGTCTCTCTTGTCAAACAATTTGTAGCGAAAGATGTTATTTTCAATGCTTATATCTAGGTCCAAAAACGTTGCATGTGTTCTGTGATGTTGAACTTTCAACTGTAGCTCTTCCGGATAAATATCATTATCGACGGGTACATGACGCATAAAACATAATGCATAATATTTGAAAAATGTCAATTTTAGAGTCTATAATAAGGAGAATTTGAAAGATGTTACTTTCAACAAAACAAATATACCATTTTCTACCAAAAAATAAAGGGTAGAAAAGCTGTAAATTTGAAACTTGGATGACGAAGAAAGTCCATGATCCACTGAAAATGCTTGTCGCCATTTTGATTTTCATAGTTGTATTTTACAGAACGTAGTATAGTGTAGAAAAAACACGAAAATATTTTGACTTTGACGATATTGACTTTCCGTGAATTTTTTGCGCAATGCATCATGGGTAATCATTCGGGGAGAACTCGAAAAGCCGATATCGTCTATTAACGTATATTCCACGAAAAATAATCGATAAAAAATCCCGGTTTTTAGTGAGGGGCTCGCTAAAGGCCCATCTACATTTAGTAATTTTAATATCTGCCCAGCTTTGCCCGATCCTGTTGTTCTCTTTTCTTTTGTTTGAAATGTTTTCGAATGTATTTAATGATCGTATTTATTAATGACATTCGAATTATTTTCAAAACAAAACAATTTTCTTTTATAGAAAAGAACATTTCAAATGTAAATCGAAACATATATTTAAAAAGTTTATCGAACAATAACAGCATTCAAAGGGCGATAAAAAGCAAGAGAAGAAATTAGCGCATCTCTTTCTTCATATAAAAACATTCAGGTGGTTGACACTGTTAAAAACTGTGTACGTCATTTTACATTTTTAAATTCGAAAAGTTATGACAAGGGTTAAAAAAAAGCAATTTAGAATTGACTTATTATTTATCTTTTTAAATCTGATAAAAACAAAGTTGCACTATTCTTTGTGGCTTTCCCGCTTTTTCCTAAAGAATTGTCATTTCTACATTTCACTCCTCTTTACCATGACATTTTCTCAAATTGTCGAAAACTGGACGGCGTATTTAATGCGAGCGAAGCGAGAAAAAGATCTCCGGGGGAGGTTTAGAGTCAAACTTTGAAGATATCTTTTTATTCATTTGATCGTTTTTTTTAAGCCAGCTTCAACATCCAAAGGACTTTTAGTGCGTTCAGCTACAGCTTAACCGGCGTGCGACGCCGGATACCGGCTAGTTGTTATATAATTATGTTATATAATTTAAGTGTTATGATAATTATTAGGAATAATCAGCATATTTTATGCATCTATCGTGCATCGTGAATCGTAAATCGTTAGATCGTGCATCTTAAATTACACCAACCCCTTCCAAGTTCAATATAGTTTTTTGTCTTGCTAACATTGAGAGTGTATAAAAATGATATCCATTGAATTGTATCGTACACGTGTAGGTTGTTTTGCTTTTACAACTTGGAGAAATGCTAAAGGAATTTCAAAATCTATTGTTATTGGTTCAGAACTTTCTAATAATGCGTTTTCTAAACTATTGAGAACAGCTCGCTTTGTCACACTTTTAACCCTCCTTTTTTGCAATTCTCAAATCGTATGAGATAACGTTCTATGGAACACCACTGGATTTTTTGCATCTTTCAAAAAATGGTATATTTGTTCAATATCCCAATGCAACGCATAATTTAGGAGTGAATGGTGAAGAAATTGGAAATCAAGAAGTGATTATCAGAGATAACCATGCCTATCGAAAAGTGTCCTGTTTGGAGAGGATATTAGAACCCTCACAGCTGGTAAGTTCTACTTCATCAAAAGTCTTCGTCTCCAAAAATACCGAAACGCAGTTTACTTAGACTCATGTGCCAACCCCAAGATGATTACTGAAGAGATCGATCCTTTAGAAAACCTTGTTGAAATCCCAGAGTCGTTAAGGTTAACTCCAACATCCGCAGAGTCGATATTCCAAATTTGTGGTTGTAAATCAATTTATACGAGATAAGCTTGCCCTGGATGCTTTAAAACTCTGGAAAATGATGGCAATCAATAAAATGCCAGAACATCCCTACTTGTGGATTGCGTTCAAGTAAATTATCGGAAATATGACACACAATGATTGAATTCCGCTCAAATTTGGCACATTCACTTCTCAGGGACAGAAATAAAGTATATCAAAACATTTATTCGAGAAATATAATTTTGGAGATTTTGGGCGTAGCCCAAAGGCTTTACACAGGCAAAAAAGAGGAAGGCTTGACTATAAAGGCGAGAAAACATTCTTTCCTGCTTAAATTTGGCACATTACCTCTTCAGGTGAAGATTTGTCAGTGTAAATTGTCTAATCTTAAAAATTTTATTTTTCCTACCTAAAGGGAGTGACTTTTCGTCCTAAATATATGAAAACTTGACAACCTTTTATTTCTATGATCTTGGACAACAGAAAATCCATCAAAATTTATGTTTGTGAATTGTAAGCACTTCTTTTATATTTGAAATAATGTAAATTCTCGTAGAACTGCCGACAATTTACTCTATGTGATAAAAACACTTTCCTTAATTTAGCACTACCTCATTGAAATTCATACCCTGGAAAAAAAACTTGGAAAAACCTAGGAATTTTCTAGGAAAAAGGCAGGAAAATTTCCCAGGATTTGAAGCAAAAGCCAGGGAGTAAATTTCCTCGGAAAAGGCAGATTACTATCCTAGGAAAAGCCAGGAAATCCTGGCTTTGGGTTTTAAGAATATTATGAACAAAAAAACTAGGAAAAGCTGAAGGAGGGTATTTGTTTTTGTTCTATTTGGTGTTGAGGTTGGAGTTGTACCAGGTGACTTTGAGGCTTGATAGACTGGATGTTGGACGTGTATTGGTTGTTGTTGAAGTGCTGATTGCTGCTGTTGTTGTTGTTGTTGAAGCATTGGTTGTTGTTGTACTGATTGGTGATGTTGTTGTTGTTGTTGAAGTACTGATTGATGTTGTTGTTGTTGAAGTACTGATTGATGTTGTTGTTGCTGTTGAAGTACTGGTGGTTGTTGTTGTTGAATTACTGCTGGTTGTTGTTGTTGTTGAATTACTGCTGGTTGTTGTTGTTGCCCTTTGTCTGTCAATAAAGAAATAAAAGTATGCCTTTATGAAATTCAATTACCATCTCACTTTCAAAAATGAAGAGAGATGTTTGCAATAAAGCATAATAAAGTACAAAATGTTTATTTTAATGAAAGAGATCTGTCTATATTCTTTTATAACATGACAAATATATAAACCTTTCCAGAATTCACACAGACATATCAGTTAACGCCCGTGACAAAAACAATTAAAGGGGGGGAAACATGCCTACGGAAAAAAGGGAAGTTTTGCAATCGATCAAGATATTCAACAAAGCTTAAAAGAAAAACGTCGCCTTCATCGCAAATGGATAAGATCAATTTAGGTACAACTTCGGAACAGAGAAATAGAGCTATTTACGCTACTGCGAGAAACAAGGTTACAGGAAAGATCAGACGAGAAAGAAGAAGACTAGAAGAACGAATTTGTGGTAAAGCAAAAAGAAGCCCTAAGAAGTTTTGGAAGCATATCCGGAACTCAATGAAGACCAAAACGGGAATTTCCCCTCTTCTCCTTGATCCAAATGATAAATCATCACTTCGTTTTACTGATGAGGATAAAGCTGACATCCTACAGGATCAGTTTTGCAGTGTTTTTACGAATGAACCTGCTGGATCACTACCTGAGTTTCCATCACGAACAGACACAGATGTAGCATTCGATCTAACAATCGACATGATCAAAAAGGAACTAAAAGATTTGAATCCTAATAAATCGCTTGGACCTGATGAGATTCACCCAGTCATGCTGAAAAAGCTGGCCTTTTACATAGCCGGTCCTTTACATACTATCATGGCCAAGTCCTTCGTAGAAAGTAAACTACCTGATGATTGGAAGACTGCACATGTGTCCCCGATCTACAAGAAAGGAAAAAAGAACCTTGCAGAAAATTACAGGCCCGTTAGTTTAACATCAGTTGCGTGTAGAGTAATGGAAAGAATCCTAAAGAAACAAATAATGGAACACCTCACGAATGAGAAATTGCTATCAACCAAACAACATGGGTTCATGGGTAAGCGATCGACAGTGACACAACTACTTCACTACTTAGACAAATGTGCGGACTCGATATCCAATGATAAGGTTGTTGATGTAATCTATTTCGACTTTGCAAAGGCATTTGACACCGTTCCACATCGCAGATTACTAAGAAAACTCGAAGCGTATGGTATCAGAGGAAGGGTACTTGGTTGGATGAAAGCATTTTTGTCCGATCGTTACCAATATGTGAAGGTCAATGGAAAGTTATCTAAGAAATGCCAGGTGCAAAGTGGTGTACCACAAGGAAGTGTCTTAGGTCCACTCCTTTTCGTTATTTACATCAATGATCTAGCTGAAGTTACCAACTCAGAAATGTTTCTCTTTGCCGATGACACAAAGCTTGTTGAAGAAATAAATAACGCTGACGATGCAATTAGACTTCAGCACGATATCGAGGCAATGGAAAAGTGGTCTGGTGACTGGTTGTTGAAATTCCATCCTGACAAGTGCCACGTGTTGACACTAGGGAAATTCTGGAACATTCAACATGCACATCCTTACGAGATCGCTGGCTCTGTCCTAGAACATGTTGATCAAGAGAAGGATCTTGGAGTGATTATTGATAGTGAATTGAATTTCGAAGAACACATTTACACCAAAATCAAGAAGAATTGATCGTTGGATTGATTAACAGAAGCTTCGACTTCCTTTCTCCCGAGATGCTCCGCACACTTTTCATTGCATTCGTGAGACCTCACCTTGAGTACACGCACGTTGTTTGGTCTCCACGGCTGATCAAACACTCTGATGCAATTGAAAGTGTCCAACGCAGGGCCACAATACTTGTCGGTATCATGAACCTACCCAGCCTCAAGATCCGGCGTAAAATCGGGGACATGGTGGAAGTATATAAACATTTTAATGTCTATGATAAATCTTCTCTATGTCAGAAACTCGTTCTTCGAAATCGACCTCAACGTAAGCACAATCTCGAATTAAAGAGGAATTTCGCTGAAGACGGCATTAGAGGATACCAAACGAATTCACTTTACTATAGGAGCATTGATACTTGGAACAGTTTGGCTACCAATGTTGTAAATGCACCGTCCGTAGGGAAATTCAAACTAGAATTGACAAACGAATGGAATGATAAGATCTATAAATTGTAAAGATGTAAAATTGTTTCATAGAGGTCAATAGATCTGAGAAATACACTTCTATAAATTAAATTAATTACGTATCCTAAGAAATCCTACAGTTATATCGGTGAAGCTGTCTGCTGGGAAAATTTTTATGTGGCAATATAAATTATTTTTCTAATTTTCCTTGTAAATATAATTTTAGGAAAAGTCTAATTTTTTGCCATATTAGTTTTTATCACAATATATGGTATAATTGACTCATGATGAAAAGGTAGAAGAGTTTAAATTTATAATTTACCATCAGCATCACTTGCATCATCAAGGAACTTCTTGTTCTTTACAGAAACTCTTTTACCAGTAGTAGTTTGCTGTAATAAAGGCAATTTGCCTGTCAGTACATTGCAACGAGCATCAGCTTTTACCTTCGAAGCTATAAAAGAAATAAAAATCTAACATAGCCAGCTTTTGGTCTAAGACTACCAAAGTTTTGATGTTATTCTTATTTTCAAGCTACTTGTTTTACTGTTGAAGATTTCCACTTAGAAGGCCATTGAAAGATTGTCTTCCTGTATCATATTTCTTGCTGATTTTCAAGTGCGGTGAAGCAGGAAAAAATCCAGAAAAAAAAGCAAACATAACAATTTTCTGATGGTGATGACCTTTGCCAGAATAGTTGTTGTTTGGGAGAACACCAGTCTTTTTTCAACTGGAATCATTTTAATGAGGAAGAAATTTTGAGAACCCAATTTTGGAGCGGTACATTATATAAATTAAGTTTGGCGGCAGACAGTGGAACATAAAAAATTTGGCGGGAACTTAATTTGGCGTTTAATTCTTTTAATGTATTTGTTCTCCGCCATAAACGACTATAAAGTTTCCATAATTTTTCCTAAAATATTTTTTTTTTTAGGCTTGGCTTTACAAACAGTTGGCATATACCGTGAGATTGGGTAACTTGCATCAGTGGAGGCTAACATGCATAGCTCTCAAATGAAAGACCTGGCTGGTCATTAAAATACAACTACACAGCTCCGCTCGCAGCTCTACTTTACCGTTTTTGTTTTGATTAACTTTGTATTTTAATGACCAGCCAGGTCTTTCATTTGAGGGCTATGCATGTTGCCTCCACTGATGCAAGTTACCCAATCTCACGGTATAGCATTGTGATTTTATAGGGTTCCTTCTGAAAGTACTGAAAATCTTTTGTTCGCTTAAGAAAAGTGGCAAAGTGTACTACTTGGTCTGGGAAGAATGGCCAGTTCCAGAAAAAAACATATTACCCCCTGTGGACGACAGGGTTTTTTGGATTTTATTTTCACTTGGGAATCCTGAGAAATTTGAAAAAGGTTTCGGAAAATCCATAAAATTTACTCTATTTTCTTGCCATGCCGTATTGGAAAATCCATAAAATTTTCTCTATTTTCTTGCCAAAGTATTGGAAAATCCAAGATTTTCCCGATTTTCCCATAAAAACCTGAAGTTTTTCAAAAGTAAATTGTTACGGAAATCCATGTCGTCCACAGGGGGTAACAGACTATAACGTGAACCGCCCAATTTTACCAAAAACAACACATTGACGTTCTTAAAGGCAAAAAAAGGATAGCTTTGTAAAATGGGTAAAATCTTCAATAAGACACCACATAGAGACACATGCATATACTAAGATATTCGAAATGAATAAAGTAAAGTGGACCTGCTGGGAAAGAAAAGAAAAGATAATTACGATGCAAACTTTCAATTTCGCCTTTAGAAGGCTGTCCCATAAAGTTTTTTGTTACAGTGGAACCAACTTCTTTGAATTCTCCTGTCAATCCATTTAAGTTCTCGCTTGTTGATGTATTATCCTCCCAATTGACAACGGCATACATTATGATTGAATTTTTTTGTTGTTAAAATTAGCAATTACAATAGAGAGATGACAGAATGACAAAAATAACTTCTAAAGTATCACGTTGGAAAGTCGAAAGTCGAAAGCATGTGAAAATTGAACGTGCAAATTCAAACGTCAAAGGGACTGGTAACAACTCAGATCCTGACCATAATGCATTGTAAGAATACCCATGTTGAATTTTCTCACAGGCTAAATCGAAAGGATAAAGAATCAATAGTGGTACATCAATCTATTTCATGTGAACTATACACGAAAGTTTTACGTTCGCACGAAGACGTCTGCTAACATGCCGCGCGCGCGCGCCAAGTCCAGCAAAAGCAAAAGAAACCTCAGGAAAAATTTTTTTTCGTAGCAAAAAACGCCCCGCAAGGAGAAAAATTGCATGCATAGGAATAGTCCAGGAGCTGCGTTTGGGGGGGATTCGATGTTTTCTGTGCGTGTAGTATACGTTCGTCGTTCGGGAGACTCTGCAAAAAAAAAATACTTTTGATATAAAAAAATATACCTTTGGTCAAAAATAATTGTAACCTAACATGTTCTAAGGTTTGGCCCTAAATTTTGTGAACAGTACTAGTGTAACTCGGCTTTAACGGGTAGTAAGGTCCACTGACATCATATACTGGATACATAGAGACTATGCCATTTTCGCACTGTTTTAACAAGTACAGAATTTGGCCAGAGAAATATTTTAAAACACCTGAATTGCCGTTTATGTATCTTGTCGTATTGTTTCTATTTTCCGTTTATCACTAGGCACATTTCCTGCATGGACATTTAAAGGCTCTTTGTGCAAATCTTTTGGCACTTAGTATGACTGACGAAGTAGTCAACAGAGTTTACCAGTTTTTTATCTCCTGTGTTAAATCAAGGGAAACGGTGTTCGGATTAGTCTTGAAATTGGAACGCCGTTGTTTAGAGCGTGAATGTATGACTGTCGTGGACCAGAATTTCTAAAGTGTTTGAGGAAAGAAGCGTACTCTTTGTTACATCAATGTAGCCTTAGCTTTGAGTAATATGACAATAAGCTTTAGTCCAAAAATATGGTGTGAGACTCCTATATTTCGGAGTTAACGGTTTCTAAAGTAAAGGTAGAAGTTGGTATATGGATCACCTGCCAATATCGAAACGGAATTTTTTCGGCATGGAGTCTCGAGTTAACATCATAATTAATACGACAGACATTTTCTAAAGTAAAGGAACTTGTTGTGTAATTTCATCACAGCGATTATAGCATTCGAATTTGACGAGGTTCGAGAGGCTTCTCGTCTTCTGGAGAGGAGGGACTCACCATCAGCCAACATACCAGGGTATTTTCTGGCGTCAACCAAGTAACATAAAATAAAGCCTGTGATGAGGTTGGTAAGAAACCAGAGATTGCAAAAAGAAGTTGAAGTTTATTTCCAATAAAATCAACACCATCCAACCTCGTCCCCGTACATCCCAGGCTTTATTTATGTTACTACTGATTGGTGCCAGAGAATACCCTGGTGTTGGCTGATGCGAGTTCCCCCTCTCAGACAGTCTAGTCGAAAGTCGAAAACGGAGCTTTTTTTAGTTCCGAAAATGGAACTTCTTTTACAATTATAACTTCCAAGTTTTGCTTGGTTTTGCTGTAACTTAGACATTTCAAATGAATTTTCGTGAAAGAAAAAAACCAAAAAAGTGCCTTAAATAAAATTCAATCTTTCTTCTTCCAAATTATCAAAAAAATCTTGGAAGGTTCGGTTTTATTCATCTTTTGTACGGTTTTTTGAAAATTAGTGGTTTATATAGAAATTCCTTTATTTTACAAATTACTGCTCGCGTGGACAAAGTAACGTCAAAGAAAGTTCCGAAAATGAAACTTTTAATTTTATGGAATAGAAAAACACAAAAAGGTTCTATTTTCTGCATTCAACTAGACTGTCAGAGGAGGAATCGCTTTAAAAGCATTTTTTTCACTTTATTTTAAATATACATACAATATATAACGTTATAAACGTTAAAGGTTTTTGTGTTCTCTGCGCAGACAACTAAAGGCTAAGTGCCCCACTGACAATAACAATAACAATAATAGAGAATGCGAAGTGTGGCTAATAGGACACGAAAAGTAAGTAGAAAAATTGCGACGAATGTTGGCACTCCAACGCGGTAGCGCCGGGCTATAGAAAAGGTAGAAGAAAAATTACGAAAGGAAAATTTTGTATATCAAAAAAGGAATCAACATTGTCCTTAAATATTTGTTTGTGACTCTAGCGAGTGTGAGTTCGTGAGTTTTATGTCAGATAGAATATGTTCAGTTCTCTGTTCCAAATCAATCGAGAGCCGCGAATACATAACATTGAGGACCTCAATAAAATAAAAGATATTTTTGATGGGATGTATGTGTGGCGGGTAACACAGCATGATCTTTCGCGTTCGAAGAATAGGGACCTTAAGCATTTAGAACGGCAACTTTGAAAGAGTACGACAGGATTGAACAAAAAGAAAACCCTTTGGGTTGATATTTGGATCGCAGCTAGATTCTTTTCTTTTCATATCAATTTTCTCGTGAGAGTAGTTAATTTTAATTGGGTAATTAATGGACATTTTCAAATCTCAGGACAATTTGAAATTTCTGTTTTGACGTCGTCTTCAGGACGAAGACGGTTGAGGAAGAGTACACTAGTTTTAAATGATATGAATCTCTTTAGATAGAATTATAACGTTATTTTTTACAAAGACTTTCCCGCATTTAAATATTGTCCATGTGATATTAAATCTAGATAAAATCGCATAAATTTTGCCATTTGCTTTTAAGATTTACTTCACATCCTCATTGAAGTTGCCGTCCTAGATGCTTAAGGTCGCTAATACCTTATCTAGGAAAACTTCGTCGGGAAAAATTTTCGTCAGCGTCAGGGAAAATTTTCGTCGGGGAAAAATATTCGTCACTTGCTCTGGTATTTGGTAAACGCATTATTAAGGCTAGGGAAAATTTTCGTCGGAGAAAAATATTCGTCACTTGGCCAAAATTTCGTCACTTTTCCCCGATAAGGTAGCAGGGTATTATCTATCTAGTCTAGCGCTATCATAAGTAAGAATCAAAAAGCTGATAATATATGATGTACAGGAAACGAGGTTGAACAGCATCAAATTTTTATTTTTTATTTTGAAAATGGACTTCCTCCTGCACTAGTTCCATCATTGGTCCAAATTTTATGAAGTTTTGTAAGATCTCGATTTGCGGGTGACTACTTATGAAAAATAGGAAAAAGAAGGAGGAGAGTGCGCGTAAGGCAAAGGGATGGAGAGTACCGTACGCTCACGCTCAACCGCCGCGCCTGCTTCCCTCTCAAATTCTTAATCATTCTTAAATCGCTAAGCAGGAACACTTGGAAAAGCTCTTAGTGTGGGTAAGAATGCAAAGGGAAAAATGGCGGCACGTAAGCGAAGGAGAATTGATTTCTTGGATATTCTGAAGATTGAAAACAAATATATTTGCCCTTATTGCTCTACAACATCTGCAAGAAAATATAACATTGAAAGACACATAGATGCTTTTCATCCAGAAGGTTACTCATTGAAGTGTTATGGAAGCATTACTGGTGATGACAGTGAGGAAGATAACAAAGCAGGAGAGTCTAGTAGTAGTAATACAAGAACAACCACCACAATAAGCGAAGACAACCAATCCCAAAACATAAATAACAACGTGGACCTGGACAACTGTCATTATGAAAATGGAGCTGTAGCTGAAAGAACTGAGATGGAGACAAATGATCAAAATTTTCAATCTATTCAAGAAGGTATTTCCGACACTATACACATCATCATGTGTCACATGTTGTATCTAGTGTAGAGCTAGCTACCGTGAAGTTGGGTAACTTGCATCAGTGGAGGGAAACTTGCATAGCCATAAAATGACTGACCAATAAAAGCAGCAAAGTTTCAAAACAAATGAACTACGCAGCTCTGCTCACAGCTCTAATCTACCATTTTTGTTTTGATTTAACTTTGTATTTTAATGACCAGCCAGGCCCAGGTTATTAATCTGAGGGCTATGTATGTTAGCCTCCACTGATGCATATTACCAGGTCTCACGGTATTATATCTATACCGCTAGCCCCATCATAGACAACATTACATTAATTCCAGGCCTAGGGATGATTGAATAAATTAAAACTCTAACATAAAAAAATTACAGTTATTATAACATATGTGCCGCTTTTTTACTTATCATTGTATGCTGGAGTTTTTAATTAGTAAACAACATCCCATTTTTAGCAAAAATCTCTTGGGGCCTGGTCAAATTTTTATTTTTATTATATCACGCGGTCACAAATAACTTATTCTGTTCTCAAACCACATACTCAAACTGTTGCACAGTGTACATAAGTGATTGAACGGTAAATTTGGATGGACACGCATGGTGCATGTCAGGGAAAAATATTTTTTTTCATCCACAGCAGACATTTACCCCAGATTGCCGGGGTATAGGCATAGTCGGACTATGAGTCAGACGCAGAAATCAAGTTATCTATCAGAAATTGAAAATAAACAACCTGCTATTTTGCAGTGTTTATGTAGTCAGTCTGCAAACACAGTCCTTGGATTTTACGATATGGCCCTTTTTTTCAAATGCGGTCCTTGTTTTTATGATTAGGGAGATAATAACACACTTTCCCACAAACTTATAGGTAAGGGTTGGATATTTTATTTTTCAGCTGAAGAACTTATACCAACGACATTGCCAGAACAAAACCTTAAGTATATTGACATGAAAGGTGATATCAATCACATTTTGAAATTAATTGAAGATGAATCATCATCATCAGATATTTATGGTAAAGCTCTTATTTTATATATTTGTAAGATTTTTATTTTTCATCCCCATATAATATGGATCATTTTAACAGAACACCCTTTGCCGAAAGCGCAAATTGATGCAGTGCCTTTTAGATTTATTGCAGAATATGTAATGGCAAATTTTAGATGAAGATAAAATCTGTAACTTACATTGTTTCTGGAGATTACAACAACGTGGAAATATACCACAACACAACATTACCAAGTTTGTAGTTGTGAAAAGATTACATTGTGTAACAAAATATAATCAAATTTGGCATCATCTATCTCATCCTCATTTTATAACTTTTTTTTAGATCCTTCGGATTTAGAAAGTAGTGATGAAGAATGCTGTCCAGCGTCAGATGATGAGACCGATTGTTCTGACTATGAGGATGATTGGGTCTATAGCATAGGAAATAAACATTCACGGCTAACCATCAAAGATCATGCTGCTCTTAACTTAGGTCTTTCCCTAAGACATAACCTTTCCAATGAATGTATTTTTTTTTTTTATCTATATATAGGTAACACGAACAAATAGTACAAAACTAAAGGTTCCTAGCCTCCCGCAAAAGGACCACCAGATCATACCGCCAGGAAATAGGAACCCTACTAAGCTAACAATAAACTATTAAATGAACTAATAGATGGAAAAAAGAAAACAAACTACAGAGGATAAATACTAACAGAAATAAAAAACAAAAACTAAAAGAGCTAGGAGAGCAGTTGGAGTAAAAGACTAAAATAACGGTCCCCCAAAACGGCTTGTATCACAGATAAATTTTATCGTTATACTCAATATATCATGATTTTGGATAATGCTAAAATCGGGGTCGCCATAAAGAAGTATTCTACACAATGTTTTGGGATTAAATGGAAACAAGGTTATGTCAAGTTGAAGAAGGCTGTCGAACATAACAAGTCTGTTATTGGAGTAATCAGAGCAATGCATCAGGAAATGTTGTGTCGTTTCAACAGAATTACTTCGACAGTTGCAGAATGGGTCGATTGTGTCTGCAAAGTTATGTCTAAATTTGTGGTCCCGAAGATGACTGAAACCAACCCTTAATCGGTTAAGTAGAACCACGCCATCGTTGTCACTAGCCCTGAAAACTGAGTTAGCGCAAGGTCTGAGAAATTTAAGAATCGCTTGTTTGAATAATGAAATAGAAGGAAGATTTCGTATATTTTCGCCCAGGTTATTCCATTCATTGATGCAAAAGGGGAAAAAGGAGGCACGGTAACGTTCAGTCCTACAAAATGGTGCCTCAAATGGTGGTTGTATCCTCCGCCCTACCCTACGTTCCTCCTCCCCTCTTTGGGGAGGAAGAACATTTGAGAGATAAGCAGGTGCAAAGCCATTGATTATTTTATAAAAGTAAATTAGTCTTCGACTTAGTCGCCTGTCCGACAGGCTTTCAAGACCTAACTCAAGATAAATTTTTTCTCTGGAAGTTCCTCTGAAACATCCAGTTATTGCAAGACAAGCATCATATTGAACTGATTCTAGTTTTTCAGAAAAAGTGGAATTACCTGGACGATCATACACGACATCTCCATAATCTAGATATGGTCTAATATGGGTTTTAAATATCGTGACTAGTGAATCCCTAGGTAGGAATGCACGAAGCCGACGAATAAGACCAATACCTTGATTGGCTTTTTTAATTTTTTGATCAAGATGACGGTTAAAAGCCAGCTCATGATCAAGAATGAGACCAAGATGTTTTTGGTGATCTTGTCGAGCAATGGCTGCGTTGTTAAAATAAATTTCTGGAAGATCAGGTAGATTTATCCTCCGAGTGAAGTACACTTCAACAGCCTGTTTAGAAGGATCAGGGTTGAAGGTCATTTTCCATTGATGAGCCCACTCACTAACCTTCTGCATGTCACTGTTCAATTCGTTTGAACAGCGAATATGATCAAGGATAAGGGAGAATATTGACGAGTCATCAGCAAAAATTTTGATCATGGAAATAATTCCTTCAGGGAGGTCGTTAATATATATCAGAAAGAAGAGCGGTCCTAGAATAGAGCCTTGAGGTACACCGGCCAAGACCTCCGTCCAATTGGAAGCTTGGCCATCAAGAACCACCCGCTGCAACCTACCTGAGAGAAAATTTTGAAGTAATGAGAGAAGGGGCCCGGACACACCATACGACTTAAGTTTGAAAATCAGCCCATCATGCCAAACTCTGTCGAAAGCTTTGGAAATATCAAGAAATACTCCGCGAGTATCTAGAGGTGGATTTGAATCGAAACCTACCAGGATGTCGTGCGTTATGGACAAAAGCTGGGACACACAAGAGTCACCCTTGCGGAAACCAGACTGGGAATTAGTAAAGAGATTGTTGTTTTCAAAATAGGTGTAAACAGAGTCAAAGATGCATTTTTCAAAGATTTTACCAAAAATAGGTAGAAGAGATACTGGCCTGTAGTTTTTTAACACACTCTTGTCCCCTTTGTTTTTATAAACAGGGACAACATTTGCTTTTTTCCAATTCGATGGAAAAACACAAGAATCTAGGGAAAATTGATAAACTTTCATAAGAGGTTTAACCAAGGATTCATCACAGATCTTAATCATCTGTATGGAGATGTCATCCCAACCATGCGCTTTGTTAGATGTAAGTGCGCGTATAAGGGCTAAAATTTTTGCTTCATCAAGAGCAATATTGTTTATTTCAAGATTTGTAGCAAAGCTTTGTTGTGGCAAAACACTATCAGTGTCTATGAGAGAGCACTGATTAGCAAAAAAATTGTTAAACATATTTGTTTTTGTTGGAACATCAGCAATGAGATTATTGCTGGAGTCTCGAACAGGGGGAATCCTTGGCGTCTTCCTCTTATGAAGAAATTGATTTAAAATGGACCAGTATTTTTTCGTTCCCAGATTTGGATCACTAAAATTAGTTGCTAAACGAGAAAAATAAGAATTTTTTGCATCTCTGACTACCCTTCTACACCTAGACTGATGTTCATGGAGGGTTTCAAGATCTTCTACCCTCCTCCCATTTTTGACATACCGCTTATAGACTTTAGATTTTTCAAGTAAGGCTCTCTTTATCCCAGCCGTCATCCATACTGCTTCCTTGTTCCTGACGGTTATGACCTTATTTGGCACAAAATTTGACATGATATTGATTATAGTTCCAGTCATAAGGGAAACCTTCCCGTCGACATCAAGACCCTCAAAACATACATCCCAGTCTACCATGTCTAATGCCCTCCGAATACGAATGGGGTTTTCTCTGGAAAAGTCCCAAATTTTACGTTCATAAGATGGAGCTAAAGGGATTTTAAAATTTAATTTGCAAAAGGTTATCTGGTGATGGCATTTAGGGTGCAAAGAGGGAAGGATACCAGAATCCAAGACCAAATGATCTGCTGATGAGAAAATTAGATCGATGCAAGAAGAAGAATTTTGAGGGAGGTGAGTAGGTCCATCAATTAATTGTCGCAGACCATGCTGGGTAGCTAGATTTTGAATATCTCTACCACCAGGATCAGTGATGTCACCGCCCCACCAGTCAGAATTCTTGACATTAATGAATGTATGAATGATATACTTACAACAATTCAACTACATTTACCAGAGGATAACTTGTGTTTCACATCGTTTGCAAAGTTAAAAGAAAATGTCAGTGGAATACATAACGAACAAGTGAAATTGATTGAATACTGCGAAATACGCCACACAATTTGGCCAGATGATGTAGATATTACTGAATGCGCCGCTGGGTCTTGCAATGGGTAAGTATAATCCTTTTTTGTAGTACCTGATATAATTAATGCTTAATGTAAAAAAACTTTTTTGCTTCAGCTTTAAGATACAAAGATTTTGGCTGACAAAATAATAAATCTTATATAAAGGACGAATGATAAAATTATCCTTCTCTTACAGAACACGATATAAAGGACCTAAGGAAAAGAAGATCAAAAAGTGTTTTGTTTTAACATCTCCCATCAAAGAGCAGATAAAAGCTATCCTTGAAAGTAAGGAATTATTGTGAAATCTGCTCATTTATGTTTCTTTTAGATAAAATTTGTTGCACTGTAAAAATATTATTGAGTAATTTAAAAAGCTTTGTCTTATTCTTAAACATTCTTCTTTTGACAAAATTGTCTTTCAAGAATCTGCAAGAAGTTTTGCGAACTTTTTGAAATATCATACAATTTGCACTTTCAGGACCTGGAATGTGGGAAAAGATTAAAAAAAACCATTCGGAAAAGACAAAATAACATGACATATGATTACACAGATGTCATTGATGGTGAAAGGTAATTTAGTATTGAGTGTGACGTTTTTGTGAAAAATAGCAACACCAGGTCATTTTTCATGTAATTGGGTTATTAGAAACTATGTTCTTTTTGGTTTCTAGTAGATATTGCCCTTACTTTCTAGAATATCCTCTCAAACAACATGAACTTATAATGAATATATACTAAATTTGAAAAATTATTTTTGATTTTAGTAGCTTTAATGTGGTTTTATGATTTTTCAGTTATAGGAAATTGTTTGAAGAGGGTGGACCACTTTTCAACACAAGTGATCTGACTATTATATTCAATACAGATGGAGTTGCTTTATACAAATCATCGCGGATCGAAATTTGGCCAGTCTATCTTGCTATTAATGAGATACCTGCTATTGAAAGGTATGCATTGTATTTAACTTATCATTATGCAATTATACTTTTTTTTCCTTTTCGGGTGTTTGAATTCTTTTCTGTAAAAGCTTCTAACAGTTTGTAGTGTCACTGCAGAGCCAATTGACGATTGCAATCTCATTTTTATCATTAAACATATATTGCGACCATGTCTCTATTTCGTTCTTTTTTTTTTTCCAGGTTTCAGTACAAAAAAGTGGCTCTTTCGGGACTATGGAAAGGAAAAGGAAAACCTCCTGTCTACCCATTCTTAAAACCATTCACTCAAGAATTAGTGAATTTATGTCAAGAAGGTAAAGACTTTTTTCTCTCACTCAGCGAGTTTTCAAATTTATCATCTAGTTACTACAGTAAGCAACATATTGATAAAAGGGGTTAGATAAATAGCTTCATTCATTCATTTATCTCAGGCTTAACATTGGAAAATAAACAAACAATCAAGATGTATACACTGCTTGGCTCATTAGATCTCATTGCTAAAGCTCCTATTTTGAACATGAACCAACATAATGGATATTTTGGATGCAATAAATGCCTTATAGAAGGGGAACATTTGAACAATGTTCATGTGTATCCATATAACGAGTCAAAGAAAGCAATATCACGTACAAATGATGGTTACTATAATGATGCAAAAAGGCAATTCTCAGTGGTAAAAAGGTAAGATGACAACATAAGAATTCATGAATCTCTTTTCTTTTGATTCGGTAAGCTCTATGCAAAATATGAACATGATTGCATACATAAAGCAACCTTTAATTAATTCAACAATTCTTTTTCAGGAAAATGGTATTAAAGGACCATCTTGTCTAATGCTTTTACCAGAATTTGATCTTTGTGATGGTTTTGTGCCAGATTACATGCATGGACTTTTACTGGGTATTGCAAAGTGTTTGTTGTCTTTGTGGTTTGATCCTGCAGAACACAAGAAATTTTACAAGGAACACAAAATGTACCCTGATTATCATATCAGTCACTTAGTAAGTTATCAATATTCTTGCACTCGCTACATCAAGTTTTTGATATATTTTTATAATACCACCCCTTCATTTTGTAGAAGCAGAATCTTTTTAAACAGTTTGAAAGATAATCAGATACGTTTTTTTTGCTTCTATATTCAGCTATATGAGACCCTTGGATGTAATTTCTAGAAGACCACGTCTCTTATCTGGAAATATTGGGCATCTTAAAGGTAATTTTTCAAAGCTAAGTTTGCTTTTGAAAAATGATTTGAGCAAAAAGATTTAATCAACAATATTAACTAAAACATACATTCCTTAATTTTTAAGCCAACGAATTGAGATCATGGTTGCTGTACTACTCATTACCATGTATGGAATGTATCTTACCAGAAATTTACTGGAATCATTTTGCACTCCTCGTTGAAGCAACACATATTTTATTGGCAGACAAGATCAGTAAAGATGATCTATCTTGGGCTGAATCATGTTTGGATTTGTTTTATAAATACTTTAAAGAGTTACATGGCGAGTTACATTATATTCTAGTTGGTATTAGATCCCTTTTAAGAAAATTTGAAAAACCAAATATCCGCACAATTTCAAATAAATCAGAATAGATAGTTGCTGAGTTAAACTAGGTGAAAATTAATGTTGGTGAAAGGCATAAAGTTGCATTAGAGTTTTAGTATTTTGTTCAACTCTTAGTAATTTCATAATGCTCTGTAAAGATTTCTTGTGTGAAACAGTTGACCTAAGTGGTTTTATTGAATTTTCCAGCTAAAATTCCAGTTTTACAACGATCTTCTTACTCAGACAGCCCTAACACCGGAAGAGGAATTTCTTCTAATCTGCGGTGATCTTAATGGTCATGAGGGTAAAGAAACAGCAGGTTTCGACAATGTTCACGGTGGAAATGGTTTTGGTGACAGAAATGCTGACGGTATCAGACTTCTTGATTTCTGTTTAGCTGCTAATCTTGCTATCACTAACACATTCTTTCCTAAATCAGACAATAAATTGGTCACCTACCAGTCTGGTGCCACAAAGTCACAAATCGACTTCATCTTAATTCCGAGAAATCACCTAAAAACAGTCCGCAATGTAACTGTAATTAATGGTGAAGAATGCACTCCACAACATAAGTTGATTGTTGGTGACATTATTCTGAATGCAGGCAAGGTGACTCTCAAAGCCTTTCCCAGACGCAGACGCGTATGGAAACTAAAAGAGCCTGCTATATGTGAGGATTTCTGTGCAAGTGTTAATGCGAAATTGCAAAATGTTGTTGCTTCTAATGATATTGATGAATCCTGGAAGAATTTGAAAAACTCTATTCTTGAATCCTTTGATACTTCCTGCGGTTGGTCAAAACCACATCAAAGACGCAGGGAAACTTGGTGGTGGAATGAAAGGGTTGATACAGCTGTTAAGGAAAAAAGAAGACTTTGGAAGATCTGGAAACGTGGTGGTCAGAAAGAGCCATATCTGGCTGCTAAACGCAGGGCAGAATCTGAAGTTTACCAGGCTAAAAAAGATGCTTCAGTTGAAAGGTTTCGTAATTTGAATGAGAAAGATAAGCTTAACCATGTCTTCCAGCTTGCTAGAAAAATGAAGTTTGAGAATCAAGACATTGTTGGTGAAAAGTGTATTCGTAACAAAGAAGGGGATATTGTATATGATGATGCTTCAAAGTTAGAGGCCTGGAAACAACATTATGATGGTCTCCTGAACTCAGAATTTGCCTGGGATGAATCTGCTCTTCCAAACGCAGATCCCATCATGGGTCCCTCAATTGAGATAACTGAGGCAATGGTACTCAAAGCCATTAATCGGATGAAATCTGGCAAATCCGCTGGGCCAAGTGGCATAGTTTCTGAGATGCTTAAGGTCTCGCGCGATAGTGTTGTCCCGAAACTCACAACCCTTATTAATTTGATTATTCGCGAAGGTAAGGTACCTGATGAATGGAACGAATCGTACATCATTAGTTTGTATAAGAGAAAAGGTGACTCCCTTGATTGTGGTAATTATCGCGGTCTCAAGTTGCTGGAAGTACTGCAGAAGGTACTGGAGCGCATCTTGGAAAGTCAGGTCAGAGAGCAAATCTTAACGACTCCATGCAGTTTGGTTTTATGCCTGGTCGTGGAACAACAGATGCCATATTCATCTTACGGCAACTTCAAGAAAAATATCTTGGAAAAAAGAAGGACATATTTTTTGCCTTTGTTGACCTTGGAAAAGCCTTCGACCGTATACCACGGAAAGTGCTGTGGTGGGCCATGCGAGCGAACTCTTGGTGTTTCTGAATGGATTGTAAAAACGGTTCAGGCTATGTACAATTCTCCAAGATCTCGTGTTCGCATCAATGGTAAATTCAGCGACGAGTTTGACGTAAACGTTGCTGTGCATCAAGGCTCAGTCCTGAATCCTTTGCTATTTATAATTGTCATGGAAGCTCTCTCTCGGTCATTTCGTACCGGTTGTCCTTGGGAATTACTATACGCAGATGATTTGGTTATTATTGCAGAATCTAAAGAGGAGCTTTTGTTCAAGCTAACCCAGTGGAAACAGGCCATTGAGTCAAAGGGTTTACGTGTGAACACTCGGAAGACCAAAGTAATGCATTGCAAACATGGTCTGAGGGAAAGGCAAAAGACAAGTAAATGGCCTTGTGGTGTCTGCTACAAAGGAGTAGGGAGCAACTCTATTTTATGCCGCCAATGTAAAAACTACATTCATAAACGATGCTCGGGCATAAAAGGGCGTTTAAGGGAAGATTTTAACTATGTTTGTCCTGCTTGTCTAAATCCTGTTGTTGTACCTCCCTCCCCTGTGTTTTCTATAGACGGTTCAGATCTTGAGGTAGTAACCACATTCTGTTACCTAGGTGATATGATTGGGGACAATGGAGGCTGTTTTGATGCAATTACCTCAAGGGTGAAGTCTGCGTGGAATAAATTTAGACAGTTGTTGCCAATTTTGACTAATAAGAGCATCCCATTGCAATGTCGTGGTCGTGTCTTTACTTCGGCCGTAAGGGGTGTTTTGCTTCATGGAAGCCCGACCTGGGCAGTCACGGTTGATGACTGTAGCAGGCTTGTTCGAAATGACAACGCGATGGTTCGTTGGATCTGTTCAACTCGTCTGGCTGATAGGATTTCGATGACCCAGCTTAGAGAAAGACTTGGTATTCCATGTATTGAAGACTTAGTTTCCCAAGGTAGACTTCGTTGGTTCGGTCATGTGCAGCGTATGCACGACGACTGTTGGCAAAAAAAGATGCTCACTCATGTAGTGCAAGGGAAATATGTTGGCAGACCAAAAAAGAGATGGTCGGACAATATCAATGCGGACATGAAGTCCCTCAATGTCAACATCGACCTGACAAACGATCGCATTGCATGGCGTACGGCCATCAAGAGAGGAAGGCGTCCAACCCCAGCTGCTGGGAACAATGGATAAACCGTGCAGTAAGTAAGCAAGTAAAACTAAATGTGGGTTAAATGTACATAACTGCAACCACCTTTGTCAATCTGTCCGAAACTGGGGTCCATTGTGGGCATGGTCTTGCTTTGGTTTCGAAAGTTTGAATGGTAGAATTATAAAACAAGTACATGGTACAAGGAATGCTTGTTCTCAAGGTAAATATCTTGTCTGGATTAGAAATCTCTTTCTTCGAATAAAAAAGGGTGAATGGAAACAAATGGCAATTCATCTCAGGAGACAAAACTTTGGCAGAAAGAAATTTTGGAGAATTTGACAAGTTGTTTGAAATATTGCCTGTATTCGCCAAAATTTCTTCCCAAATATAATGTTTTTACGCTACAGTCTCCATTAAGATACATTTAATTTATTTGAATCTAATATTTATGGCCAAATACTTTTTTAGGTATTTAAAGCTTTCAGTGGACTCAAGACTATTCACAGCATGATGAGTGATGTAAGAACAAAAGAAATTGTCAAAGAGGGTTTGACTTCAATGATAATCAACAAGCAAAGGTATTGAAAATTCTCATTTCAGGTTCTTCCCAACCTGATTGTAAGATTGAACCTTTTGTCGTAATGGTTAAGCACCTTTGGATGGATCTAAAAAAGGTTTTATTTTATTCTTCGCGACCATGAGAGAGAGATTTCTTATATTTATTTTTTTTATTAAAAAAAGTCCAAATACCAACATCCAAATTAATTTTTTCAGTGGTGGTATGAATAATTGGAAGGTGGTAAATGATGCAATCTCATTAGGAGGAAAAAGCGATACATTCATAGCATCTGAAGAATTGAAAGGTCAAGTACAACTCTACAATATATCTAACAGCGCTGAAAAATATTACAAGATTCGTAAGAACAAGGTCACCTATTCAAGTGTAGAGTACAAACACGCAACCAAAACTATCAACTATGTTGCAGAGCTTTCAATTAATGAGTCAAAACTATTTGTTGAGATACAATACTTTCTATGTGATCAGGGTCGTGTTTATCTTTGTGGAAAGGAGATTCCACGGAAAGAAAATTGGTGTATTTTGAAGGAGTGGCACAGAAGCAAACTTTTTTCAGCTTTAAATAATACAAAAATATCAAAGTAAAAAAATGTTGGTAATGATGTGTCATTGATGGATAAAAGATTGAGAGATTTAAATGAAAAACATTTATGGATATGAATATGATTTAACTTGTCATTTGGGTCATAAGGATAACGTTAAAGAATATTTCAAGGTATAAGTCTTTTTTTTTTATTCTCAACTTGAGTTGATTTAGAACCTGAAAACATCTTCCTGTATATGTTTCTGTCAATTGAAAAAAACCATCCATTTTTTTTTGAAGAATTCGATATTAAAATTTTTTTGGGTTTCAAGTTTAAAGAAACGATCTTAAAGTGTTTTATTTTCAGCATATTTTTAGTATTTTAATGCAATTTCCCATTAAACTGCGTGTTTTATAGTCTGCTAAGCCTTAGAATGTTCTTAAACTGTTCTTTAATTTGGGCCTCATAGCCTTACGTTCTTATATACTTTGTACTTATGTGTATGGAATTTGTGACAAGTTTCTAACAACATCTTGAATCAGGCCCGGCGGAACAACCGTAAAAGGGGAGGGTCTAAAGATATAAAATGAAATTTGCCAAGAATTGGAGAAAAAAGTATATTTTTCTAAAAAATAGGGAGGCTGAGGCCTCCCAGCCTCCCCGCTTCCACCAGACCTGTAATTGGACATTTGATTAGTTCTAGTTGCAAAAGTACTGAAGCTGGTCCAGTGTGCTGCTCAAACTTTTTGACATATTTCTAGCATCTCCGATTTACTTTATGATCCATGAGAGATTTTCAAACTTTTCTTAGATATAACATGTTCTCGATTCATAATATGTTCTGCCTTTTCTTTCTTTCCTCAAACTTGAAAATTTCTGACTTTTCCTAACTTTTCCTGACATTTTTTTTGTGTGATAAAATTCTTTAATTTTTACATCCTAACTTTTCCTGTCTTTTCCCAGTTTTCAATTTGAGTGAAATTTGTTTAATTTTTACATCCTAACTTGTCCTGTCTTTTCCCAGTTTTCAATTTGAGTGAAATTTGTTTAATTTTTACGTCCTACTTTTTCCTGCCTTTTCCCAGTTTTCAATTTGAGTGAAATTTGTTTAATTTTACATCCTAACTTTTCCTCTCTTCTTCCTAGAAATCAAAGCTGGGGAAAGGTAGGATTAGCTGGGCTAAATTGCAAAAACTAGGAAAATTCTAGATTTCCTGACTTTTCTCCCAGCTTTTTTTTCCAGGGTAAGACGTAAAAAGGGATCTGAAAGCGGAAAATTGAAAGTTTTACATGAATTTCGACTCTGAAAGGCTTCAAAACTGTTCTTGGATCAAGAATACCAATTTCTAGAGGGAATTTCAATTGAATTACACGATTTATGAATGAGCCCTAGCCCGTCTTTATTTCCCCTTTTTTTACGAACATCGAAACAATTACTTACGAAATAACGAATTTACTTTGTGAAATATTCTCAGGATTCGTCAAGATAGATAACTGAGTGTAGGTATGCAAAACTTTAGGGCAAAAATATCATTCCAAAGTTTTCTAGAGCTACCCAATCCTTTTTGCCCTTTTTGGGGTTTGATCACGACTTAAAACGTCCGATAATGAAAATTTTTAAATAATACTGACAAAATGTTATTATTATTATTCAAGGAGGACTTGTACCAAATTGCAGCAAAATTGAATGATTTTTAAGGTTTCTATGTCAAATTGGGGATTTTTCTGTCATACTTTATATGAGTCTAGTAGGGGGCCAGAAAAGGGGCTCCCACATTTTTGGACCTACCTCCGGGTACCCCGGTGGAGGTCCTTTAAATTAACCCATGTCCGTTCGTTCGTTCGTCCGTTCGTTCGTCTGTTGCCAGCTTTTCTCGGGATTGGCTCATTAGTTTTTTCTGATTTTTTGCACAATGATGCAAAATGGCGATGCCCAAAATGTGACGGAGCCCGATTTTCGGAAAAAAAATTTTTCCGGCCGAAAATGCCGGAAATATCCCGGAAAAACTGGTTTTTTGGCACTTTCTCGAGATTTTATCATTAGTTTTCTCTGATTTTTTGCTCAAATATGCGTATTAACAATGCACAAAACATGGCTGAGTCCGATTTTTGAGAAAAAAATTTTTCCGGCCGAAAATGCCGGAAATATGCCGGAAATCGCTGTTTTTCTGGATTTTCATTGGACTTTTTCCTTATAACTGGTTTTTTTTTCATTCAAAAACATTACTAATAGCAATGCCCACCATCAAGCATGTTTCAATTTTCAATAAAATTGATTTTTGAAGCCGGAACTATTTAAAAATCGCCGGAACAACCTATTTTCGCCGGAAAGACAGTATTTCTTGAATTTCTCGAGCTGTACTTTATATTTTTTTATGAAATTTTGCACACTGATGCAAAATGACAATACCTAAAATGTGACGGGGCCCGATTTTCGAAAAACATTTTTTCCGGCCGAAAATGCCGGAAATATGCCGGAAAAACCGTTTTTTTGACATTTTCTCGAATTTTCATCCTTATTTTTCTCTGATTTTTCGCAGAATGATGTGTATTCGCAATGCTCAAAACATGACCGAGTTCGATTTTTGAGAAAATGGTTTTTCCGGCCAAAAAAGCCGGAAATTTTCGTTTTTGCAGATTTTCATTGGATTTTTTCGTTTCATGTCTTTGTTTTTTTCAAACAAAAACATCATTTATAAGAATTCCACGATTAAGCATGGTTCAATTTTCAATGAAACTGATTTTGGTACAGGAACTTTCTAAAAATCGCTAGAACAGCCGAGAATCGCCGGATTCCATGAATTTCTCGAGTTGTTCTCGTATTATTCTGCATTTTCATACTATTGTTCTCATTTTTCAATTGTCTTATTACATCAATCTTCAGGTAGGTCCATTCAGCATGTAGCTTGTTAATATTTAAAATATCTCAAAAATTCTTTTTGATCCTGCCTAGATATGCCATACGGAGCTAAAGAAAATTTAGTTTGACATGATTTGACGAAAAAAATGAAAATGACCCTGTATAGCCCACTCCCAGTATAAAAAAACCAAAGGGTTTTGCAGGAGGTAAATAATTCCCTCTTAAATTATCTAGATTTAGAAATTTGTTTTGTTGTTGCTACTTCAAGACCGACTCTATAAAAGAGAATTGCCTATTAAATTATCGTATTAATTTTTTGAATAGATCAAATAAGTTAAAAAGTGTATATTAATTTTCAGCAATCACATTAGAGAAGAAGAGGATACGTTTCAAGGAAGTAGAAAATGCTGAAAGTTAAAATTTAATCCCTGTTAATGGTACACCTTTCATAATAAACTCAGTTGCAAAACTAGATTGTATTCACGGCAAGGACAGGATGGAATGTTACAAGGAAAAACGGAAATCAGAGAAGTTTAATCAAGTATTTTTCTTTTATTTTAACTCAATCTACAAAAGAAATCCCTTTTATCAAGTGGCTAATTTTTAGGCTAAAGATTAATACTTCCAGTTTGACCCTTTTGAATACTATTCATTTTTAAGTTCCCATCTGAGGCTTATTACATATCAAATTCGCAAACTCTGCATTCATTTTACTGTAGGCAAGGGAAAATCATTATGTTGAAAAGACAATAAACTTAGTACAAGACTCTAGAAAGTTTGATTGTCCAGCAAAAGTCATCATTGAAGATGTTATTTTTCCCCCTGAAAATAAGGTAATTTTAATTATGAAAGATTATTTCTCAGCACCTTATATATGTTTTTCTACGGTAAATCATTTCAACATATCGATTTAACGGGCAATCTCTGAAACTTTTAATAAACAGACACCTCTCTCATTCCCATTTACAGTCCCATTAATAATTCAAAAATAAAGAATAATCAAGCTTCAAATCCATCTTTGTAATTTTTTCAGATTGTGAATTATCAAGTAGAAAATCAACACAAGAAGGTTTAAACAAACTTAAAAGAAGAGTGGGAAAAAATCAATGGAAGGACGTGACGACCGAGAGGATGTTTTTCATTCAAATTCCAAATCAGAAAGTACACACTCATGGAAAAGTATTGAACAATTTGAGCATTATAAGTGAAATGCATTCCCACCGGAAAGCTGAAAGCAATAGCATTGTTATCAATTTTTCCTCCTCATGAGTAGTTTAATCTTTCATGTTGTCCCTACTGGTCAATGAATTGAGACAGGGCTGTTTCATTGCATAAATTAATTTTTTATCTCGACACTAGGATTGTTACAACCAGTTGACCCGAAAATAATTGAAAAGGTATACCAGTTGGCAGAATAAGGGATACGCCAGACAAAGGAGATACAAGCACATTTGGAAACCTTTTTGAGAAAAAGCTTTTCAGGGATAAGCAAATGCCCTCAAAGGTTAGTCGGAGGTACTATCCAAAGAAAACCGATACATGTTTTTTTTTATAAGCATATGTTTTTTGGGAAACATAGCTCAGTTATGCTTAGAGATATTTTAGAAGTATGTTTATCATATGCTTATTTTTCCGAAAAATTCGAGTCTCCAATTTTTTCAAAATCTGTCGCTGCTATACATGAGGTTAGGGAAATAAGTAATGATACAAAGATTTTTCAGGAAAGTTGAGAACGATTGCCACGTTTACGCTTGTATTTTTTTTAATTAAAATGCCGTTAACTTTTTGTTAATTTAATGCAGGCTGTGTACTGTATTAAACATTTTAACTACATAAGGATGCAAGTGTAAACATGGCAAATGATCTTGAAATGACACCAAGATTAAGATAAAACAAAAGAAATATATATATAGTTGAAAAAAGTTAAAACAGTTTTGTTGCTCAAACAATATAAACAATGATCCTTAAATGAAATTTGGATCAAACGAACATAAGCAAAATAGTTAAAAATTTGAAAAAACTTTGTCGCTCAAATGTCACAAAGATTGTCAATAAAGACAAAAATGTTTCTTTCTTTCTCCATCCTCTTCATTTGGTCCTACGATTTCACTTGTATCATCAACTAAAACCAGATTAGGCTCGACTGAATCAGGATCTACCTCAACTTGATCACTATTCTCTTTTGGACGAGAGACCGACGCATCAACAATCGACGGTGGAGGCACAACGTAATCATCTAGACCCTCTGGCTTCACAAGATTATCTTCTGAACCATCGGCTGTTAACAAGAAACCTGTCATTGACCAACACTTCTTCCTCTGCTTATCATATTTTGAAGAATTTAAGACGTTCCATGCCTCTCCAGCCCATTGGGTTATTAGGATACGTCTCTCCTTTGCGGTGTAAGGCACTTCATTTCCAAACCACCTGTCCGAATGGTTATCGGTGTCAAGGCATTTACGATGCTCGATAGCGATCAACAATTTAAGAGATGCTGCATATCCAGCATCGACTGGCTGCCAAAGATCTGTCGCCCCTGGCAAGCCATACCAGAGCAACCCATCTGCATTAGAAACAGAATCTTTGAAATCATCCTGTATTTGGCCCTTCAAGCTATCTAACAAAAGGACAAATCGATCAAGTTTTTGTTCTTTCGCAAACGGTATAAGAGATTCATCCTACCACTTTTAATCCACCACTTGCTATCTGAAAATATCGGTTAAAAAGTGAGGCACCCCGCGGTGTAGCGCAGTATTTCAAATGAAATAGTGCTATTTATAATCTTAGAGAAGAAGCTTCTTTAAACCTTACTAATGAAAACAATGTTTGTCATTTTTTAAATTTGTCATTCACCAATGTTTTACAGACCCTCTTGATAATTAAAAGTTTTTAATCGTGAACGATAAATGCAGCAGCAGAATCATTGGCTAAGAGGAAATCCAAATTTCACGAGTTTGTAATTAAAAAAGTTAATTTCATATCAAATTTTAATGTCAGGGACAGAGATAGAACAAGGCTTTTATATTTGTGCGTTATCCAGCTCCGCTATAACATATCCCTAATACATCCCTATGATTTTCATTGTAACTTAACCTTTCAAACAATGATATACGGCTTGTTAAAGCCAATATCAACTCTTGAATGTCCAATGCGGTCAATCTTGCATTTGGAAGAAATTTACTAGCTCAAGATATTTTTACCAATTTGATTTTTACATCTTTGATTATATTCTAAGCAGACAAATTAAAAGCAGCTCAGTCCATAGGGATGTTTTGATAAATGGAATCCAAGTACAAGAATCTCCTTCAAAAATATTCATTTCAGTACATTTTTGCGATATTTTCTGAATAAGGAGGCCATGGATATGAGATATGCAAAAAATGATTTGAAATTCGGAATCAGCATGAAAATCTGATTTAAAACAAATTATTATCATTAAATTTTTCATTCAAAGTTCATTCAAAATCAAACATTTTCAAATTATCAATTTTCCTTGGATTTGAAGATTTTAGTAAAAAAATAGCCTCCTATACCAGGCCAAGGGTGAGAGCTATGACAAAATTTCAGATTCGGAATCAGCATGAAAAGCTGATTTAAAAAAGATATCACATCACTAGAAAGCTATTCAAAATGGAAAATTTCAAAAAAAAAAAGACTTTTAGCGGTTTTGGGCGGTAGCCGCTCAGGGGTAAGAGATATGGAAAAACGGATTTCAAATTCGGAATCAGCATGAAAAATTAATTTAAAAATGATGGTTAAACTCAAAAAGTGTAATTTTGGACCCCCCCCCTACTTCGATGGCCAAAATGTTAACCACGATTTTTAAGAACATTCCAAGGCTTCCAAATTTTCTGATGTTTTTATAAAAAAACCTTTAATTTGAAAAGAATTCGTAAACTAATTATCGTCTTGGTATGCATTCGAGTGATAAAAGATTACCTTGTGATGCTTCATTGCAGCTTTGGCGAGTTCTTGGTTGTAAAAGGTAATGGCATGCTCAATCATCTCTCTCCTGTTGTGATCTTTTAGTGTCTGTACAAGCAGTGCTGTGTATTGATCGATCGAATTTTTCTTGTCTATGAAATAGTGAATTAATGTGAAAGTTTTTTCCGGGAGGTGATATAACATACCGTCATAACAAATTCTATTTCGCTATTTTACGATTCCATTATGTAATTCATTTTGGCATATATTACTAAAGACTTTATTCTCTATTTTGATCTAATAAATTTTTGAAGGTTGTAAACCATTAGGTTAAAAAAAGTGAGAATTTGGCTCTTACTTCTTGGTACAATTGGTTTACAAGTCGTCACGTCTAAACCGGCTTTCATTATTGATTTTCGAAGGGAGTTTTCTATTACGTCCAGCTCGCTCACTGAACACACCAACCCAATCCAGAAAGAAATACCTGAAAAATGAAAATTGGGATGATAAAAGTTTCGAAAAAATAATTAAAAATCCTTAATATGCCGTTGAAATGAAGAACAAAAATCTAACAAATACAACGTCAGTTTGAACAAAACTTTTTACAATGACGTGTTTTGATATTCTTTCTCGTAAAATTAAGTTAGAAATAAAAGAGTAACACTCCTTCAACACGGAGCTAAAAGTAGAAATGTTGTAGAAAATGGAAGACAAAAAAGTCAGTAAAATGACTCTTACCTGGTATCACAAAAATTTCATCATCATCTTTGTAATCGTCATCACTGACGTCAGGATTATCCTTAAGAAGCTCTGCTCTTAAAAAAGTTGACTTGTCACACAAGCAAGAAAAATAAAAAGTAACATTCTCCATCTCTTTGATCTTCCTCTCGATGGATTGCTTTTTAGAGAGGATGTTCAGACTAGCTTTGGGAAGATCATCAGGGTCTACATCCCAAATACAACGAAATGAAATTATGTGGCAATATTCTGTTACTGGTTTTACAATGAATTCTCTGAGCGCATCTTTCATAGTCTTACCACGTATAGTTCTTTGATATCCTTTTGAAGCCATGATCTCTCACTCAACGCGTAAAGAACACTATTTGATGATATGCCTTAAGGGAAGAAATTTTCGCGATTCAGAGTTTCAAAATGAGAGATTTCGCGGAATTTAATTTCGCGAATGAGCCGATTTCAAAAGTTTCACGGAATTCATTTTCGCGATTGAGAAATTTCAAAAGAGCTGTTTTTACAGAGAAAATGTTTTTCATATTTAAAAAAGTTGTCAATGTCTCTCGGGACTTTTCCTTTTACTGACTTCATCAAAATTCTGTCTGACGACCCTCTCTTTGCGCGTTCCCCAGATTTGATACTGGAAGACCTGTACGTGCCGGCTACAATATCAATGCGCTCGTCAAATTCATTTCAAAATTCACCTGTAGTTTTGGCATCTCTATTAATTGTCTGCTCCCCTCTCTGATCTGCGGCAGTCATTATGGGGTAGTTACTTTGCGCTTGAACCGATATGCCGTTTAGTGACAAATCGTTCTCTGCACCAGGATAGTTTGAGATTCGTCATATTTTCGTAGTAATAAGCCCCGTACCTGTTGTGTATCACAGATTAATACAAAAATACAAAATCAGTATAGTATATCGTGATGGTAACCTAAACCTTCCTTTTCATAAAAAGAATTGAGCCTATTAGTCATTAATTTGTTGTTAGGCTGATTGTTTATGATACATTTAATGCAAATTTATTGATTATCATACCTTGCGTAGTTCCGTTTGTTTAGAATAAAGTACATCGGCAGGAATTCCTTCCAACAGTGTATGAGAGACTTCCAGTCGTTCTCCTGGATGGCATTATGGGCCATCGTTTGCGCTCTCATGAGATCGAGGTAGATCATCCAGAATCTTGCTGAGTTTCCGATCGTTCCTGTTGAAACTTCTTTACGATAGGATATATACTTCTTGAAAAAGGTATCAAAGCCTTCGGAAGATTTGTCATCTAGCTTTGACATTTCAAAGTTAACTGCTCTCAAGGCGTGAGGAATGTGAGGACTTTTGTCAAATAGAAAACGTCTGAGCAGTAATCTCTCAAGCCCGGGGGGGGTACTACCCTTGTCGACCGACGGGGGTGCTCCGCTGAGGTTCGAAAAATGGACCCTACGTGGGACTCGAAATTTGCGAAAAAAGTGACCCTGAATGGGACTGAAATTCCAAAATTTTCTACTTTTTCCCCAAATTTTCCAGAAATAGGCACCCTACGAGGGACTAATTTTTCTATTTTGGTGTTTTTGCGACCCTACCTGGGACTCGTGGAGGTTAAAAAAGGTACCCTGACCAGCGGAGCATCCCCGTAACCCATTTTGCCCTAGTACCCCCCCCGGGCTCTCAAGTGCCTGCATCGTGAATGACCCATGCACGATTGTAGTGGAATCCTGCCAAAACGCCCTCAAGACTTCGCATACGACAAAGGCCTGATTCAAAAATGACTTCTTTGAAGCCAGTGCCTCTCACGAAGTCACCAAGTATGTTAAAGTGAAATGAAATTCGAAGTGAAACAAGGATAGAAATCTGCGAATGCTCAAAACCTTTAAAATTTTATGACAATACAAGAAAGTTTAACAAGTTGAAAAGATTCATGAATCAAATAATCGTACCTGAAATTTTTTTAATAAGGCGGTGGTTACACTTAGCCGGGGTGAAATTCACCCCGGGGTGAAATAAAAAAAATTTCACTCCGGTCTATAAAGAAAACACTGTTTCTGTATACACGTAGTTAGGCGGTTGAAATCGTTTTTAGGCAGGTTGAAATCACCCCGGGGTTTATTTCACCCCGGTCCTGAGGACCGGAGTGAAAAATTTTTGACGATTTTTTTGAAAATTTTTGCAGATTTTTACATGAAGAAATTTCTCAAAAATAATCATTTAGTCAAAAGATATCAAACAAAGTTATAATAAGCTGATTGACGTCTAAAAGCGTTGTTTTCTGCTGTTTTTTGAGGTCAATAACTTATTAGCTTTGCATCATAACTTTATATTGAATAAATATTTTAGTGAAATTTCTTCACAGTGATGACCTCCTAAGATCAAATTATCTCTCCAGTGAATATGAAAGTTATAGCACTTTTCTACGAGATTTTCAATATTTTCTTCTTTATTTTCATCTTCATTTTTGGAATTGTTTTAAAGATTTTTTTCTTCAAATTGTTCCACTCACAAATATCTCTCTAACGATACCAAATTTATAAAGATTGATGAATTCCTTCAAAAGTTATAGGTAAAAGAAAAAAGAGTGCACACTTATCGTGAACAGACTTTACGTTTTCACGCCGGGGTGAAAATAAGTTTAAATTTTCACCCCGGACTGAAGAAAGGTTTATCCCAAAATGATTTTCACCCCGGGGTGAATTATTTTTCCATTTCACCCCGGCTACGTGTAACCACCGCCTAAATCTGGATTGTTCCATAACATTAGATAGCAGTTGATAGCAGGTCCGACATCCATCGAAACATGAACGCATTTCATATTCATTGTTGTGCTTAGATTTTGAGGATACTGAAGATATTGTAAGATTGTTCTAAACTCGGTAACTTTGGAATTGATAGGCGGGAGGTATGTCTCAGTGGTCTTGATAGGTTTTTCTTTTGAATTTTCAATGTTTTGCTTGAGATTCCAGCCCTTGAATGCTGCTATCTGCTGCTTAGTGTTACACTGATATCGCAATACGAGCCAAAGGAGGTACTTTTGGTCGAAAGATGAGCTGTCACATAAGTCAGGTTGCTGTTGAAAATTGATCAATGGATCTTTTTTCCTTTCGACAGTGATGCTTCCAACATTTAAATCATCAACGAATATCTTACGACTCTTGGGCTTTGGAATAGATAAGGATGGTGTCTTTCTAACATTGACTGATGGTTTGATGTTTTGAAAAGCCATCATATGGGTCGTGTGTATGGAACGCTCTCCTATTTCTTTCTCCGTTTTTATATCAAAATTGTCAATCCAATAATGGGCAAACAAAGCTGTGATGGAGCTTGGTTCGTATGGCAACACAGAGGTTGATTTTGCTGCCCCTTGAGCCGCTTCAGCTTGTGCAGTTTCTATGTCGCAAACACTAGTGTAGCTTACGGAATGCTCAAGTCGATTAAGAAGATCAATCACCATACGCGATCCGGTTAAAATGTGCAGGCCAAGCCCAAGAAGCAAGTATTTAGTTTGGAACACTTTCCCTTGCAACAAAAGACAATATCCTCTGCAATGGAATGAGTCAGCCGATCGATTGACATTGATCTTGAAGCTCTTATTTTTGGACGTAGTCAATATAGTTTTGATGAGTTTTAATAGAATATTCGGTGGTTTGAATGTCTGGCTATTGATAACGCCAGGATCAGGGGGCCATGTAAGCTCTGGTGTATCTTTAAATTTTTGTTGAATAGCTTCTTGGATTATGTCTCCTGCTTTCGAAACGATTCGCTCAGGGTCGTGGTAAAGGCGACTTGTCGATGTCAGCGATTCTGTAGCGACCACTATTTCTGAAGGAATGAAAATTCGTGAAGAGTGTGCAAAACTATGTAATCACCCTCACGAAATTCTGCCAAATTAATCTCCACCATTAAGGTATGATAACAAGATGAATGCGACTCCTTCAGAGAACTTATTACGATGGAGAGTCTCTCTCACACAAACAATAAGCTTCTTTGACGTCATTTTGAACACAGAAAGTGAAACGTATCAACAGATGTACCTTTTGAACACTGTGCACAGAAAGCATTTATGTTTCTTTGAAAGAATAAAATATTTTTTCTACAAGAAAGATTTTGTAGAAAACAATTGTAGTGTTTTTATTTTTTCGAATCCGGAGAAAATTGAATGTGTGAATTCACCACGTTCACATACCCTGTATCCACCCCTGCTTTTTAGCCTGCTAAAAGACTAGTAACTCAAAGGATAAATATTTCAAACCAATCCATGAAGTATTTTCCTTCTAAGCCATTTTTTCATGTGAAAATTCTTAATTTTACGTCTTGATTCGCGAAAGTTTATGCTCGTGAAAAATATTTTTCCGTTAAATTCGTGAAAGTAAATGTTGTGAATTTCGCGATTTTTCGTCCTCGCGAAAGTTTGTACGCCTAAAGTATTCGAAATGAAAAATTTCACGAGTTTGCTCACTCACTAAAGTTTCTCCTCCTTTTAAATTATCAAATCGATTCAAAAGTCAAAACAGAATCTTTTTCGATCTTGTGATTATCAAGATCACGTACAGATCTTTCAGCATCAAATCTGGGGAACGCCCAAAGAGAGGGTCGTCAGACAGAATTTTGATGAAGTCAGTAAAAGGAAAAGTCCCGAGAGACATTGACAACTTTTTTAAAAATGATGAAAATAAGACACGACTAATCAATATGACATTTGATTACATCAGAGACAATGCTGAAGTGTGATAAATTTGTCATGTCTGGAGATGGTTACTGCAATATTTTAACCAAAACAGAATATAAATCTCTTGATGAGCTTGCTAGTGACCAAAAAGAAGCTGACACTAAAGTCATTCTGCATGCCCTGAGTGTATTGTCCAACAGCCATGACAAAAAAGAATGCGCTTGTATTCGATCCCCGTCAGGCGACACTGGCATCATTGTGATTGCTTTAGGTACAATAGCCGGAAGATCTAGAGTCCTCTTTGACTGCGGACTGTCTCGTCAAAGACTTGGCTTGATTCAATAAGAATGCCAACAGATCTGCGTCAGGCATTGATTGGGTTTCATGCGTTAACGGGGAATGATTACGTCTCATCTTTCTTCAGAAAAAGTAAAGTACGTTGTTGGGAAGTCCTAAAAAACGATAACCTTGCCATTGAGGCCCTTGCCAAGCTTGGAGAAGGATGGGACCTAGCTGACGAAACCATGGATGTTTTGGAAAACAACATATGCAAGATATATGGATCTACCAAGAAAACCGTAACCGAGGCTCACTTTCAACTATTTGAAAGAAAACAGAAGAAAGGAGTAATTGTTGAATTGTCGTTGATACCGCCTTGCAGGTTAGCTCTATATCTACAGTTCGAAAGAGCCAACCATGTTGCAAGAATATGGAAGCTTTCCGGTACATCTATGATCGATGCTCCTCATCCAGCAGGGCGTGGTTGGGACGTTGATGGGGACATAGAATGGATTAGAGAGATGTTTCCTGATGACATTAGGACTTTACTATTTTCGACACAGCATGATAGTGACGGAGAGAGCGACAGCGAAAGTGAAGAACAAGAGGAGTATGGAGAAGAAGAAAGCGATGTTGAAAAATCCGATGACAACGAAAGTGACAAAGACGACGATTGTGATGTAAAATATGACACGGACGATGAAGTTTTTGAATGAAATGGACAATAAACTCAAACACCCCTTAATTTTTATATTGCAGAGCATTCGTAAATTTTCATTTTGATGTTATTGACTATTAATTTTATCAAATCGCTACTTTTAAAACGACAACATCTAATTTGGAGGGTTTTTTGCACATTTTGGTCTGTAAAATAGACAATAGTTGTCAAGACATCCTGAAAGCTTGTAGAGATGCTTTCAGTTATATTTTACACTATCATATGAAATATCTGAAGGTCTCTGAAGGCTAATGACAAATGCAAGCCATCTACCTGAGGGCCCTGAGGAGATATATAATTATTTTTGAAAATATAATAAAATAATAGTGAAATTGAACAATCTTCAAAATATCAACTAATTTTCCTTAATGCAAGAAAATTTCCCAAATCGCTCCTCACGGCGATCTTTGATCGGATTAATCGGATTCAATTTTCCTTGTTTTAGCAAACTTTTAGGAAATTAACTGAGAAAAAATGCTTTCTTTTTCTTTTATCCTTTAGAGGACAAATATAAGTAAATTCTGTGAAAATTTCAAGTCTCTAGCACTTTCCTATCCGGAATTATCTTGATTCCGATTTAGAGGGATCTCAAGCGGGATGAGGACGGGATAGAGGGATCTCTCGAAAACGAAAGTGCCCAATAACTGGTGAACATTTTTAAGTATCAAAAAACTTTTTTTCCTACTTTTACATTGCTATAAGGATACTTTACATACCAAATTTCATCCCCTTATGAGCACTACTTAAGGAGATACAAGGGATATTAGCAAAAATAATCCCGATTTTGCAAAAGTTCCAATGAAAGATCACTGTGCCTGGAGCACTATATTTGATGAAAAAGCACTTTTGGTACGGTTCACGAAGATAAAGAATTCTGAGAAAAAACATTTTTGCTCCGTTTTGGACGAAAAAGGTGGTTTTTGGAAGAAAATTTCACATTTTGGTCTATAAAATACACATTTTTTATGGAAATGACCTGTAAATTTTCAGGAATATTATTTGATATCTTTGCTACATATGTATAAAATTTCATTACTATATCGTTAGTAGTTTTGAAGAAATCAACCAAATTAGTGACCTACCCCAGGAGTCAGGTTTGATTGAAATTTCTTCTACTTATCCCCCTTTTACCCCTTACCATGCAAGGATGCCACCTAGTTATCCCAGAAACCATCCTGAATCTCAAAATATAGGTATGTTGGAAGTCAAAAACAGTATCAAACCTTTTTCACCACCAAGGTGAAATGCCCCATATTGCCTGGACTACTTGGCAAGAAATTCAGTTGTTTTTTTATTTTTAGAGAATATAACAATAGTAAAAAAACGAAATGAGCAGTATATGGTCAGACATTGAGGCGTGGATGGATATGGTTGTCCCTCCACCTGATGCAAGCACGGTAGATTATCAGGTTTGCTTCTATTATTTGTCAAAGTAAAGACCAATTAAATGTTTTGTTACTACTACAAAGTCTCTAATAACATTATCACGTCAAATGCCTTTTAAAACATTTCATCTTCTGGTCTTTTCTTGAAATTGCAGTCTTTGTCTCAAATAACATTAGTTCTGAAAGCCCTAAGTGAATTTGAAAATTTGAGTCAATACTTAGAAATTCTTTTCAGTCACAAATTTTCGGAAATCAGATGCTATGTTGTCAACAAGAATCAAGTATAGGAACTAGAGTAAACAGTGAAATATTTAGGCAAGAAACTAGAAAGATTTAGCCCATGAGTAAAATTTTAATTTACAGCTTGAAGGTGAAGATTGGGGGGTCACCGCAGAACTGGTGCTGGAGCAGTGTGAGGAGGAGGAGGCGGGCACAATGGCCCTTGTTCCTTACATCCATGCACCAGTCAATCAAGCAGGTCCACTTGTGCCTGTGAGTCAAGTCAAGATCTGCACCACCAGCAGATCCACAACCCCAACCCAAGACGGCACCCAAGACGACAGCAGCATAACAACAACCCAAGACGACAGCAGCATAACAACAACCCAGGGCGCCAATCTATTCGGCATGCCAATGCAAGGGCACGTCAAGATATAGAGATTTGGCGTCTTCGCTTGTGCCAAAGCCATATGGACTTTATGATGCAATAGTTCTGAACATGAACTTTTGCATCGTAAAAAGCCACTGAAAGTAAAGTCTGTTTAACTCAAGTTAAAATATTAGAAACTCGTCTTATCTTGATATTGGCTTTGGCATAAGTGGTTACACCTTAAAAAAAGAAATTTCAGCAGGTTGGGGGGGCAGCCAAGCAAAATGACTGACGGGTATGTGCGGGCACTAAGGGTGTCTTTTTCAAGGCACCTCAAATGCACTGTAAGGGTAGACTTTTTGCCATCTGCACTGTAAGGGAACGAATTTCTAAACTCTAACGAAAATGAAACTGTCTAGTCAGAATTCGGGAACTGATGACACAAGTCACATTTCGACCAAATTATATAAAAGAATCGCTGCACTATAAAATGTGTGTCTGCATAATCTCTTTTAGCTTTGATACGATTTGATAGAAACGGCGCTTCATCGGTAGAGGAGATTGATAGCAAAAAAGAGAAAAATCTTGTTTGCTTGCCTCTTCAGTTCAATCTGCTACTCTCACTCTCTCTTTACACCTAACTATAAGAACATCAAATGCAAAAAACGAGTTGTTCGTATACATATCATAGGGATATCATTATTTCGTTATCATACTTTGTTAGTTGCAAATTTTTTACCCCTTTCTAATACGTGTTATATCGGGATTATATCATACTAGCCGGTACCCGGCGTCGCACGCCGGTTTAGCTGTTTGCTGAACGCATTTAAAGTCCTTTGAGATGTTGGGAAGGTGGCTTAAACACGATGAAATAAAAACTAAAGGGAAGAATTCTCTTCAAAGTTTGACTCTATCCCTCCCGGGTGACGTATCTTTTAACCATATTTTGAAAAGGATTTTTGTGGCAAAAATGATCAGAAAACAGAAAGGGCGTCATTCCCAAATTACACAATCCGGCGACCAGCGACGTCCGAGACGGCTCTGCAATTAGATTTTTTTTCTCGCTTCTCTCGGGTTATATTTGCCGGGTTACGACACTTCTTGGATCCCCAAAATGGAACACCTTTATGGACCCTCTTATGGACCCCATTATGGACCCCATTATGGACCCGTTACGATTGCGTAATATTCAAGAAAAATGATGTAATTCTTTATACGGAATAAGTATTCGAGAATAAATTTAAAGGGATAATCCAATACTACGCAAATCAAAATATTATGGTCACGTGTCTGGAATTTGATTGGCCGAGCGCGATAAAAGTTTACAATTTGATTGGTCGAGCGGGATTTTTACTTTCGTTTTCGTAATCTAAACAAACCGAAAAGTACTTTGCGACATAAAAGAGTTCTAAGTTGGGAGGGGAATGAAAAATCTTTCGTGTAATTCTCATGTAATTTCTTCTGTCTTGTATCATACTTATATGAAGGAAATTTTCTGTTTTGCTATGCCAAAATTGATTCACAAATGTAAATACTACACAAGAGTTTTTCTATACACAAAGAGATTGTGAGATGAGAAGATATAAACAGTTCTTTTTTGTTTTCCTGTGTTCTTTGTATTTCATCAAGAGCAGATGAACAAAATAACAAATAGTAAATAAAGCATTTTTTGAAAAAAATAACATCACATTACAAAATTCCTGTATATACATTTGGATTTTGAAAACTATATAAATAAAAGTATTTACAAATTCTTTATGGCTTCACTGTTATCAAGAGTGATGCAAAAGTATTTGAATAATAATATGACCTCCTCTTTGAAGTTGCCTTCTAAAATATTTCTTTCCATTCAAAATAAATTCTCAATTAAAGCACCCTCAGAATTTTTCACACAGTAGCACTTCATAGGGAGTTGCCTAGTAAATAAAATTTTATCAAAACTGTTGGTAAAAAGTACTTCCTTTTTTCAGCAGAAAATGTTTTCAATATCTTAAAATTTTATCATTGAGTATATGTATTTATCGTCACTTCATACAACATCAGTCACAATATTCCACATTCACTCAAGTTAACAACGTAAATAAAATGTAAACAGTTCTTCTTACAGCAGCATATCCATACCACTGTAAAAAATGCAGCTATGTCCATCCATAATGAAACAAACTGGTACATGAAAAATATGTTCAACTGTTCCCAAATCATAGCATGTACGAGGACCTTCAAAAAGGGTGCAGAGATATGTAGCTTCAGAGTCGAACCAAGCCAGAAGCACAAGAAGACAAAGTGGTTTGATCTTAATTTTCAATGATAGTCACAGGATTTTAAATTTAATCAAATCAATGTGTCCTACTGCTACTTCCTCTACATTGTTTCATAAAATTCCAAATCAGTAAAATATGATGCTCAGAACCAGAGTTTTTCGTTCATCGTAGAGTTACTTTTCACTTCATTTTATTTGGTTCGTGCAAAATCTCATGATACAGTGCTTTTATCGAGAAAATAATATCCGCGTTCCATGATTCTATCGAAGACGAAGTATTCTGAAGTTATGTAGACTACAGTCTCCAGTGTTGATTTTTCAAGTCATTGGATGAACAAAAATGTCCCATATTTTGAAGTACGAACCATGAAAATCTTCTTTGAACAAGGCTTTCTTGTCTTGATGAGTTTCATTCACTTCTCAGATCCATATATGCACACTTTCGAGAGATGAACAAGTCTTTCTTGTCTTGTTGATGAGTTTCATTTCACTTCTCAGATCCATATGCACACTTTTGAGAGAAAATAGAAATCTCTTTCTCCTCTTGAGTGTTCAAAATTGACTACATTGTTATTTAACTGAAAGAAGCAAGAGAAGAGATAGTTCTTTATAAATTGGTTCGCAAAAGAATTCAACCTTGATATTAAATATCTTCTTGTATCTTCAGCATCATAGAAAAATAAACATTGAAACTTTGCACAAAGATAGTTGAATAAACACAGTTTATGATTTTGATAATATTAACATGTTATAGACACCTAAAAGTATATTTAATCAGTGGTAAAAGTATAAACATTTCACTGATCAAATTATTTCGCTTCCATTTTGAAAGCTTCGAAGCTTCTGGTGCTAGTCTATCTCAACTTCATTTCTCTCGCAATTCCCGCACAAACTTTACGTGAATCGTTTTTAAGTTTGCTGGATAAAATGAAACAAGTTTATTTGCTAGCGTCTTTTGTTCTAGTATTGGATTATCCCTCTCGGAAAATGAGAAAAACGGTTATTCAAATCGTCGTTTCGGCTGCCGTATATTTTGGTGTTCCATAATGGGGTCCATGAGAGGGTCCATAAAGGTGTTCCATTTTGGGGATCCAAGAAGTGTCGTAACCCATATTTGCCGTAGTTTTTGATGTTTAGGAAAACTATGATGTCAAGATAAGCGGAGTGAAATAATAGACATGACACGCGATTCGTCGAAAAAAGGCAGCCGGGGGGGAGTACTAAGGCAAGAGAAGGGTATGGGTATTGGTATGTGTCGGCCTTAAGGGTGCCTTTTTTGAAACATGGCAGTTTGAAAAATCGGAAAATCAAACCTCAGTCCCATTAAGAATTGGAAAAATAGGAAAATTTCAACTTTTTGCCCCCAGAAAGATAGAAATTATAGTCAAATTAGTTCCAAAAAGTGAATTAAAATTCACACAATTTCCCTTGTTTCTTCTCCTCTTTATTCGGCTAAGGGTCCGAGGGGCAGGGCCGAAAGTCAGCTCGCAACCATAGTCCCCCCGGAAGGCAGCTAGGACACGCAGACAAAAAAGCGTGATAGATAGCGCAATTTTATGTTGCTTTTTATAAAATAACTTCGTCATAACTTCAATAATTTTTCAAATTCAACAATGACTTAGATTTACAGCAAAATAAAACTTGTTATGTGATTCTTGTGTTTTATTTTAAATTTTGTTCTTTTCTTTAATAGATTTCTTTTGTTTTGAAAAGAATTCGAATGTCTCAAATCAAATAAGGTCGTTAATTACATTCGAAAACATAAAACAAAAGAAAAGAAAGAAAAAAAAGAAAAAGTCTAATCTATCAATCAAAACAAAGTCTTTATAAAACGGCGCGAATATCGTTAAACAAATTTGTGGAGCAAGAACAAAATAAAAGTCATCTTTTGGAAGAACAAAAACATTGCGTGCGAAAATTGCACGATGTGAGAGTTGGGCAGCATGGTTGGTGGCAGCATGTTTTGGATGTTTTGCTTTGAAAAAAGTGGGAACCACGAAAGAATTATAGTAATAAAACAGAGCAACCAAATGACCTAAATGCTGATGGGGATGAAAAAACTGTTGATTAGTATTGGTGGAGATTTCAAATCGTATTGTTTATATACGCGGCTCAAATACATAGAAGAATTTTCGTTTTTCCCTGTGAGGATGAGAGTCCCGATGAGAGTTCAATGGGGATAAATTTTCATTGTATTTTTCTAACTGGAAACGATTTTTCCAGTTGGTTGGGATACCCAGCGGGTCTGTGATACTTAGACTCCTTGCTTATTAAAAAGATAATGCTTTTAAAGTATCATAGTTGTTCATTTAGTCAACCTACTTGAATCTACTAAGAAAATATCGTAATAATGAAGGATAGAAATGGGGATTTTCGAATAGACTGTTCACAATGTTCATGCAAGGAATACGTTGTCGAAGAAGGGTCGGTAAAATGTGCTTTTTGTGGTCACTTTCCGATGAGTCACGCAGTCGCAGATTTCTCTCAAAATCCAGGCAATTCGATCTTGCCGAGTTTTTCTGGTTTTGTCTCGACAACATTGTCTTTGACAATTGACGGTAAAGAAACACCGCTGTCTCCAACGAGCTCAAACGAAGAATCTAATTTGAAACAAAAGCAAAATGAAAATGAAATTGAAAACGAGATCGAAATTGAAAACCTTTTACCATCAACGTCATCAACGAAATCAAAATCGGCGAAAATGAAGCGGTTAGAGAACTTTCTTCGAGATCTTTTTTCCAAAGAGGATGGTGAGCCGTATACCGCTGAAAATGAAAATGAGGTGCTGTGCAATGTTTGCAATACAAAAGTGAATTTAGGTGAGACATAATCCCTCTAATTGGTTTCTTTCCAAATTCAAGCTAGTTTTATTTACAAAATGTGGGTTTCTTAGGGGTTTCTTATAGAATGCTAATGCAATGTAATAGTGCCATTTTACATTTTAAAACGTTTCCAGTAGTAATGTTTAAACCCTTTAAAGCACGAAAATTAATGACTTGATACCCCATTGATTATGCTTCAATCAGCGCACAAGAGTTTTACATACATTTTCTTTAAGAAGATGTTTCACTTTATAGGAAACGACAGAGACTACACGGTGATAGAGAAGCACACAGCAACTCCTAGGCACAAGCTGAACCTAACCCTTATCAGTGATCTGCTGTCTTTGGACGAAAAACTCCAGGAATTTTTGGACCTACCTCCGGGTACCCCGGTGGAGGTTCTATAAATTAACCCATGTCCGTTCGTCTGTTCGTTCGTCTGTTCGTCCGTCCGTCTGTTACCAGCTTTTCTCAGGATTGGCTCATTAGTTTTTTCTGATTTTTTGCACAATGATGCAAAATCGCAATGCCCAGAACGTGACGGAGCCCTATTTTTGAGAAAAAATTTATTTGGGCAAATTTGGGCCAAAAACTATCTAAAAATAGGGTTTTTTGGACTTTGTGCAAAATCCTGTCATTACTTTTTTCTGATTTTTTGTACAAAGATGGAGGGCAAGATTCTCTAAAGAATGGCTGAAGTGGTTTTTCCCGGAAAATTCTTATTCGCCTTAAAAACGGATTTTCGTATTTTGGGGAAATTCCCTTTAACCAAATAAGAAAATATAGCTTTTCTCAATGTTGACTCGTCATTTTTTTCTGATTTTTTGCACAACGATGCAAAATGGCAATGCCTAAAATGTGTCAGAGCCCGATTTTCGAAAAAAAATATATTTGGGCAAATTTGGGCCAAAAACTGCCTAAAAATAGGGTTTTTTAGACTTTGTGCAAAATCCTGTCATTACTTTTTTCTGATTTTTTGTACAAAGATGGAGGGCAAGATTCTCTAAAAAATGGCTTAAAAGGTTTTTCCCGGAAAATTTTTATTCGCCTTAAAAAACGGATTTTCGTATTTTGGGGAAATTCCCTTTAACCAAATAAGAAAATATAGCTTTTCTCAAAGTTAACTCATTATTTTTTTGTGATTTTTTGCACAATGATGCAAAATGGCAATGCCTAAAATGTGACGGAGCCCGATTTTCGAAAAAAAATATATTTGGGCAAATTTGGGCCAAAAACTGCCTAAAAATAGGGTTTTTTGGACTTTGTGCAAAATCCTGTCATTACTTTTTTCTGATTTTTTGTACAAAGATGGAGGGCAAGATTCTCTAAAGAATGGCTGAAGTGGTTTTTCCTGGAAAATTCTTATTCGCCTTAAAAGATGGATTTTCGTATTTTGGGGAAATTCCCTTTAACCAAATAAGAAAATATAGCTTTTCTCAATGTTGACTCATAATTTTTTTCTGATTTTTTGCACAATGATGCAAAATGGCAATGCCCAAAATGTGAAGGAGCCAGATTTTTAAGGAAAATTTTTTTGGGCAAATTTGGGCCAAAAACAGCTTAAAAGGTTTTTTGGGCTGAATGGTTTAAGTGATTTTCGTATTTGGGGAAATTCCTTTTTACCATTTTACATTATTCAACACGCAAGCTTTATTTTTCCATTCTGAATTTTTGTACAATTATTGTCACTTTTTTCTTATTTTCATCTGATGTTAATCATTAGGTAGGTCCATTCAGCATGTTGCTTGTTTAGAATTTATCCAAACACCTTCATTTTACCTACGATTGACGGTAAAAAAACGCTACGCTGCCGAATCTGTGTGCAGGATTTTAAACTTGAAGCCAAGCTCTGGTATAGCAATGTTCTACAGCACATTGATGGGAAGGACCACAAAAGAAAATCTTCGAAGAGACCCGCATCAAAAAACATTAATGATTATTTTGGAAAGAAAAAACAGAGCGTCAAAGAGATGTGACATGGCTATCATGGCCTCAATGTCTCAGACAATGCTGCCGACCCACGAATTTTGCTTGATGACACGAAAATTGGTGTGGACGAGACAGAAGAGTCGTGGTACGCAGAATCTTCTTACCGTTTCTCTTACGAAGACGAACCTCGTGTTGGAACATTTAGGCATATGAAATGCACTAAGATTGCGCCGGTCGATCACATAGTAAACAATACCTGTCAACATTGTCAAAGTATTCCTAAATTGAAATCATTTAAACAACGACTAAGCCGCAGAAAAGAGGACAGGAACATTGATAAGATCCGAAACGAATTTCTTACAAACAAAGAACGGGACAAGAAGCTGAAAGAAAAACAAAGCACTGTGAAAAAGCAAGAGTCAACAATTTTCCTTTTAACAAAAGAGAAGGAACGGCTATTAACGAGACGCGAGAAGCTTATCGAACGGTTTGGAGAATATTCTAAACGTGGATCAATGAAGTTGGTATGTCACCAACTAAACAGAGCAGCAGAGGTAATTAGACTCGGTATTTAGATAAACCATAGGACATTGTTCCATTGCCCTTTTGGTATGTATACCTTAATCCCATTCAAGTTACTGGAGTGGTTATTGTTCTCCAGAAAGAATATACGTTTTTAAAATAAGAACAAAGTGTATAAGAACAGTCCAAATAGTTAAGAAAGTTATAAAGAGAATTTTTAGGCTTTACCATCCTAAAAACATGTAATTTTTAAGAAAATGATGAACATTTTAAGAACATTTTAAAGGTTTCAAATTCAAAACGTTAAGAACATCCGGAAGCTTCCAAAATTTTCGATGTTCTTATACAAAAACGTGTATCTCACTTTGGTCAAAACTGTTTTCATCATCATTAATAGGAGGGAAGATTGAATGACAAAAATGTGTTGAGGGAAGTGATCACAACATGCGCAACCAACATCTGTCGGAACAAACATGGGAAACGATACGGTCGATCAGTCAAAGAATTCTATGAAGCCCTTATGTATTGGGGAGGACCTCGCTTGGCAACGTTTGTGTCTCTCAATTTAGATGGCCCTGAGATACATACAATGTACAGGTAATAGAAACTCGTTATTTTGGTTTGTTATGTAGTTTGTTTTGGAATAATATCTAAATTACAATATTTCTTTTCTTTGCCTTGTAGGTTCATGTCTGTAAAATTTATTTTTATTGTCGAATATTCTTTGCCTTCAGGTGGCGCAAATCCACAAACCCAAACTTAGAACCTGGAATTGTCGAGGGAAACTTCGTCAAAATTGGAAGAATCTATAAAGAGGCGATGGCTTTACTCGGCATAACCAAAATTCCATGTCAATTATCAGAGGATGAAACTGCTATTGTCAGAAAAGTCTGTTATAATCAGGTAAATGCATTAAGTCAAACGTGGGTGGAAAATTTGTTCGAGACATTCGAGTAATAGAGACTCATTTAAGAGAGTTTCTTAGCAGAAGGGACATGGACAAGAATACTCGAGTTATAGAAGTTGAGTTATGGACATTCTACTGTTGATTAGTGTCGCATTTTAATGCAGTTTAATCTTATTCGTTTAGGTTGACGATACTCTGGTAGGATTTTGTGGCCCTTCAAAGACACCTGATCAAATTCACGAATGCCAAGAAAAGTATTCTATCACTATCGGAACTGGAGAGGATGGCTTCTATCAGATTGAAAACTCGTTCAAAAACATGGAGATTGACTCATATGGTCGTTTGATTATGATCAACACACTCCATCCAAACCTCCCAAATATTCCAGTTCTCGTCACGACAACGTGCAATACGTTTGACCATACAATGGTCCATCAACAAATGCTAAAGATTTCAAATCACTTCCGTCAACACATCGAACATATTCTGGGTCCTTTGACAGGACCATCATCTGATGGAGATAGCCGTAGGCGAAAGATGTTTCTCCAATTGATGCGGAGTAAAGATGGCACAAGATTCCAGCCAATACCAACAGAACTTGGTTTCGTCCTGACATATGAAAAGGTACGATTATCAGATAGTTCCTGCATAATTAATTGGTTGATTATTAGGGAGAGAACATTTAGTTTTGAACCTCTAGGGGTAAGATTAAGGTTCCCGCCCTCGTTTTAGATGTGTTTGTGGCTTGTTGAACAGCTTAACTTCTCTATATCTCAATTAGACCATAATGATTAGAACATGATTATCAATCCCATTTAGGAAATCCAAGAATCTGGATACACGATTCGCAACAACTGTGATCAGGATTCAATTCACAACCACAAGAAATTGGTCAATCATCTTGACCACCGTTCACGGTCAATGCGCATGGGATCAAATATTGTCCACTTGAACCACGTACGTGCTGTGTACGAACGATTTGATTTCCATGAACACGGGCTAACATCAAACGATATTGATCGAAGCGACAAACAAAACAACACGGGAACAACTGTTTACCTTGAAATGGTGTGGATGTATGTTGAGGTTAGAGTTACTAACTTTTCAGTGAATTTATTTTCTCCTACTGTAGGTTCTAATTTTAACATTATTAATTGGTGAAACAATAAGAACTTGATGAACAAATTTGAAAGATTTTGTTACAAATTCAAGTCACGCATCATTCAAACACGTAATGATAACGACTTATAAATTCAATCTTAGATTTTTCACAGCGTTGTTGCCAGTTTGGTGGAGAGGATCAAATATGCATCTGCTGTGAGAATTGGATCAGACGAACGCCAAAGCTTAAACAGAAAGACAACTTTATCTCCGGTCAAAGTTATATCGATGTGATATTATCTTGTCACTCTGCTGTCAACATCATCATATTCATGAGGGATAATATGCCAAATACTCCTTGTCATCTGTCAGAAGCTGGAACAGATTGCTGTGAGACAACCTTCAGCTCCCTCGGACAATGGGTGGGGAATCATCACAATTATACCCTCCTTGACATGATCCGGAATTTATCACATCAGGTGCGCATGGAACAACTACGTGCTGATCCAAAAGGGCCAAAGTTTGCAAAGCCTCACCCGAAAGGTGAATCTATTTGGCAGAAACAACAGGAAGACGGTTATTTGAAGGTGGCTTTGACAAAATACCCAACAGAAGGTGAAGCTGGTAGCATGGCAAGAAGGTATGGCTTATTTACATCTAAATTCAGATATCACGTTCTTCTTATATCTCATTTAGATTTCGTGGAATTATATTGTTAAAATAGTAAACGGCTCTAATCATTAAATTATTTCCTTTTCAGGTATTGTTAAAGCACGTGAAATGGCTGCTCTAGTTGGAATGTGTCCTGAAAACACAGTCAGTAATAAATTACCACCTTACCACGACAACGACAAATGGTTCTACCAGCCCTTTCATGAAAAACACAACACGCTAAATCCGTTCACATCTACCGAATCGATTGAAAGTGACTTGTTTGAGGAAGACGATATTGATCAGGTCATGGAGGGAACAACATCTGTGTCAGCTTTTGGAGAAGAGATGGAAATTTTACCTACTCCCAAGGGCTTTTATCAAGATCTGTGTTAAATGACCGTCCAGAAACAACAAAAACCATCGATCCAACTGTCAATATACCGGGTACGAGCCAAAAGATCTACAAGTCAAATCTGATAAATATGCTGAATCAGGACCCAAAACTTTCAAAGAAACGCTTAACACGTGTAAGGTATGTATCCCATTCCTTCTTTATGTTTTATTTGTTTGTTGGTATCATCTTTAGGACCGACTTTACTGTAAGACTAAAGAAATACTGAAATTCCATCGAAATAGTTTGCTCGTCTCAAAAGTTGATCTCTACCTTATTTTATGTATGTATTCCTTAAGTAATAAACCTCCGACTCAGACGGTATTAACATTTGTTTTTAGGCAACGGCAAGAGTTTACCCGTAAATCTGACAAAATCAATCAAATTACCACAAGTGAGAATGTGGCTTTATTTTCCGAATTCGCCTTCATCGAACGTCTAACTTTGGATTTTCAAATCGGTATGATAGAGAGGATAAAATGTAGTGGAGTCGAGTACAAACGTCCTGAACCTCTCAACTCAGCAAAGAAAAAGGATTTGTCTGTGATCATATCAGTTTATAAAAAGAGCACCGACGAGGGTCCGGATATCCTTTTTTCGAATAAGGAAAGGAAGCTACGCACCATTCCATTCAGTGACCTTCTCTGTGAAGTCGTTCTGCAATCAACAGAGAGTTCACAGCTCAGACTCTGTCCAACAGATCGGCTTCACTTAGATTCCCTCATTAAATCGAGATTCAGATCGAAAGGAGTAACACCAACAACCACAGAATTGGAGAACTCAACGCAAGACGAAAACAACAATATTCAGCTTGATAATGATGGTACCGTTCGGATGACTGTAGAACCTGTTGCGAATGATGGGAATACGAGACGTTCAAAAAGAGTTCGCACTGTTAGAGTAATGAATGAGTAACTGAGAAGAAACGTTTTTTTTAACTTTTTTTCCATTATCATATGACTGATAAATTTATTCTCTGATCCTTTATAATATTCTTAATTTCTTCCGTATTTATCCTTCATTTGTCCCATCATTTGAAAAACCAATAGTTACTAAAAACAAATGAAAACAAGGCTAAATATTGCAGTTTCATCCTATAGGTAATAAAGGCTTCGATCTGTTTTAGTTAATTTTTATCTTTATTTTATATTTTACCCTTATAGAGTTTTTTATGTTTTAATGATATAGTAGTACGTTAACGATCAATTCTATGATTTCGATATTGTAAAACTAATGAGCAATATTGAATGATGTTTTAACTAATTGATTTAATATAATACTATCATCAATCCTAAATTCAAAAATGAAATCTGTTATTGACTATATAATTCTAATCAATAATTTACTTTAGGCGAAAAACTAGGATGCACTGTAAGGGTATTGTAATCCGACGATAAATGCACTGTAAGGGTGTCTTTTTCGATGAAAATCAGTGCACTGTAAGGGTGCGATTTTGAAAGCCAATTTTTAGCCCGCACATACCGTCAGTTCAAAATCCGACTGCCCCCCCCCCCGGCTTTCCAAGCTGTCTAGAAATTGAAGAAAGAACATTTTCGAAATTTTTCCTTACTGACACAGTTTTATCTATTTACTATTTACTTTATATGTTCTTAAATTTATGTTCTCTTATTTTCATCTCAGCATAATATTGAATGTAATGACGATTTTAACAACCAACTGTACCGACTACATTTGACAGTCTATTCTAATGAGTATATTTGTAGTCATACTATTGTGTTTGAAATATTTTCTTGGACTACTCGTAACAGCGATCTAAACCTTCCAATCTAAACTTTTTTCAATATGTTGCTAATCTTTGGCAATTATCTTTTAGAAGGGGGGCGTACGGGGTTCGCGATTTTCGAAATACCGAATAATTTTGCCAAAATTTCCAAAATTCCGTAAAAAAATACTTGCAATTCCGATACCAATTTTTTGGGTATTTTTCCTCTTTTTGACTAATTTTTCATCAAATTTCCCAAAATTCCGAAAAAAAAGGGATAAAAACTTTACAATACCGAAATTTCGAAGCTAAAATTCATGGATTTCCGATACCGAAACAATTTCAAATTTCTGAAATACCGAGGGAATTTTGCCTGATTTCCGAATTTCCGAAGAAAAAAGGGTCGATTTCCGCAATACCGAAAAACCGTACGCCCCCCCCCCCCCCTTAGAACATCACCATCGCCCACACACACACCCAGCATATTCGGATCATTGACAAATTAACAGAAGAATAAACTACAAATTTTGAGCATCGGAACGAAGACATTTAAAATGTAAGAATTTTACACTATAACCATATGGTTGTACCTGTGGTTGTACCGATAATCACAAGATCGAAAAAATAAAAACACTAAAATTGTTTTCTACAAAATAGAAAAAATATTTTATTCTTTCAAAGAAACATAAATGCTTTCTGTATACAATGTTCAAAAGGTACATCTGTTGATACCTTTCACTTTTTGTGTTCAAAATGACGTCAAAGAAGCTTATTGTTTGTGTGAGAGAGACTCTCCATCGTAATAAGTTCTCTGAAGGAGTCGCATTCATTTTGTTATCATACCTTAATGGTGGAGATTAATTTGGCATAATTTCGTGAGGGTGATTACATAGTTTTGCATACTCTTCACGAATTTTCATTCCTTTAGACTCGTGTGAAACCACCTTTTCATACCCTTCAAACTATCGCGATTTTCGTGTAAACAAATCACAATTTTTTCTTTCTTTCTGAGTCTGATCTAAAGTTTTTTACAAGAACATAAACTAACATTAGGACATTTTGAAACTGTTATTCTGTGCTCTTATAAGTAGAGTGAATCAAAGATATTATATACATGTGTGTGGCATGTAGCGATGGGGTAGAGTATTCCTTCAAAAATCGGGATTATATTGTAAAATCGGGGTAAGCCAGAATTTTCACACAGGGATAAAAATTCCTGTATCCGCCCCTGAAAAGTGCCATAAAAGTTACATTTTATTGGTCAGCCTAAGCTGAGCATTCAAATAGGTAAAATTCGGTTCCATCATAAGGCGGCAAAAAAAAATCCGATTTCCCGATTTCCCGATCTCACTTTGATTTCTAAACTTTCTTCCGATCGGGTTAACTTTTTATCTTGCTTTTTATTACAGTAGTTTTTGCAATAAAAACATATTTTTATTGTTTGCCACTAAAGGGGGGATTGATGGTGTTATAATGTCATTGAAATTTGATAAAGTATACAAAAGTACAGCTACTGTCTAAATTTGATAAAGACTGGATCCAATCGTGTTTTTTTGGACTTGGACGTGTTTGGCTTCAGACGACCCTGCCGATACACCGGCACCTGTGTATCGGCAAGGTTGTGGCTTCAGTCATATTATATAAGGCGGATCGCAAAAAATTGTTTGGTTCCCGTCATTTCTACTTTAAAAAGTGGGTCTGTCGGTCGAAAATATTTTCCTGTTAAAGAAGCAGCTACATCTTGTTAGCGAGATTATGTATCGGAGATATTCTACGGCTACGGTTGCGGGGCTGCCCGTACGGGTCGTCACCAAAGGCGACATGTCGTTGTCTACTTTGCTCTGTACGGGAAAAACACCAAAACACCGTCTAAGCAAAGCCGCACGTCAAATATGGAACTTGCTTTCACCCGCCATTACTTGCCTTACTCGCCATTTCCCTCGCCACCTTTGCCGTAGCCGTAGAGAATTCCACATAAGGGGTCTTCGACAAAAATCTTTCGAATTTTTTAACGGCATTGGGCCGATAAGCTTCAGACCCCCTCCCCCCCTTGCTCTTATCGTCCAAATTTTTCAAATCCAACTTTTACATCTTCGAAAACACAATTTCCTCCAATCTTGTTCGCCATCACCTTCCCACCCGTCATTGTTGAATTTTTGTCTATTTGTGAACCAACATTGAGTTTGTTCATACCCGCATTGATATTGTTAATCAAAACGAAAGTTAAAATGACGGGATGAAGTCGCAACATTTCGAAGGAAAAGGCAGCACGCTGGCCAATGAAAAAAGAGTTTTTTATCAAAGCTATTTCAAAGAACTGTACTTTTAAAGTTGCAAATTTGCGCGCAAAGGTGAAAGCAAGTGAAATCATATGCTTTCAGTGGAGTTTGTGGACGAAATCAGAAAGAAATTGGCTGAAAGGATTTTCGTCTCAATACTTGTTTTTTTATCGGTATGTAGTTGGACCCCCCCCACCCCCTTATCGGCCCAATGCCGATAAAAAATTCGAAAGTTTTTTGTCGAAGATCCCTAAATAATCTCGCTGTTGAAAAGGGAATCGGCGTGGACTGGTCCGAATTAAAAAATTGAGAAACCGTCAACCGGGGATAAACTGGATTTCGGTTTACTCTCCATTAGCACGCGGCTCGCTACTTGGATTTGAAAACTTGTAAACACAGAGTGTGCAGAGGTTGACAGTGGGAATCCAGCAAAGCAGCGGAAAAGCTTTCAGACATACAGGCTATACCTGCTGACCCTAAATCAGGGTTGGTCAGATGACGAGGAACCAAATGATGACGATCACATCTCCTATTATAGGACTTGCAAAATTATGACAAAATGGTCTTTGGAATTTGATCAATTATATTAATATATATATGGTGAAGATCAGAGATCTGACCTCAAGGAGAGAAAGTGTTGAAAATACTAAATAAAGTAAATATGAAACATAAAAAGGAACTAATATTTTTATAATTATACGTTGTTTTCCGTTTTTTTGAATTTTTCTAAATATATAAGTCAAACCAATCAAACATTCTGTCAAGAAATGAGAATTTTATGCGAAAAAGAACCAACAAACCAATAGACATAAAGTTTAAAAAGCCAAGCAGAAAAACACAAACACCAAAAACCAACCAAAAACCCAACCAATGCAATCTGGAGTCCCCGACTGGCGACAGGTGCAGTGGCTTTAAACATGTTTTAAGGACGTCCAATACTCAGCGTCCCCCAGATTTCATAACCCTGTACCAACCCGCAGTCCAAACAAACTAACAAACATAGAAAAATAAACAAAAACTCCCACACAAATACAAAGAAACAAAAAAGGGTAAACAAGTATCAAAAAAACACAAATTTTCAAAAAGTAGGCCCAGAACCCGGTTCGACACCTAAAGTCCATGCAGCCGTCTGCACGGGAAAGAACAAAAAAGAAAATGACTGAGAAAACTGACATACAATACATAATAGACAGGTACGAGCCGGGAAGTATCTTATCCATTTGGTGGACTAACTTTCTTGGTGTTTTTTTTGTTCCTTATGGTAATAAGAATATTTTAAGCTTCTGGGCCACCTGGGTTTCCATAATGGCGGATTTTTCGTCATGTGACCCCCGTAGGCAAAACTGAAAATTCTTCCAACCCAAATATAGACATATCATATACAAATCGATCGGAAATTTGATACTGATTAATTTTGAGATACAAAGTTGGGTCTGAAAACTTTCCTATCTCGAGATATAAATCACTTTCGTTTTCTCAGGTTTGGCTGCAGTTGTAGGCGGGCTTTCATTGAGTGAGGCAATTCTTTTAGTCATATCTCAAGAAATATGCTTTTAAACATATCAAAACTTTATGTGCTCCTAGAAAAGGCATTAAAAATTGTTTGTGCAAATTTTCAAAAATTTTGCAGTAAAAATGTGTATTTTACGGACCCTTACAATTTTCTTACCGTCGAAAAAAGATCTTTTTCTCTCAAAATTGGTCTTTTTGTCTGAAATGAATTAGTGAAATGATGCTTAATAAGGTTTAGAGCCACTCGATTCTTCATATTATACTCAGAGAGGTACCTGGGGAATATATAAGGGCTAAATGTGTCTGGTCAGCACTTTATAAGCATGATTTTTTGGTAAGATTTGATCAAAAAAACGGTGAAACTTCCAAGCTATTACTCAAATATTTGATTGATATTGATTCCATCATTGCATTGACCAGCACCATTGATTCCATCATTGTTGATTCCATCATTGCATTGACCAACACCATTGATTCACCAAAGCCGTCAAATCTTTCAGTTTATTCACAAACACCAATTTACAATAAAAACGATTGGATGTATTATCCACAGTCATATTCACCAGAACGATCAGATCTAGCCTGGGAATCCAAGCTCATAATCTTAGAAAAAACAAAAAATACCTCACCTCACAAACTTCTAAAATTATAGAGCTTGGTGCAGGTAGATTAGTCTGATACAGAATGTTATAAACAGTCTGTGTGTGAACCCTTGTTGACAGACTTTCTGAACTTTGGAAACCCATGTAAACACACATAATCAACTTACCATAAAAACTCTTTCACAAGTTCTAAGGACTTTCAAAACTACTAAAAACCACATCAAAACATCAGCCAGATGTATTTAGACATCCAGCCAACAGCCATTTTGTTTCTAAATGAATCTATGTTTTCATTTTCATTTGTTTTCCTTTTTCTGCAGAGTCAGCTTTTTCCATAAATTATGCGCGCGCATCGAAATTATCAAAATGCACGCGAAAGTACTGCTAAGTAATACGCTGAAAGCTGGCCAATCAGGCCTAACCTGCATTGCAGGGAAAAATGTCCCTGCAGGCGAGTTACCTGCGCCAAGCGTTAAACAAGCAGCAAAAATATCATAAAATAGACTGTGGAAAAAGTTTGACGCTTGGATTCCCAGGCTAGATCAGATCCTGCTGTACAATGATCAAATTTCTAAAATTCTTGAATAGATTAACTAGAGTCGTTAGGTTCTCCCAAAATCGGGCCAAAATCACCGGAACCATTAGCTCTGGCGCAGAAATTTACAAATTTTGATAGTTTCACACCTCAGGGCCACCATTTTCAGCTTTTTCCCTATCGTTACTTCGTTACTTTTTCGTTACCCCTCGTTACTTGCGTTACTCCATCGTTACCGATCGTTACCTTTCGTTACCTATCGTTACCTACCGTTACCACTTTTAGTAACAACGGTTTTTACATATCTTTTATCGGACTTACAGAAAGTGGACTGCGGAAAGTTATGAGAAATGGTTTCTAGATTTTTTAATGAAGTATAAATACCATCCAGTTCGGAAATTGCGGCTTGTGCGCCGGAGATCTCCGGCGTAGATTTGGGCTTTGGGATCTGCTGCCTTCAACTTTTCCCAGTTAAGTTGACGCAGCTCCGGCGTAACATTTCCCTCCTTTCCAGACTGGTATACCATCAGGTTACACAACATGGCCACTCTCCGGCAAATTGTGTTTTTCTAGAGTGTGCGGTTTGTGACTACTATAGCTTAAAATTGTTAATGGCGACCAGTTACAATTTCTGGTAGGAGCTGCAGAGAATTGTGACAAGGTGTTATATATATTGGAATTTGGTAAAGTATACAGACTAAAATTGTTCCTGCTTTAGAAATTTATGAAGGATAAAAATATTTCTCACAAAGTTATATATATACTGAAGATATGTAATATCAGTCATTTTAAGGAAAGGAAAAGATTTGATATATAAACAACTTAAAAGGGTTGGTGTAATTTAAGATGCACGATCTAACGATTTACGATGCACGATTCGCGATCCGTGCATGAAATATGTTAATTCATGCGTAATTATGCTAATCATGATAAAATATTTAGGCAATTTACAAACTTTCAGTCGCTGAAACTCAATTATTTTTAAAAACATCATTTATGTAAAATTATACAAATTATATTTAAAGAAGCTTTCAGTGCGTTTTCCTGATTATGCCATAATCCCTTTCTCTTTTCAATTTCAATTCAGTCATAGATTAAAAGAAAGTGAAAGCCACGTGTATTCACCTTCTGTACTCTCCTCTCTCTCTTTTTCATAACTTGAATCAATATAGGGGAATTTTTTACCAAAAGAAAATTCTTTCTCGTAATAGAGCACCCGTTTTTTGCTTCGTACATTACGGTCCGCAAAACATATTGTTCGCCAATGTACTTTCATTGCTTACTTATTTCGTTTTTGTTGCATAAATTTACTTGAATTTACCGTTGTAAACAAAAGCGAGAAAAGATTATGCCACTGCTTTAGAATTATACAATATAATTTAAGTTTTATGATAATTATTAGGAATAATCAGCATACTTTATGCATGGATCGCGCATCTTGAATCGTAAATCGTTAGATCGTGCATCTTAAATTACACCAACCCAACTTAAAAAGATCTAAATTAAAAAGAGAAGAATGTTTTTGTATTTTTGAAGATTATACATTTTTTTATTTATTATTTTTTTGAAATCATTCCAATATCAGAAGAAAAATAGGATATCGGAAAGATACAATAAGAAAGATTTGGGACTTTGAAACAAAAGAGAGATGGTCAATTTAAAAGAATGAGAAACACAAAACCACCAAATAACAACTCTCAACACACATATATAAATAGAAAACAAAAACTATGCCTGAAGTCCCGGACTTGTGACACTTTACACATGTTACGGGTACCCAACACTCAGTCTCCCTCAGACAATATCTAAAACCAACCCGCAGTTCCAAACACATAAACAAACTAAATAATAAAATAAAATTAAGAAGAGAAATAAGCTAAAAGATATTTATAACTGATCCATTTCTATCCATGCAAAAACTATGTTTTTCAGGAGTTTGCGGTTTTCTTAAAGTTTGTAGCTTAATGGCAGTCAGTTACAATTTTTAGAAGAAGCTGCAGAGAGTTACGACAAAGTGTTATTGGAGTTTTATCAAGTAAACAAAAAAGTACAGTTTCTATGTAATGAAAACTAAAAATGGTTATGCACTAAAATTATGGCATGTATCTTTATTTTGGGTTTGACTTTTGGCAATTTTCTTATTTATTTGTAGTATAACACTTTGGTCAGATATGGATATTGTCTACACCCAACAGAAAAAATGTATCATAACTGACTAAAATGAACAAAAAGTTTAATTACACAAGACTAACTAACATCCCAAACGAGTGAGGTTCCTGGACTTTTCAACCGGCAGCTAATTGCCATTGTATCAAACGCTGATCTAACATTTGCTCGCATCTCATCAAAATTATCCCTTTCACCCTTAACCCTCTTAGCTCTTTTGGCTGACCTTCCAGCCTCGGCTGGTTTATGAGATTTGAAAAGAGCGATAAATTTCCATTCCGGAAAGTATAGGTTTAAAAGGGTTAGGATCAAGTGCGCAATCATTTGAAAAACGTTCAAATTCAAAATGGAGGCGGTGAAATGACTGTAGGAAGAAGGTAGGAAGAGGTATAAGGATTTGAGATTTCTTCAAGTTTTTTGACAGTTACAATGCAGAATTTTTTTATGCTTAAACAAATCAATGTCTTCTACGTTCTGTAAGTTTTTTTGTTTGTTTTTCACTAAAGTAGCTTTGGAAAAATAGATTTTCATCAACCCATTTTGGACTTTATTCGGTGTCGTAAAATATAGTGGTGTTGAACCTTTTGAAGCTTTGACTGAGATAAAATGCAGTATATGAGCAACGACTTAATAAAATAGATGGACCAAGAACTTCATACAATGGCTATTAGAAATCTTTTGTTTTCTATTCATTTTGTATTCTTTCATGTTGCCGTCTTTTCGCCGTCCGCGTAAGTCATATTACAAAGAAATTAGACTTTTTACAAGCATCTCTAAATGGTGTAAAATCAATTATATTTAATTTCTACTGACCATAAACATAATTTTCGATTTTTTTTGCTTACGTCAGATCGCATTTTTAATCATCTTTCTCACAAGATATTTGTCAATATTTTTCGACAACACTGATGCGCTTTTCAGCGCATTTTCTTTAAGAACATAAACATTTTTGAAAAACTCTAACTAAGAAAACAAACGTGCGTTCATGGTGCGTTCTTAAGATAGAAAACACAAACACTATCCAAATACAAATGATATAATTTTAACAATGTTTACTAATTTTTAAGCCTAAAAGTTTGACTTGAAATTAAGAACATATTCACAAAATTTAGGTCATGTGTTCAATATCAACCAATAGCTAATCTTAAAAAAATGCTTTTGCACGCGGAATGACATTTTAATGATGCAAAAAATCATAAAATTTTTACTTTCTTACGCGGATCATTTCAATAGGATACTGGTCTATCTACTTTATTAGGTCATTGATATGAGCTATGTTATGGCTAAAAAGAAAGCACATAAATGTTCCTTTTCAAAGATATAACTTTTTACCTGAACTTGTTTTGTTTAAAAGTTATACCGGTTTGGGTAAAATGAGACCACTGAAAAAAACCACTGCCCGGTAGTCCAGGGTCTGGAGCTCAACTATTTTTTGCCTTTGATAATCTGATGGTGGAAAAAATAGAGAGTCCAGTGGAACCCACAAATTATATAACTGAACTTCTCAACTGTCACACCAAATTTGAATTTAAAACCAATCAGAATTCCCTCTTTTTTTAATTTATAACTGTGGTCTTCGCATAATTAGAGGGTCTGACAACATAATTATTCATTTTAAAATGGCAGAAATAAATGTAAACATAACATTTAAAGTGATTTTTCTTTTCTGAAAACAGTACCATAAACATTGTTAAAGTGAGAAAGTAATTTAACTTGTTTTCCCCTATTCTTTTCTAAATTAATTTACCAAAAGAAGAGTCGTCCTTACCGAACAAAATTTGCTGTAAAAATCGTATCAAAATACCATTAAAACAACTGAAAAAACGCTGAATTTAACTCTCTACACCAGCACGAATTCTTGTACTCAAAACCAAAACCTTCGATTTAAGCGTATCTCGGTCTACCATTTCTGTTTTTGAAGAGATGGTTTATTTACATCCCCCTGGTTTACTACTTTACATCTCATTTATGGTAAAAAGACAGCATAAACTAACATTTGCGTGAAACCAAGGCTCTTTCACTTTCTACTCTTTTACTTATACGACGGAAAGATTGATATGTTTTCTGATGATTTTGCCTTATTTGTCGAAAAAGTACTCTCCGCCGTAAGAGCTAAAAAAGCAGCCGTGCCTTTAAAAGAATAACCGCGCGAGCGAAAAAAAGAGCAGCTGTGAGTAATCAGAGAGGAGAAAAATCGCAACAATAAGCTTGTCCGACCTCATTTTTCGTCCTAGTGTGAAGAAAAGAGGAATTAATTGGTTGACAAATAAAAAACATACATCAGTGAAAGCCAAAATAATGACCCTCCCTTTGCGTGCTTTTTTCATAATTGATAACTGCAATACACTGATATCATCCAAGAAATTACAGGAGAGACAAAAAAAGACTGAGTACCAAGTTGCAAGCGGAGGAAAAAGAAATTTCCAAAACATGTGTTTTAGCTCCTCATTTTTGGTTTACTTCATCAATGAAATGCCGGGCTCATTCTGTAGGTTATGTTTGGGAAAATATGAAACGAACCAATCTCCTAGAAATACGATTACTGATAATTTTATTGGGCGTTTAAGAAATTGCGGCATTACTTTTTTCAAAAATGATGGATTAATGGAAACAACCACAGTTTGTCGTGAATGCTTTAATGGTCTAAAACACATTGAAAAAAGTGACCCTTTGTGAATAAAATGGAGAAGGTCAACTTCACAAAAGAGGCGACATGTTGACATCGATGGCGATACTTAAGACTCAGATGAAAGTCAGGTATGTATGATGTAAATTTAGTATAGGAAAGCACTGTTAGGGGCATTTTTTTATGTTATTTTTAGAAATTATAGGACAAGGTATTTAATCATTACTCGAATGTTTTCCCCAATTAGAGAGGCCCCCAAGCGGACCCAAAATTCACGCCATCAGGCCTCAAACAAAAAACTGATTTTAACGATCACGGCTGATGCAAATTTTCATGATCATGCATATTTTTCACGCCATCACGCCAATCGCTTGGGGGGGGGTTGTACTTTTACGGTGTGACGGGATTGGCCCTTTTTTAGTACGGTATTACGGGATTTGACGAAAAAAGGGACGGGAAAACGGTATTTTAAAATCAGACGGTGACGGTATTTAGGTACATTTTTGCCCTGTCCAAGCCGGCGTGACGGTGTTATTATTTTTTCAATTTTCGGGATTCCGGGATTCAGCAAAAACTTTGACGGGAAAACGGTAGTTCGAACCCCTACAAACCCCCCCCCCCTTTGGGGCTCATTAAACAAGTGCATATTACGATGTTATTGAAAAAATTTCATTTCAATCAGTTAATTCAGGAGCAAGAAAGGCAAGCGAAGGAGGCTGAAGAATTCAAGTAAAAGGTCGCGGAAGTTTGTGAATCCGAGATTGGAAAACTTGAGCAACAGACGTTCATGAAAGATACTTCTGTTGACTCACTGGTCACATTTAATGATTTTGCCTTTTATAAAGAAGTAGAAAGAATTTGCCCAGTTTTAACGCATGCCATAAATGGAGCAATTAAAGGCGTTAATGCTCCATACAAGTAAACCTTTTACCTTTTATATTATTTCAAATGTTAATCTGATTGTTGATAGGAGAGAATAGAGATAACAATACGATTGTATGATCACGATGAAATAAAGTTTCTATGTCTCTAACAGTTTTATTTCAGAAGAATTGAATTAAATACTTTTGAATTATTTCATATCTTTGGAATTCTTCATTTGATTTTTCAGACATGTTGGAGCTCGGACATTATGTGTGGGATTGCTTTTTAAGGCAAGATTCTTCGATTCTCGAGCGAACGTGATATGCCATCGCAATGATCAGCTCTTTTTTGCATCTGGCATCAAGAGAAAATGCTTTAAGTGGTTCAACAGGCTATGCATGACAAACTCTTACAGAACTGCCTTGAAAAAGAATAAGGAGCTCGCGGTTGGTTTCGACGATGAAGTGAAGGAATGGAAAATGACCTTGGAAACGATCCCTGAAGAGGAACCGGCGACCGTCGAATACACAGTAAGACTTTCTGTTAATGCCAATTAATTTCTAAATTCAGAAACTCTTATTTGGGTGGTAGTTTGCGATATTGGGTAAAATTCTATTAAGGATAAGCCAATTCGACTGCTATAATTTTTTATTCATTCATAATCCAATGAAAACTAAATTAAAATCCTATTTAGGATACCGGTGATAATCTGGATATCAAGGTCGAGGCAAGACACCAAGGAAATGATCAAACAAATGAAGATCATCACTGGTTCCATCATATCGCTATTAAAGACCGAATTCTTTCTTCACAGGGTATGTATCGCTGACTATTTTAAAATATGAAAATTAGTACGTTTGGGATTTTAATAGATCAGATTTTTTAAATAATCTTAATGGATTATTTCTTAATATTTTTGTTTAAGATCCGCGACCGGAGGAATTTTACACTCAATTTGGCGTACTACCAAACACAGAAACTTGTCAGCGAGTCAAAGAAGAGTTCGTTTTCCTCGTGGCGAAGTCAATTGTTTCGTATTTGCCTGCTTTTGATCCATTAAAAAAACACATTTCACGCCATATAGACCATCCGTTCGTTAAGGAGATGTCTCAAAAATCAACTGTCATCCCTCTCGGACTTATCTTTGAAAATGAAAATACATCATCTGGTATCGCTAGAATTTTGAGAGAAATTCAAGAAAAATATGTTCCCATGATTGTGAATGATGACAAAAGACAGGTATGTGGTTTTCATTCCTTGCATTTAGGGATTTCGAGTTACTTACATAACTAACCGTCGTAAAACTGTTTAGAACTGTCCTCATATGAGCTGTAGTCGAGATAATTTTCAGTATGTATAGAAAATTGCCTTTGAAGTTAGCCAAAATGCACCATGGCGATAACAAAAACTTCTTAATATTTTCTCTTGACTTTAGATCTTGAGAGCCATAAGATTCGAGGGAGATTATCTAACTTACAAACGGGCTATCAACTTCATTCGCGCTGTGCTAGATGGTCTTACTGATATCGAGAGACTTGAAGGTATCGAGCCTCAATTTGCAGATTGGCATCTCAGGAAAACCCTCTATGAGGTAAGAAGATTTTTTACTATTCAGAAAAACTGTTATTTTTTTGAGGGATAGAGGTTATCTATAAAATCAATGAAAACTTTTAAATGGAAAAGTTTCAATGCTTATTCTTGAACTTAAATGTTACACAGTGTATCCGTAAAAAAGTTTACTAAAATTCATATTAAATAAAATTCTCAAAACTGCCTCATGGTATTTTACTTAATTACCACAGCACAGAAATTCGAAATACCTCATTAAAAAAGATATATATATAAATTTTTTACACTTTTTTCCGGACACAATGTAGGTCAAGGACAAGCTATTTAGAGTTAGAAACTCTGGAAAAGAGCACGGGACTGTGACGTGGGCGATGAACGTGATGAAGACTTCAAACGCCAAAAAAGGGCCACAAAAGGCAATGAACGCTTACACAGAGTACACCGATAAAGAGCTTGATGGTCAAATTGCAGCAATAACGATGAGTTATTTAAACATGAAAAATTTTGAAGGTATTATACTTTCTTTGTAAGAACTTAAAAGATTTTTATTTTGCCTTCTGGAATCGCTAACGGTTGATTTATCCTAAAGTGTTATATATAAAAAAATTATGTTGTTCGAATAAAGATAACAATTTTCTTTCTAGATGACCCGATACCAGATGAAATAAAAAATGGAAAACCAGAAATGATACAAGAATACGTACAGAAAATTGCGCGATACATTGTCGAAAAGTAAGGATAGAGAATTATCATCATCTGAAAGCTCCTAGTACTGTACTAATCGAAATTCTATTCTTATTCACCTGTTTTATGTCCATTATAAAGCATGCGTATTTTATCGTGATATTTTTTCGTCGTTTCTCTTCTCGAATTAAGAAATCTGGTTTTTATTAAAATCTGTAGCAAAATGGGATTTATTCGGAAAAGTGAGCTTATGATAAGTATAAATCTAAACCTATGAAAAATTATGGCTAAGCATAACTAAAACAAACTCTAAATGCTTAGAAAAAGGTGTATCCATTTTGGACTCGGATTTGAAGCTCTGCTGAAATATATGTATAATCAACACGCTTTTTTTCTTTAAGCTTCACCGTTATATATCAAACCGAAAAAGAAAAAGAACGACCTTCAACTGACCCAGAAAAACCAAAAGCACGTTTTTTCTTTTGCGTTAAATGCAATCATCAACCCTTCCAAATTGAACAAGAGCGAAATCTTCACGAACAAATGATACATTCTTTTTATCGGTGAGTCTCATAGAACTTTATCTGTGTCAGTTAGATTTTTTTTTCTGCAGCCTCTGTTCAATAGATAACAATGATAATTATATTGTTTGATTTGATCACTAAAAACTTTTCTCATAATATAAAAATCTTCTACAGCTATTGTAACCCCTCTTCGATTGTACAAGATCAAACTTAGAAAAAATAATCAAAAAAAGTTTGATAATTTTCATTTCTTTGTTCAGGGATTCTAATGTGGAAGATAATTCAAACCAGGACTACGTGATGAATTACCAAGAAGCATTACTAACCATGAATTTATTGCTCAGAAACATTCACGATGCAATTAGAGAAGGAGACGGAGAGCGATTAATGAATTCGTACAAAATAGTCCTTCTTTACTTCAAGGCGACAAGACATCATAAATATGGACTCGCAATATTGAATTTACTTACAACCATAGAAAACAAGCCTGAAAAGGCATTCAAGTTAATTTGGGGCAGATTTGTTAATACCCATGGTTTTCGTGGTCGAAACATATCACGCGACTTACATCTTGAGCATCTGAACAGATTTTTGAAAGGACTTTTAAAACCTTTACATAGCAGTTTAAACAAAGAAAATGCTAAGAGAATAGCCTTTTCAATTAAAAATCTACAAAAAATAGTCAAAAATTTCGAGGACACATTGCAAATTAAAGAAATACGAGGATCTAAAAGAGCAAAAGCTTCAGCTAAAGACATCAAGAAACTTTCACTCGCATATGTTGCCGATGCCACATTCGAGAGAAAAGCTGGCAGAGAATACGAATCATTTGGTAAATTCAACAAGCGAATTATGTCTTGTTTAAATGATAATTTTATGACATGGGTTTCGAGAAAACGTCGCGAATTGAAGGAAAACATTTATGTATTTGACGACGAGGAAGAGGAGGAAATCGACGAGGAAACTGACGTTGAGAGTGAAGAATCGGACTCTGAAAGTGACGATTCTGACTCTGATAGTGATGAACTCGAAACCGATACAACTGCTACAAGAGAACGTCTCCTTTCATTAGTCAATAATTTACAAGAACAAATTAATAAACTAAAGAAAACTTAGGACCTTTCAAATTACCTCAAGACCAATCTTAACATTTTAGAATTATTTTAATACGATAAAGCATTTGAAGGCAGAACGGCTGAAATCCAAGATTGGTCCACAGCAGTTTGAAAAATTATGAAATATTTTGTGTAAATAATTTTCTAAATTTTTTTTTGAAAATTTTCTTAATCAAATCGAGCTTATTTCTTGTTTCAAATAAAAAATTCTTTGTTTGAAATACTTTATACAAAATGAAAAAATAAATAAAAAAATGTAAAAAATCTAAAATTTCACTCATCATCACTATCAGTAAATATCAAAGATGCCAGAGAATCATTATCCGAAAAGAAATTTTTATCCAAAACCATACTTTCAATAGGTGTGTCTTCAGCAATTTCCATATCATTAAATACCATATTTAGAATCTGTAATATTTTGTTTGCTGTTTTGTTCTCTACAATACCAATTTTGACCAGAAACGCTTTTGAGTTGATTTTTTCAATATTAGCAACAATCCTATCGATCTTTTCGTAAGTTAAACCAGTTGCAATGCTTGGGGGGGGGACACACAACCTACAACCATATCTTTAATTATTTGTCTTTGTTCATCTGAGCAATATCTAACATTGGAACCATGCATGATTTTTCGAGCTTCTCTCTCCTGTTAAGAAAATAAAATCATTACAAAAGATGTACTTAAATGGGATTGAATTTTGCAGGCATTGAATTTGGGTGCCATGAGTAAAAGATTAAAAAAAAAACACACAAAACTTTTCCCAAAAACTCATTGAAAGACTAAGGACTAAGCACTAAGGAAGTATCATTAATGCATAAATTTGAGCAGATTATGCCAGGGTAGTAGTAGTAGCAGTAGTAGTAAAAGTTTTTCAAAAATTTACACATAGATACCACCTATTTTATTATTTTACTACCCTGGGTAGTAAAAATTTGTTTACATTTTTTGTCACACCACCACGGTATAGTCAACCTCATTATGTCTGAGATTTTACTACTGACCCCCCCCCCCCTGATACCACAAAATTTTACCCTACAAAATTTTACCAAAGTTTATATTTTACATTATGGCCTATCAGTTACTATCACATAAAGAAAACCTGTAATTAACAGTTAATTTTTTGAAGACTTCTTCAAGTAACACTTTCAAAGACAGAAGTACTGTTAATGGAGAGTGCCCGGATCAATTCTTTTGCAAGAATAAAATTTTAATTTCTACAAAATTTATACTCAAAAATAAAACACCTCAAATATTTGTATCGGACAATCACCACAGACGCATGTAATAGAACATATTGTGCAGCAATTATGTTTTGGTTCCGGTGATTGAATTTCGTTATTATTCTCGTTAAATTGTGAGTAAAGTGCTGATCTCAAGCATGTAGTACTTTGCATGTAAGATTTCAGATTCATAGATACATTTCTTTTAGCATTTGCATATGTATAAAGTATGGCATGACATTGTTGATTAGTATTTCTACCAGCCCTCCCAATTTGTTGACAATAATCAACAACGTCGTATGAGGGTCCATAATGTAAAACATAACGAACATTCTTAACATTTACACCACATTCAAGGGCACTCGTACAAATTATGATCCTTTTTGTTGAATTCTCAACCCGCAAAGATTTCAATACCTCGTCCTTACATGAAGAAGGGGTTTCTGCATGAAACATTGCCACAATACTTTCAGGGTTCTCAAAATGTTCACGAAAAAATGATATTAGAACAGTGTATAGACGACCACATAATTCCATTGACCTGCAATAAATAAGTACTTTAAAATTACTTCCAAGCTTGACGAGCCATCGTAAAGAGGCGTAGTTGTCTTTGTCTTTAATGTTCACAGTATTCAGTTTAATATTGGGTCTGTCACTGCAAGCGGCAACAATTCTCACAGATTTGGACAGTTCAACACTGTTCATGACAAGTTCAGTTAAGTCAGCATTAACCGTGGCACTGATAGCCAAAACTGGTAAATCAGACCTACATATAGAGCGTAATTCTGATATCCGGGCAAAGGATTCTCTAAAGGCAGCTTCTGTCTTTCCAAAGGTTTTGGATGCTTCACCCCTGAAAAAAAAATTTAAGGTAATAAAAATACATATATACTTATTGTGTCAAGATATTTGTAAAAACCAGCTGCAACAGATGTTAGACTCATATATCATGGTTTAATGACTAGAAGAGTACAGTATGCCGGAGAAAGATTTTTCTTGTTTGCTCTGAAGAAATATTGTGAACTATATCGACCTATGCTATAAAACAAATGAGATAGAAATGCTTTAAAATCGCACCAAGTAACCTTGTGAACCTCATCAACCACCAAACAAACCAAGTTTTTCTTGACCAAAGATGACTTCAAAAAGTTTTGAGCCTGTTTGTTTTGGAGCCATGTCTCTGGGGTGCCAAAAACCATGTTGAAACCCTTCATATCTTCTTGGAATGCACAAGCTTTCAAACCAAGTGGTGAGCTGTTAGCCTCCTAAATTTGGTCCTTGATCAATGCAACCAGTGGTGAAACCACGATTACCAAAGGAGAAGATGCCATGCCTAAATTTTTGGCTAGCACAGGCAGCATTTGATAAATTAAACTTTTTCCAAATGACGTTGGTAAAATGCACAAAGTATCGTTGCCACGTATGATATTGCACACTGCATCAAACTGTTTTTCTTTGATAGAAAAATCAAAGACCTCCATGATCTTTTCAACGTGAAATCTGATGTGTTTCTTCTTCAATTTTTCCATTTTTAATTCACTTCTTGCTTCTAATATTTTTTAACTTTTAACTTGGCTGCTTCTCCTTCCATTCACTAAACTGATTTGTTTTGATTTAAGGCGCTCAAATCCAATAATTAGACCGCGGTTGTTTTCACTAAAATAAATTAGAGTGTAATCGCCTAATAATGTTTTCTTCGGTTGAACAACCACGGCAATTTGAATAATTCCAAGAGTTGACGCATGCGCCGACAGAAATCTGTCGAGAGGTTCCCTCTGACGTTCTATCGAAGCGCTATCAATCAAATCAAAAAAGCGAAGATAGTATACGGCAGACTTTCTGACTACTGCCCGGCGATGTAGGGTAGCTGGTTTTTTGCTAGTTCTTACAAGTCAAGGAGAGCATACTATAATAGAAAAGTTAATTTACTTCAAAGAATCTTTTTGAACAAAAATAACTAATTATGAATAGTTTTGGTTTAAAAGAAATTGTTACAGATGCCCTGCTAAAATTTCGTTCTCATATATATAGGCCTATATATACAAAATAAAACTAAAAAAACTAGATATTTCCAGAGTGCCAGCAAAATGCCAGGCCTTCTTAGACAACAAAATATAAACCTGAATAAAAAATATTAAAATAGTACTCGCACCAAGATGCTTTAGTGTTTTATGCTATATAATTTTAATAAAAACTTACTCAAACTTCAAAAATGACACAAAAATAACTTACCTAGCTTTACTACAGCATCAAGCAGCATGTCCAGCAAAACACAAGAATGATAAACTTCAAAGCACAGAATTATAAGAAAAATTTATTAAAGTTTTTTTTTAAAACGGTTTCCAGTAATCTGAAATTGAACCAAAAAATGTAAAAACCTAGACTCTAAAAGAAGCTAGACTTATTTGCATCATTTCAGAAGCAAATTAAAAACAAAAGAAAAATTTTGGAATAATAGTTTTAAAGTCAATCTAGGAAGCACAGAACAACATTGTTCTGGCTGACAGCGAATTTTGATTCTGAATCTTCCATCATAGCCGATTCAATTTCATCATCTGAATCATTAATTTTCATCTTTGAGATATAATCATCGAGTTGGTTTTGAAAAATGGTGACCTCTCTGTCATCGTCTAACATTATCTTGTAGCATCTTAGTGTTTTAGCATCACAGCGTTTTTTGCAGTAAATTTAACTCTCTTTCCACAAGGACATTTATAATGGTTTGTCTTTGCCCCAGATATATCAATGCTGAATAATTTGTGGCACGTGCTTGTGTTGCATCTGATGCTTGTTCAAGATTTAAAGCAAGACTCAAGACTTCGCTCGACTTATATTCTGCGGCTTTCTTTTGTACATTCGATCTGAATTGTTTGAAAACAGTGCTCTCTGTTGTACTCAAAATAAGTTGAGTTCCTCCAACGATGGTATTTTTTTAAAGAAAATATTTTAAGAAAATCGCCTTAGAGTATGCTATTGAGCTATTGAACGCTTTGTGACTTGCTTTTGTTTGGCTCTATACACTTTTATTGTTTATTAGATATTTTTGGGGTTAATTCATGAAAATGAAAACACCACTCAAGGTATCATGAAAGTTCTTCAAGACTTGCAGCAATATCAACCGTCGCATGGTGAAGGAGAAGACAAAATCAACTATTTCCAGACAGTGGCAGGAGATCAATTAACCATCAAAAGATGTGTGAATGCTGCCTTCCAGTGTAGTAACGGGTTTGAACCTGATGAAAGATTTGAAGGTTGCTGATTTTCACAGTGACATGAAACTAAGGCAGGTTGATATTTATAAATTGGATTTTAATTCAATCCCAAAAAATTTAGGATTTGAAATTTTTTTTTTTAATTGCGTGGGATCAAAAATGGGGTGTTCTATGATGTAATATTTTTTTGGGTGATTTCCAACAAAAAACCCTGAAACTATCATTTAAATATTTTGTAATCAACGCATGTTTTTTAAGCTTTTTTATGATCGATTTTACAAACATTCATCGCAAGACGTTTGCACCCACGGAGCAGACAAAGTATTAATTAATCGACGAAATCTGACGACTGAGGTCGGAGGACGTGTTTCAGCAACAAAAATATTGTGTTGAGGCTGCTTACCTGATCATTCAAGTCAACAGTCTCCTCTCGCAGAGACAAGCTCACTCGCTGATCTTGAACCGATTCGTCAAGAAGAAAGGTGGAAAAGGTACCCAAAAACCAAAACTATCTTGCACCACTTCCTGCAGCAAAAAAACCTTTCACCCCAATATATTTAGATTATTCAATACTTTCTTTCTTGGCTGGTTCTTTTCCTTTGTTGATATACGAGGTATTTGCATGCTACATACTACGTGCTTTATTTTTATTTCTATTTCAAGAGGGAACATCCCACTCGACCTTGAAACATTATATCAGACTTGTGAAAAATATTCGACGTCGACTTGGACCAAATGCACTGGATTTGAAGATCATGGATAGATATTGCAAATCTCTGGATGTAAATAAAGTTCTATGTCACAAAACAGACAAAACAAAATATTATAAACTCTCTACAATTAAACTAAAGTCTATTCATGACAAGTGTGCATTCTTTTTTCTTTTACCTATAACTTTTGAAAGAACTCTTCAATCTTTATACATTTGGTATCATTGAAAAGATACAAGTGAGTGGAACAATTTGAAATAAAAAAATCTTTAAAAAAATTCTAAAAATGAAGAAGAAAAAATGAAGATCTTGTAGAAAAGTGCTAACTTTATATTGAATAAATATTTTAGTGAAGTTTTTTCACAGTGATTACCTCCTAAGATCAAAAAATCTCTCCAGTGAAAATGAAAGTTATAGCACTTTTCTACAAGATCTTTCATTTATATATATTTATATTTATTTATAATATGGTTGATAAAAGATATAGTCCCAAGTATGGGACATACACTATAATGGGTGGCCTAACGAATTTTATCTTGGACTTTCGTGTCTCTCATTGCAAAATGGAAGAAAACTCAGCCAGAATAGAGCTAGACGGACTGAAAAATGTGCAACGTCGCTTAAATAAAAAGAAGATACCAGTCTGACTACTGACCGACACAAGCAAAAAAACTGGGTTAGTATCCTCTACCACATTGTTGATAAGCATAGATGGAAGAAGGGCAATGTTAATAAGAAATGCAAACACCCCAGGTTGACGAAAGAACAAAGGAGCCGAAAACTTTTCTTATCTACGACTTCCCCGTCATACGTAGCCTTGGAAAAAGTTGTACTTGACAAATGTCTTCTTGGTGCATTCGATTATCTTACCTCGTTTAATCACACCGGCACGTTGGAAGTTTACCATTCCCTTTACAACAAGTTCTGCCCAAAACGTTTACATTTTTCGTACTCTGGAATGATAGCCCAACTTGCCGTTCTCGTCCACAATTCAGGAGTGTGTGCAGTTCAAAGCGAGACCAAAGCGGGAGATAAAAGGACTAAACTGCAGTTTTCGAAAGTCACTCAATCTTGGGTAGTGAAAAATATCAAAGAGCCAAAACAAAAAGACTACATCGAACATATACTATTCGAAATTTTCGAGACACTTTCTTCCAATGAGTTTTATGAATCTCCGAAATTGGAAAATGTACCCTCTAATATCGCACCTACCGAAAAGCTATCTAAGGAAGAGTGCATCAAAAACAAGAAAACGAGATTTATCATTTAGTGAATATTCAGTATATATTTTCTTTTTCCTTCTTCTTGGACTATTTCCATTTCCACATTATGTTGAGATCTTTCTTTGTCTTCTAAATATTCTGAAAATGGTACATACTTGCTGTTCTCTAAGGGATACTTCCCCCGAATTTTCCAGACAGCACACGATGGGATTACTTTACGAGCACATTTCCCAAAGTGGTTATGAAACCCAAAATGTATATCGTTTATAGCCCGCATATCTGAAACTTCTGTTATAATGCAGTCATCAAAACAGGCTTTTCCAAACAAACCATCTTGTAGCCTTCTGATTCAGTGATGCATTTCTGACCTAAAACGAGAAATGATCTATTGTTTTCAAAATGTTTAAACTCTCACCTTCAGAGATCCTTCTACAGGTTTTTCTATATTATCGCCATATCCTTATAGAAAATTTAGTAATTGTTTATCATAGTCATACCCTGTATCTTTAGCTGTGGAAAGATGTATCTACCTTCAAAGAGTTCTTCAGGGACCTCGTTCAAGGACTTTCGACTTTCCATAGCTTCACATTTTCCACAAACACACAAGTCACTCTAGCTCTCCTTCGTCTGTTGTGGGGGATATCGGTCGTGGATCGCACACTGGCTCGAAATCGTAACCTTTCAGGTTCGGAAGGTCGGGTTCTGACTCATCTGTACTCTCCTCACTTGCAGTAGATTCTTCAGATGAGCTCTCGTTTAATTTAGATGAGCTCTCGTTTAATTTAGATGATGGAGGGTATTGAATAGCCTGGATATCCAAGCTCAAAATTTTAGAAAAAATAAGTTTTACCTCAGCAAGACAAAGTTCTAAAATTATAGAGCTTGGTTCACCTAGAAATCAGGTGAACCCCTGTTGACAGATTTTCCTGCATGAATCCCATGGCTGCAAATAAATATATGCACATAATGACATGCATAATTTCAAGATGGTACCCCAGCAGTGATAAATCAATTTAAAATGGCAGCCTTGACCATAAAATATAGACAGTGTGGTGGAAGGAAAGTCTGTTAGACAGAAAGTGTAAAGTGAATTTTGGAGAAAAAAATTATCAAAACAAAACTTCCAACCCAAAACAGCACTACAAAATTGGCAAACAGAAAAGAAGAATTGAAGCAAAATAAAGATATACCTTTAGTTCTTTACACGATGCAACCAAGTCATTAAGAAGATTAAAACAAGAATATCTAAGCAAGTATGAAAATTAAACAACCAACACATCTAAAAATTCCCATGTTTTGATCTTCCCACTTCTTCCCTACCATTATTGTTATTTTTATTTGGATGCGTGGTCAAACACTCACGGGAGATAATTAGGGATTCTATTGTTATTTGCTTCGAAGAAGAAAAATCAGGGAGATTTGCAAATCAGCCTTGCTGATCACCCGCGCGATACATCCAAATACTTAGGCTAGGCAGACACTTCAAGTCGGCTCGCATAATTTCTTATATGCGCTCCACCATTCAGATCTCTGATTCGCTTGGACCAACCAATCAGAATATCCGCATAATCATCCTCAGATCAGAATGCAGACGATCTAGGTAAACCAGACCGTAAACATAAGAAATATCAAAATCAAAAAAAAGTTTACGGGCTGGATATCCAGGCTAGGTATTGAAGCTCCTCCGTATTACTGAGGTCAACAACCCTTTCTACATGAGGGCTTTCTTCATCAGAAACAACCTTTTCTTCCTGGGGGTTTTCTTTGTTTCATTCAACCAAGACATGATGATAGTTTAAAAAGGAAATAGAATTATTGGCTTTAGGTGTACTTGCTTTGAGAGAGAAGAGATTGTAAGAGCTGAAAGAGCGAGAAAATGTTCTCTTCGTAGAAAAGTGTTTACCAGAATATAATTTTTGTTTAAAGAGAAATCTCTCTTTTTGCTTTAGGAGCATTTTACATCACACAGATGTTCGTTTCCATTATTTTTTAAAAAACACGTCAAATTTAAAAACCCTCTATTTTTGTAAAATAAAGAAAGCTGTAGCTTCAACAAAAACGTTTTTTCACAACAAAAAATTATCCTCGGGTACATAATATTGATATATAATGTTTAAAATGATGAAAAATATATACCGTAGAAATCACTTCCCCTTTAAGTAATTTTAATTTTTTTATAATTTTTTTATATTACTGTATTATTTTTTTATAAGAAAACTATTTTCATAAACCTTTATAAACATTATATATATTTTTTTAAACTTGGAAACACAACTCGGAAAGGTCATTGATGAGACGAGGGTGTCCATATTGTTTCAACATGGTATGTTATGCTCCCCAACCTCTTATCCCCAATCCTATGATATATTATTTAACGGGTTTTGGCCAAATCGAGGAATGTTCAGGGTCAAACCTGTGTTAGGTATTTGCTTTATGCACTTTAACAGGTAAGTTTATTAATTGGCACTTTCCACATAACAGCCAACAAATCCTCAAGGTCAGGGTGGGGGACAATCTTGGATTGGTTGGGGACCAACAAACAATGACGTTAGATAGGGAAAAGAGTGACAAATTTTAAAAAAATACATACCATTTTGAAAATTTCCAACTTGGTCTTGCTGGTTTCCAGTGGCCATAAATAAGTTTTCATCATCGTTCACGTTTTTGACATAATTTAGTGCATTTAGCATTTCCCCAGGCTGAGCATTGAACTCAGCTGCAACTACCTAGCTGGTGGTGTTGTTGTTGACCAAAAGATAGCTAGAAAAAAAGGAAAGAGGGAAATACACTGTTCAACAGAGTTTGCAAGATAAAATTATTATTCATTATTAGACATTAATAGCTTTTAAAGTGCTTTTATTTTTGCTGTCAATACATAGGATAAAACAAAGATTCTGTTTTATGATTAGGCACAAAATTTCAAATTTTGTGTCTGTTCGTACAATAGAAACTTTCTTATTTTTACTTTTATTATTATTATGACGTCTCATCGAATCACCAAAGCAAATAAATGGTATATAACTAAATAATAAACCTCTTCCAAAATATACAGTTAAAAATATAAATTTTTTAAAATCGAAAAATAGTGCTACTATTGGGCGAGGCCAAAAATAAACCAAGATTATTTGATGTAACTCATGATTTTTCCAGCTAAAGTCAAATATCTTTAAAATATTTTCATTCATCATTAAATCCATTATCATTAGTCATTATGGATTCTGATATCTGGTTTTGAAAACTAGTATCATTTATGATGGAAAACCATTTGGGGTGATTGCTTGCTTTATTCGTTATCCACCATTTCAAAGTCCCCAAAAATGTTCAAGATCTCAATTCTACCATAAACATCTTTCATTGTAAAAATCTTCCTTTTTCCATTACTTGATTAATGTGAAAATACCTGAACTCAAAATACATTATTGGTAGAGAGACCTGTTTAACTAACTGCCTGCCTGACCTTCTGAAAATTTTGTTCAGAATAATCCTCTAAGAGACCACGTACTTGACTTCTTTCGTCCTATGAGACCGGTCAAGTTTACACGAATATTCCTTTGTGGTAGCTTTCAATCTTGGCTTAAAGCAGTCACCACAACTACATTTTAAAAAGCACAAATCGCAAAAAAGACACATTCTTGTTGGATGTGAATAGGTTCCCCGGAACTTTGACATGCATTTCTCTCTTCGGCATGATTTAGTACCAATGAAATCTTTCATTTCTAGAGAGCCCCGACCGTAAATTTGGAGTAACATTGGATTTGAAATACTGCCTTCCTATCTTACAGCAAGGAGAACAACCGTGATTATATCCACAAAATTTACACGTTTTTTTTTTATAAGAATGGTGTAAATCCATTCCATCGTGGATATTATTGTGAAAATCATCCTAAAATACTCTTACAGCACATTCTTAGGTTAGGGTCCTGATTCAGACTAGATTTAACATTTAATACATATGTCTCAAGCATAAGATGGCATTTTTGTGAAAGGAGTGAGCCTTACTTGGGGGTAATTGACAATTTATATAATTGAAAATGCTCTTAAAATGGCATTCTCAGCGGCTAGTTCGAAACGCAGGTCACAGGTCACAGGTCAACAGGTCACCGGTCACAGGTCAACAAAGTGCATACCGGAAAAAAGATAATAAGATCGTAACATATACATAACATAACATCAATACATAACGCATTAAATTACAAAAAAGTAATACATGTTATTTAGATATTATAAAATGACAATTGAATAAAATAACAACCTAGTGACACTCACTTACAAAAATAATGACAAAATCATAAAATATGATGCCTAACAAGACAAAAGCACGAAAAATACTTATACAAAATGTGATGTGGATGGTGTGAATGGATATAAAACGGCACCAATCAGAAGCTTGTGAGGTCCCTAAGAGAGTAGTTTTATAAGGATGAAACTAATTAATCATTCAATTGTTATTTTAATGACTTAATGACAATTTTTGACAAAAATGTTGACAGAATCACAAAATATCATGTCTTACAAGAGAAAAACACCAAAAATATTTAGCATACCGAATGTGATGATAACAATATGGCTGGATATAAAATTACACCAATCAGAAGCTCGTGAGTTCTCTTAGAAGGTAGTTTTAGAGCGATGAGTTTTATTATATGTAACCATCATATAACATTACAAACATTATAATATGTAATATACCTGTTATACGTATAATATGGTTTTAAATTTTCTGGTCTGCGTTATACATGGCTCAAACTGCGAAAGATCGATAAAAGCACAAATCAAATTTTGATGTTTGAAATGGTTTTATATGGATGAAATTGCTTGAGAAATATGTTTTTGATAATTCTTTGTGTTTTCCAAACATTTTCCTCTGCAATGACATCGATTAGAGTCAACCTGTCATCACTGACCTGTGACCTGCGACATGTGACCTGCGTCTCGAACTAGCCGCATTCTCAGCTTGAGTAGCAAAATTCGATGATGATGATATTCTTAGTATATTCTTAATTTGTTGGCCATTTTCATCATGGACATTTTTATAAAGTGTATTCTTATAAAAAAAGCGTATAGGACTGCTAAATTTTTCAAATAAGAAAAACAATTCGGAATTTACAGAGCGGCAGTAATTTTCTGAAAATTCACAAAATTAGATTCTGCAAAAAATTTAAAATTAAGACACCTAAATATTTAGTCCCCGCAAAAATTGTTTCCTTAAGCTATGATCTTTTAAATTAAATATTCGATGGAAAATAACCCTGTAGAATGCTGTTGTAGAGTAAAATACCGGTATTCTATTTTTCATTGCGACCGATTCTGCCACTTTCTTGAATAAACCCTCCCATGGTGAGGGATAGACCAAAATGAAAGCACCTATTCACCTCTTGAGCATCAATACCCATTGCAAATGCAGAAGTGCAAATTACACATCTCAGATGACTCTTGGCTTTCCTCATCTCTTTCACAACATGTTGTTTTAACACTAGGCGGGGTTACTGAATGGAAAAAATTTCAATCAATCTATTCGGTGGTCGTACTGTTTCGTGATAACGATTACCCCCCAGTTCAAAACACATGCTGTTGAAAATTGTTGTTGCATGGTGTTTTGTTTGAAAATAGATAATTGTCCTCTCTGTGTCTGTTTTTTTTTCCCTTCCAGCTCTCTGATCAGATTTCCAAAACATTCGATAATTTGTCCTTTTGCTACCTCGATGGCACTATAGTATATGTTGTTTTTGTTTGGGTGCTTGTAAATAATGTAAAAGTCACTGTGGTTTAGTCAAAGCAACAAAAACATTTTGTTTTCTGTTTCTTTGGTTGCTGTTGCTGTTATCAGGATATAGCGCAATCGTTACCAAGGAGTGCTTGAAATTCATGCATTGTTCCATACCATTTTCTGAATGGTTCCTTCTTTCCACTGCTTAAACCCTGTAGTATGTTCAAAATTCATATTGAGAAGTTTTGAAGCTTTCGTAGCTTTAAATAATAGCAATATCTCTAAATAATATTGAAGCAAAATTGCTAGTTTTGAGACTATCATTAGAATAAGTTGGAATCATTAGTCCAAGTTTAAAGTGGTTTTCAAAGAATTAACCTCCAACTGGGATAAAAAAGCTGGATACTAAATTGATTTAAGCAGGTTTAACTAAGAAATGAAAGACCACATACTAACCAAGAAACAACAACATGGGCTTCGTCAATAACTATACTAATACAATGACTACGAAACTCATCACTTGAAATTAGTTTTCTCCATCTTTTGTTCTGTAAAGGCTTTCTGGACAAGCATATACCATACCAGTGAGTAAAACTCCTCTTGGACATCTAGATTTGAAGAGTTATCTATATATTAATAGCCGTAGTCTGTATGTGTGTTTGTTTTTTGTTGGTTTGTTTTTTGGGAGAGAGTTATATCGGATCGCCCAAAGTTATCTTCATTTTTTTATTTTATTTTTTTATCCACGGATCGCTGATAGTCACCTTTCCGGGGGTTTTGTTGTTTGGAATTGATTAACTAACAGTTACGTAGGGTCAGGGTTGCTAGTAACGGCTTGTCACTGTGCCGGGTGCATACTCGGCGCCTTGGGCCCCGCAGGGTTGCTAGTAACGGCTCGAATTTGAGTCAGGTTTAAAAAAGGGGTACTTTTAACCCATATTATAATAACATTACCCCCCGTCTTTTGCCAGTTCGGTATAATATGTTATGAATTGCGTGATTTTGCTGTGCGGCGATGGCTTAACGGATAGAGCGCAGGCTTCCGAATCTGAAGGTCTATCTTTGGTGGTGGTTCGAATCCCCCTCGGTGCGAAAATTAGACTGGTCGAAATTGATGGACTAATGATTGACAGGTATAAAAATTCAGTCAGAAATGAGAAACTAATTCTCAGAAACTCAGACAGTCAGAAATGAGAAAGACAGGATCAGAGATAAGAAAATAAAATAAAAACATGAAGGTAAATTTGGGCGATCCGATGTAACTCTTTCCTGTTTTTTGTGTGTCACTTTCGTTTTCGCAAGCAATGTTTTGTTCTTTTAAAAGATGACTTTTATTTTGTTCTTGCTCCACAAATTTGTTTAACGATATTCGCGCCGTTTTATAAAGACTTTGTTTTGATTGATAGATTAGACTTTTTCTTCTTTTTTTCTTTCTTTTTTTTTGTTTTATGTTTTCGAATGTAATTAACGACCTTATATGATTTGAGACATTCGAATTCTTTTCAAAACAAAAGAAATTTTTTAAACAGAATCTGTTAAAGAAAAGAACAAATATAAAATAAAACTCAAGAATCACATAACAAGTTTGTTAGAACAACAGCAACATAAAAAATACATTCAAAAGGCGGTAAAAACTAGAATTATTTCTTCGTAAAAACGGACCTTTAAACATGTATGTCGATAATTATTTTGCTGTAAATCTAAGTCATTGTGAATTTGAAAAATTATTGAAGTTATGACGAAGTTATTTTATAAAAAACAATATAAAATTGCGCTATCAATCACGCTTTTTTGTCTGCGTGTCCTAGCTGCCTTCCGGGGGACTATGGTTGCGAGCTGACTTTCGGCCCTGCCCCTCGAACCCTTAGCAGAATAAAGAGGAGAAGAAACAAGGGAAATTGTGTGAATTTTAATTCACTTTTCGGAACTAATTTGACCAAATTTCTATCTTTCTGGGGGCAAAAAGTTGAAATTTTCCTATTTTTCCGATTCTTAGTGAGACTGAAGTTTGATTTTCCGATTTTTCAAACTGCCATGTTTCAAAAAGGCCCACTTAAGGCCGGCACATACCCATACCCATACACTTCTCTTGCCTAAGTACCCCCCCCCCCATCGGGCTGCCTTTTTTCGACGAATCGCGTGTCATGTCTATTATTTCACTCCGCTTATCTTGACATCAAAGTTTTCCTAAACTTAAACATCAAGAACTACGGAAAATATAACGCAAGCAAAGCGAGGAAAAAATCTAATTGCAGAGCCGTCTCGGACGTCGCCGGTATGGTGTAATTTGGGAATGATGCCCTTTCTGTTTTCTGAGCATTTTTGTCACAAAAATCTTTTTCAAAATATGGTTAAAATATACCCGGGAGGGATAGAGTAAAACTTTGAAGAGAATTCTTCCCTTAAATTTTGATTTCATCGTGTTTAAGCCACCTTCCCAACATCTCAAAGGACTTTAAATGCGTTCAGCAAACAGCTAAACCGGCGTGCGACGCCGGGTACCGGCTAGTTGTCAATTATTAGTCTATAGGTTGCAAGAAAGTGTGAAAATATGGTTATTCCAGAAAAATAGCAATCCACAAAAGATTTTCTGTGTTTAGGTATTCACATTATATTCATTCCATATTTATTATACGTTCAATTTTGTCAAACATTTGCATTTTTATGGTCAATTTTAGAACGTCAGGACCATCTTGATTTAGTCGGCTGAACAGCAATTATTGTTAGCAAGAGGTAGCCAATCCAAAATAGCATGGCATGTTAGCAATTTTTGCTATTTTGCCTACCATTCAAAATAGTCACATCATTATCGGATGTATAACTATATGATCGCCATCGATTGCTACATGCTGAAAGGCATGTTGATTGAATAATACCTACCTTGGAAAACTTGATCAATACTTTCATCTTTCACCAGCTCTGGACTGAGATAGACAGCAGTTATATCGATCTCCTTAAGCTTTAATACTTGATCTTCAATCAACGCCTTAAGTGGTGATACAACAATGATTGTCGAAGTGCCAATGACTTGTTCTTTATAGGAATCATAGGCCCAAGGAAGGCATTGAAATGCTAGTGATTTGCCAAAACCTATTCAAAGATCAATTATGTCTGATCATGTCAATAAATAAAAATTATCTCAAAACTTTAGTTTTGGTAAATCTGTGGGTTTTTAAAAATCAGTTGGACTTCAATAATGCAACTTGGAATCTTGCAAGCATAGGGCATTTTCTTCTGGATAGTAAAAGCGTTGACGGTTGTTGCGGGCGATATAGTAAGAATGATGGGTATGAAACACACAGACAGACAGAGAGGAGTGGGTAACATATCTTTGAAAATAATGTTGTTCAATGTTTATGATTCATAAACTCATAACTTACCTGTCGAGAAGGAAAATAAAAACCACGTTTTAAATTTCTTTACTCAAATATCCATTTAAATGATCTAAGTGGCAAAAGCCCGTAAAATCCCATGTAAAAATGAATTGATTTATTCAAAATTAAAAAAAAAAGATAACCAAAAATATGATCGAAATTTCAGAACAACATTGATTTTTGCATGACAAAAATGCATACTGGTTTAAATAGCTCTATAAATGGTCTGAAACAACATTTTTGCAGCAAAAGCTATGGGGAACTTCTCGACTTTCAACTATCGTCAAGCTGTAAACGTGTCGAATTTTCGAAATAAGAAGTGAAGTTGATTGTTGAAGAATTGATGCTGAAAAGTCAAAGACACAGTTTTGCGGAGGATTTGGATAGACACGAGAGACCTTTTACAAAAACTCCTCGTTACCTGGTTTAATCAAAGACATGACAAAGACCTTGTTTTGTTATGGAAAATATTCTTGACAAGTATTAAAGAATTTCAAGTTTTTATGCATGCATTGATATAAATCTGTTGGGTTTTCACGAACGAAAGTGCCGAAAGCTGAAGTTATTTGCTTTGGGTCGTGTCACGTGTGTGTCGAGTAGTTTTGTAATAATTTCTTTATACTTCAGATTTAATTTCACTGACTTTTTGGAATAATAGAATAAGAACTCATCAAAAAATTATTTTTTTTACGTTTTCCCATTATTTATTCCGAGAGTTCAGTTCTTTTCGGCTGTTTTGTTTTGATTTTCTCACACCGCTTACCCAAATGTTAGCCAATTTTTATTAAATAAAGTCGTCCTAAATCCTCACAACACCCCTCTCTCATTGCGTTCTTGATAAATTTTCCGATCCAAAGAGGAGTTAATCATTTCCAAACTCCTTTCCAATCTCGAGTTATCGCACTTTTTCTTGTTTTGATGACGTCATCAGCTGAATGAAAATGGCTAAAAATTCAGCCAAATCTGAAAGTCCTACTCAAGCCTTATAAATCCTCCCATGTCATTCCCCATAAAATTCTCGATCTTATAAGGGGTCAACGACCTCTCAACTTTTTTCTGTGTTGGACTTGAAAGAAAAAAATCAATGTAAATCATTGCATTACTTTTTAGTGGATTCACGGTGAAAAGGTGAAATTTCATTGATTTTTTTCCTGTGCCGAGTTGTCATATACTGATTACGCACGGAGCGAGCGACAGCGAGCGGAGTGCGACTCTTTTGGCGAACGCATGCGCGTAAGCAAAATTTAAAAAATTTCAATGATATGCGGGCCCTAAAAATGGAAATTCATTTTTTTTCACCTTTTTTTCCGTCTAGCCGCTATTCCACCATGTTTAGCCTCTGGAATGTCTCAACTTTGAAAATTAGCGTTTTTTGAGAAGAAGTCGTTGCAGTGTCAATCTTTCATGAAGAATTTTCAATAAAATTTTAAAAATATGGAAAAAATAGCCAAATTTCAACCAAAAACGACATCACCTGGCAAGATCCCTGATGAAGATGCGAGTGACAACAATCGATGTACCGAGCATAATTGTATAAAAGACGATGAAAAAATGAGAATTCAATGTCATAAATGCCAACGAACGCTACATTATGCCTGCACTGGACTACCACCATACCAGTTAAATATGTTTTTAAATAAAGGTTACCGAAAATACGTGTGTATAACTTGTTGCTCTCCGGCAAAAGAACTCGGTAGAAAAGTTCATAATCAAGTGGAAAGAATTAAAAGCTGCACGCACAGTTATAAAGAAATCGAATCGTGCGAAAGTATAATAAAAGTCAAATTGAAACAACACGAGAAGTACGTGAAATTAAGTATCACCGACGACTTGACAAAAATGGAGAGGGAACAAATCAAAGAGTGGAAAAAGAGAGCAGACGAGATGAATAAAGCCAAATCGAATGACGATTTTAAATGGAGGGTACGAGGAAGCCCTCGTGAAAAATTATATTTTAAAAAGATTTTTTGTACAAGAACGGTTTAGAGGCCCTTGTGCCTCAACTGTAATCACCTTACAAATTGTAAAGTAGCGTTGACTTTTATTAGCCTTTGTTGCTACCTGTTCGTCAACTTGAAATAAAATATTACATACATACAAAGGTTTTGGAAGACCATAAGGTGAGATCAATTTGATTTGTTGTTTTACGGCCCCGACTGAAGAAAAAAATCAAAAATCAAAATTAATGCCGATCATTCACACAGGAAAAATCTAAAAAAGTATATACCTTGATTTTTGGGTGAACTCACGTATAATTTACTTTAAAAAGTTGCAATTGTGAAAATGAAATCCAGTAAATTCACCCAAAATATCATGGTGATATAAAAAGAATTTGCTATGTGTGACTAGTAGACTACTGCTTTATTCAAAATTTTATAAGATCTTTAAAATTTTATGCTCAATTTTTCAATAAAACTGCAATTCACCAATATATAAATAATCTTTGATATAATTACTTATTTTTGCTGTTATAGACTGCAGATGTTTTCATGGGTATAATACAAAACATTTTAACATATATAAGTATGATTCATTCTTTTTTTGCAAACCAAACTCAAAACTGATCCTCTTTTTTCGTTAGCTCGCGGCCTGTAAGAAAAAGACAAATTATATTGTTCTCGCCTAAACAGTATATGTAGACGAAAAATCAAAACCAACAATTATGCCTTTTATAAAAATTAAAAAATTTTTGATAAAGAAAAGTAATGCATCAAACTTACACTGCTGTGATTGAAAAATACCACTCTAATAAAATTTTCCTAGAGAAATCAGACAAAACAAACCCCATAAACTGGAGATAAGCCTGGTTAATACAAGTTTGTATTACAAAAAGATGAGTCTTTCAAAATACAAGATAAAAACCTTACTGCTTACCTCTTCTCTCTTTTTATTCTTGAAAAAATATGATACTTGCTTGAATCTGAGTTCTGCTTGTTAAAAATAAATTCAAAACAAAACATAAACATTTACATAAGACACCTTGTTGCAAAGAAGTTACAAACTAAAGTTCTAACTAATAGGAGGGTAAGAGACTCAAATGCTAAAGAATTGCACAAAACATTTCCACACATACAGATCAACTTGCTGTCGCCATGTTTTGGAATCATTATTCCAGTCGGGTCAATCTGTATTAGGAACAAGAACTGCGGGCGGGATTTACCAGTCACACCCGACTGTTTATTTAAATTTGTTCGGACCTACCACCCTACAACAAAATAAATTCTGGGGATGCACGCAGCCTACTAATAAACCGGACACCACTTGTCAATTTTTCAATCTTTTCCTGACCCCTATGTCTAACAATCATTTACAATGTCCAGGTACCATTAAGAAAAGCTTCATTTTGCCTTATTTAAGCTAACCTCCAAGCAGCTGTTCGTGTTCCACAATGGTTTCGCAAGAAGACCTGCGAAGGTTCTCGGGTTTTCTTTGATGGCCGACACTCTGAAATTTCAGAGTACTTTTCATGATTCAATCGCAGGCATTCGCTTAAAATTAAATCGATTTGCTCGGGCCGTCATAGGATGCGTGGGGTAAAAAAAATCGATTCTACTGCGACTGTGGCTTTCTTGCTCCGAACAAAATACAAAATGGCGCCTGAAATTCACGTTTTAGCTGTTACTCAATGTTTTTATTTTTTTATCGATTTTGAGACTTTTAAATGTTATTAATTAGTTAAGTGTAGCTCCGACTTGCACCAACAAAAGTGGCCAAATCAAACTTTTTGAAAATATGACCTCTTTAAAGGTGCTTTTGCATTATTTTGCTGTTTTTACGCCATTTTAAGGATGCATTTTTCAGCAAACGCCAAATCAAATTCCCGCCAAATTTAGTTTCTTCGTCCATCCGCCAAATTAAATTCCCTCTAAAAAACTTTTTCGGCCATCCGACAAATTAAATTCCCGCCAAAATTTCTTCCTTTAAGGTACTTCTTTCCTGCTATCTCCTTTATGATTAAATGGAATCAAGCATTTTTTTCAGAATAATTATAACTTAACGTGTGTGAAATATGTGTCAAGTGCTCAATCGACAAAATAATTGATTTAAACCCCAAGAGATTGACTAGTTTAGGCTCTATTTATATTGTTGGATATTTGGATACTCTTTTTGGATAAAATAATAATTACCTCTATGTTATAAACCTTAGCCATGAGGTAGCGGAAACACTAACAGCTGAATGGTGGTATACCTCAAAATACCGTTTTTATTTTCGAAATTTGTTGATGTTGTGGTAGCGTTAGCCACTTTGTTTTAAATCTTGAATTGAAAGTTTTGATTTGAAGGTCTTGAGTTGAAATGAATGGTATTTTAAAATTCTGATTTTATTGTCTCTATTTTTTTATTTTAGATATCTATTGTGTTATTGAATTTTAATATCTATTGTGTTATTGAATTTTAATATCTATTGTGTTATTGTTTAAAAATACTAGGTTTATCTCATTGGCTAGAGTGTGTCACGTGTTAATATAACAAGTTTTCATTGGTTGATAAGTTTTTTTGAGGTGGTATGGTGGTGGTTGTTTTTTTTCTCGAGCTTGAGTGGCGGTCGTGGTGGGCGTGTATGTTTTGTTCTTAAATTTATTTGATCTCATTGGTTAAAGTTAATTCAAAATATCATGTGGTAGTTTCCTTTCACTTTGGTTGGGCTAGGATGTTATTGTTTCGGTTGGTTAAGATGTTATTGTTTTAGTTTAATTTATTTCATTGGTTGAAAATTCTTGATGTGTCATGTGATTTTTTTCTTAGCTTTGATTGGCTAAAATGTTTTGGCTTTTTTATATATATTTGAGTGGATGTTTTTGTACGTTATTCTAATGTCGTGTTTGGATATGTTGATACTTCGAAATTCAGTGAGAGAGCATTGTTTTCTATTATTTAAGGTGTTATTTAAAAATTTAACATGTTTACGTTAAATTTTCTTTCTTGATTTCGTCATGATGTTTTCAAATAGATAGTTCAAGATATTTTGCATTTTGGTGCTAGAATTTTATTTTTATCTTTGATGTTTTGATTTTAATTATAATTGGCGCTTGATTACTGGGGATTTAATTTTCAATTGGTAATTATTGATTGGTGGCTAATTAATATTAAGTAAATAATTTCTTGGTTAATTTATTCATTGATTTTAGAGTATTTTCTTTTTTGATATGGATTTGTGGATAATGAGTTGTGATTTTATTGTAAGAACATAAGTGGATTTTTATTTTGTGTCGAGGTGAATAGATTCTTCCAAAATTAATCAATTGAAAGTCAACGAAGCATTTATCGTTTTGTTTATTTTCTTGGTTAATTTTAAATATATGTGTATTTATCTATTGGCGAATGGAGTAGACAATGCCCATTGAATGATCGAATGCGGTGAAGATTGCCCGTGAAGAATGTCGACGTAATGATGAAAACGTATACGTCAGCGAAGGTTGCACGTGAAGGATGTCGATGTAATGATGAACACGAATACGTCAGTGAAGATTGCACGTGAAGGATGGAGTGAACCACATGACCCGTATCGTCAGTCCCGCCCTTCAGGTCCAGCGTGGACCCTTCACAAGACACCCTCTACCAACAATGGCCTTCAGCTTAGGTCCTTAGACCAGTACCCCTAGGAAGTATCAGTCGTCACCCTTAGCACCCTTATCCAACAATGCTTCTGTGGTCATATTCTGGTTCCTCCGGTGGTTAAGGATGGTGTCTTCCTTAGTTGGCTTGTCTTGAAGTCAATGATGGCTTGGTTGGATTGTGGTGGAGCTAGGTTTATGCTGAAGAGTCGAGCAACCAAGTGATGAACCAATACGTTGTTGAGCCAAGGTCGAGAAGAGATGAGCTGGGATAAAGGTCGTTACCACGTGATGTTTGTAGTATGATGATTCTCAGCAGGATGTTGACAATATCGCCACATGAAACGAAAAACAAGAAAGGATGATTAGTAGTCAGAAAATCTCCCCAAGCAACCGGCGAGAATTGGGAGTCAGCAGAGGCTATTGACCATACGTACGCTAGGTATCTCTGCCATTTCATAGGTAAGACGACGCGGCGCTCACCTGTTTCTCTTTGGTGTTGTCCACTCCACCTCCTCCTCTTCTTCAGAAGTCTCCACTGGAACATGTTCAATTTCATTTGGGGTGGATACTTCTTGCAATGTTCTGTCATTCAGATCACCTTGTTCATCTATGTGTGGTTTGGTTCGGTTCTGCTCAGATGTTGTCTGAGTAACTGTGTAGATGTTTTCTTCCCGAAATGATTCAAGTTTTCCTGTACCTTTCGGCCGAGTGTTCTTTACCAACACTTTGTCACCTACCACCTGTCATGAGTCACAGACTTTCTTATCATATCGTCGTTTTCTGTTTTTGTTTGAGCATTCTGCAATTCTACGTGCATCTATCAGTGCCTGTTTCCATTTCTTCACAAATTGATGATTTTCATTTTTTATGCGAAACATGTCATCGATGGGCAATCTGCTTTTACGGCCAAACATCAGGAAATATGGGTTGTGTTTGGTAGCTTGACATGGCATACTGTTGTAAGCGAACATAAGAGTCTTCAGGTGATCTTTCCAATTTGATTTATTTTCCTTAATTAATGTGCGATTCATACGTTGGCACTGTCCATTTCCCATTGGGTGGTAGGGTTTGGTATTAGAAGCCTCAAGATCAAAATGTAATTCTTGAAGATAACATCTGTTGCTGCTACTGCTGATTTGTTTCTTGTTGCATATGATTGTGAGAATCGGATGAAATGGTCTGTAATCACCAACACGTACTCATAATTTACTTTACATTTATCCAAATGGAGAAAGTCAATGCAGACCAACTCAAAAGGCGATGTTGTTTCAATTGGTTGCAAAGGCGCAATTGATGACTTGTTCGGTTTCTTATCAATTACACAGCGAGATTTCTTTGTGATGAAGTTATGTATATCTGTATACATCCCCAGCCAATAGAATCGATCCCTTGCCAATTCATAAACTTTTGCGACCCTTAGATGACCCATATTCACATGCAATTGATTGTAGATTAACTGGTGATAGCATGATGGAAGCACAACCTGTTTGTAATTTGTTGTCTGCTTGATTAAAATTCCATCTTCAATTCATCTTGCTTCTGCATTAATTGTAGTTATTCTTTATTTATGCGTTTACATGGTGTATTTTCGATAAACAATTCTTTGACTGTCAGCAACAGTTTGGCATTTTCAAGTGAAGTTTCGTTGAGTGCCTGCAATTCATTTCCCTGAATCTCTTATGTAAATTACTCAAACTCTGGGTGTCTGGATAGATGGTCACAATCGATGCTGATTTTTCCTGGTCGATATTTGATTGTAAAGATGAAGCGGGTCAGATTATTCAACCACCTCATTCCTGTTGCGTTCAATTTTGCAGTTGATTGAATGTAACAATGCGGGTTATTATCTGTATATATCAAAAATGGCTTGCTATAATACAGGTAATCATCAAATCTGTCACAAAGTGCCCATTTAAGTGCTAAGAATTCAAGTTTTCCAGAATGAAGATGATAGTTCTTTGCTGCGGGTGATAGTGTACGAGATGCGTATGCGATAACTATCAGGGTCTTCCTTTCTTCTTGCTTCTGATACAAAACACCTCCCAAAATTATCTCTGTTGCATCACAGTGCACAACAAATGGTTTGGTGAAATCTGGGTATCCCATAATCGGAGGTGACTTTAGCAGTTCCAGGAGATCGTTGACAATTTTTCGGTGCTCGGGTTTCCATGCGATAGGTTCTTTCGATTTTCGTTGACCAGCAGTTTTCTTCGATCTTCTCTTGGAGTCTGACACAGCATCAATAATTAGCAAGCCATACAAAGGTTTTAATCTTTTGGCATAATTTTGGATCGAGCCTCTGTACCATCCCAGATACCCTAAAAGTTTTCTCAGCTCTCCTACTGTTGAAGGATCTTTTTCCAACTTTTCAATTACCTCTGTAGTTATTGGGTCATCTTTGTATCCATCCTTTGAAATGATTTTCCCTAGATATTTGACGGATTCTTTAAAGAATTTGCATTTCTTAGGATTTAGCTTTATTCCACTTTCTCGGCTCTTCTGTAGAATTCCTCGCAGATTTTGGAGTGCATCTTCAAAAGTTTTACCATACGTCAAGATGTCGTCCAAGTAGGTTTCACAAACTTCTCCAATCTCCTCTGCAAAGATTTCGTTGACCTTTCTTTGAAATTTCGGTGGCGCATTCTTTAGGCCCATTGGAATCCTCAACAATTCATACAACCCATATGGGGTTGCAAATGCAGTGAATGGCCTTGATGCTTCGCCCATTTCTCCTTGGTGATACGCTTTTGTTAGATCTAACGTGGTAAACCATTGTATTCCACCAAGGTGGTCAAGGATGTCTTGTACTCTGGGAATTGGCATACTATCCGGCAACGTTTTTCGGTTCAGTTATCTGTAATCAACACACATTCGCAGCGAACCATCTGATTTCCTAGCACAAACAATTGGGCTACTGTAGGATGAGTAAGATCTCTAAATCCATCCATTCACGATCATATGATCCACAAAGGACTTGACTTCTCCATACAATCCCCTTGGCAAACGTCTGTAAGGCTGCGAGACAGGTGTTGGGTCAGCCAGATCAATGGTAAATTTGAAATCCTATATAGTTCCCAAATCAAAACTGCTCTTTGAAAAAACATCACGGTATTCTTTTAGCACCTCCTGCACTGCCTCTTCCTGTTATCCGGGTAAATGTGTCAGATCCCCTTTATCAATGTTTACCGGTTTGTCTTCCACTTTGATGTTTTCCAATTCAACTGGTACGATTGATTCTATTGCAGTGATATGTCGAATACAACTTCCCCTGAACAATTTAATTTCACGTAAGCCACGGTTCCAGAATGGAATGTGTGTTTGATTCTTTTTCGGTTGCGGTAAAACGATATTTGGCATGTCCAAATCCATTTCGGGTGAAATTTCAAACAAACTTTGTTCCATATCGGATGTATCGGTTCTACACGATATAAATCCTACTAATCCAGGTTCTAGTGTCTTTGTATTTGCAACCCAGACAAGATGTTTTGGTGACTGTGGTACTATTTTTGCATAGATCAAGTTCACCAATCCTTCGGGATCTCCAGTGGCAGCAGGAAAAGTGTGACTGATAATTCCTTGGATGTTTTTGGAACTGCATTTTTCGGTAATGAAACAGATCAGGTTATATCCAATTATCGGTGAGGAAAGTGTTTCATCGGTTACCAAGAACAGGGTTTTTACCGAAAAACTCAGCTTTGGCAGCGAAAAATTGATAAGTGCGACGCCTGTTATGTTTAGGTTGGTTTGGTTAGCCGCTCGCAAGGTAATGTTTGTGTCTGAAACTTCAGACACTGGCAGGACTTCCAGGTCAGGGAGGTTATCCCTGACCCAAAATAAATTCATCAGACTGACCATACTTCCGGTATCCCAGAGGCCTTGGTATTGGACATTATTGACCGAGAAGTTGATAACTGGACGTTCCCCAATTAGTTTAACAAACTGATGAGTTTTTCCCCCAGAAGAATACTTCAGCATATCGAGCCCAGTACCAGACAAGTTTGAGACACTTCAGATCAAAGAATCGCCATTCGGTTGTTCAGACATAGCAGTAGAAGGATGAGACAATGAAAAAATTACATCCAATTCAGGTTTTGGTTTCCCACAAACACAGACAATCTGCTTGTTCTCAGAATTGAATTCGAAATCAGGATGTTAACAAACGTCAAATATCTGTTCGTCATTACTCAGGTTACCATTTTTAATTTTGAGCAAACGGGATTTATTTACATCTGTTGGCGCTGCCCCGCTCGGTCCGACGGCTATTCGTTTTTTGATCTGCAACCCACCCTGTAGTGTTCCTCTGAGCCACAAATGTAACAATGGGTGCAATTATCTACTTTGTTTTCAGGCAGTTAGGGCATGGGCCCCCAGCTGTGCTTTCTTTTCGATTCGACAGCAGCACAAGATGTTTGAACTAAAGAAGTAAGTTCCTCCAATTGGCCTCTCATCTGTTCTATTTCTTCCTTTAAAGGGTTTCTTTTATCGGATTTGTCTTGGGAAATTCCTACTTCATTTGATGCAACCCCACCTCCTGTAGCTTTCTTCTTTTTGAGCTTATCCTCGTGGGCTGTCTCCTCACTTAAAATTTCCATAACCCCAGCCATGATCTCCTCATCTGTAATGTCTTTACACTTCAAAATGGGTCGAAGTTGGACCCTTATTTGATCATCCCTGACTCCAGTGAGAGCTGAGTGCAAAATGTTTCTTTGAAAAAATGCTGCAGAAAATCCTTTGTCATCTTCCTCTCCCCGGGCTACAATAAGGATCTTGTGACGGAGGTTCATCAATCTTAATAAGAAGTTTCCCACGGGTTCGCTTGCTTCTTGTCTTGCATTCCCCAAAGAGGTAAAAAGGGACGCTGCGTCTTTCTCCTTAAAGTAGTATCTGAGGATCCTTGACATTTCGGGGAAAGTGACTGTCTCCCTTCCTTCTAGATATTGTCGCAGGGGATGCACTGGTGAAATGGCGCGGATGACGGCATGAACAATATGAATTTCATTGTACCCCCTTTTAAGGCCGTCACTCTGAATTGTATTTGAAATACATTCATGAAAGCTCTTTGAAAATCAAAAATATAATTCAAAAGCATTGCAGATTGTGAATCACATTTGGATTGTTCTTCTTTTATTTCTAAGATATTTTAAATACATTCAGATTTTGAATTGCATATGGATTGTCATTGGAATTATGATTATCAACAAGAAAGTTTGTTATTACCTTTAGCTTCCTCTTCTGGCTCTACTGGGACTCCATCACTGTCTTTGCGAGCATCTGTTGAGATAAAATGCAGTAGTCATGGAGTAATTTTATAAACTTCATTTTTTCTAAAGGGATCACTGAAGGAAACTAGCTTAAGTAAGCATAATTAGCATAAATTAGCCTATTTAGCATAATTTAGCATGTTTCAGGCTCCAACCCTGACCCTAAAACTGGTAATATAGATATTTGGTAATATTGATATTCTTATGAAAAAATATTTCTCATAAGTTACCTCAAAATAATTAAGGCGAGACCAATTTGATTAGTTGTTTTACGGGCCCGACCGACCCTGAAATTCCAAAAATCGAAATAAAAATAAAATTGATTTTGGTAGTACATTTTTATTTCCATTGCTTTACAGACTGCTAAATTTTTGAAGTTTTGGTAGTTCTTCCAAGGTTATTTCTTTCCAAATTATTTCTTTCAAGACATCTGATCTGAATCTAGGACAAATTATCATCTCGGTAAGAATTTATATCTATAAAAATCTGGAATATCTGAAAATTCATATGATGAAATAACGACGTACTATTTCTCACATAAAACTTTTCAGATTTACAAAATAATAAAAATTCATAGTTATTTTCTTCTTTGTTCTGCCTTTTGAAATTTTGACTGCTTTCCAAAATGGATGATCCTGTCTTTAATTTGAATTTACACTTTTTGAACTCTATCAGGCATTTTTCTGAACACTACTCTGTTGCTGTTGATTCCTTTCTTAAAGTTTGGATTATATGTATAGGGAATCTTCGAGTAATTAATAACAATAATCATAATGACTTTAAGACTGCAATATCAATTAGTTACTACTCTTGTATTCTTATTCATAGATGTTATGGGCTATATCATTGAAGTTGGAGATGAATGCATTGGGAAAAATGCTCAGTGCAATAAATATTTTGACGTAATGCTGCAAACATCCCCGACAGTGACCTCCAAAGTGAGGGTCATGTACACGACCACAATCTTTTTAAACCCCTGTTATCCAAAGAACAACCACTACCCTTAAGAAAATAACTGAAGTATGCACAAGTATGCATCAAGTATGAGAAATGAAATATGATTTGTCTCAAATGCATACTCAAAGTTTCAGACTTGATTTAGTATGCATACGTGCATACTTGAGGATGCATACGTGCATACTTGAGGATGCAGACTTGCATACTTGATTTTGGCAGACTTGCATACTTGATTTCGGCAGACTCGACATTTTTTAGGCAGACTTGATTTAAGTCTGGCCTCTGATCAATTTTGCATTTGAGACAAATTATACTTGAAAGTCTGCAACAAAAAATGCATACTTGATGAAGTACTTTAATGGGATAAACTTTCGCGGGGATTAAATTTCGCGGATTTCGCGGATTTGGATGTCATCCGCGAAAATCCGCGAAATTAAGTCCCAATGGAAATTTGGAAGGTCCCCATCCGCGAAATATTTCTAAACATAACTCAAAATATTTCAAATATATACTATTTGAATGGTCACTTGCATCAAAGAGGCGCAAATAATGTGTATTTCAACAACCAACATGCATGATTTGACAGTGAAAGGCACAAAATCGTGAAAATATCGTCTCCCATTAGTGTCATCCGCGAAATTAAGTCCCCGCGAATTTTTTGAATTTCGCGGAAAGGCCGAACCGCGAAATTCAATCCCCGCGAAAGTTTATCCCATTAAATCATTCGATTGTTTTTTGTTGTCTTCGCGTAGTGAACTAAAATTGATAATTAAAGAGATTTTTCATTGATTTGTCACAAACAACACGCGTTATTGTGACGTGTGTATGTAACCTGAAATCAGATCATAATTGTCGTCTGCACACCACGCTGAAGTTTTAAAGAGACGTTTGAAAACAAACGATCTGACGAAAAAACTAGCTCGCATCAGTAAGGACCGTGCATCGTTACAGAAAACAAAATTGAGTAATTGTTTTTAACGGGGTGCCAAATCAAGAAATTTCAATTTTTGACATTCCATCAACTATAGTCCTCATATGATTAGTTTTCAAGTATCTTTAAAGATTGACAGTAGGAAAAAATTAACAATCTAGTACCATATATTTTGTCACATGTCTCTAAAGAATTATCACGTGTTGTAACATATAGTTTCACCCTACCTCACCCTGTCACAACATTTTAGGGAGAAAAGCTGACAAGATCTAGATCCGTATCTGTTATCACAAGTCTCTAAAGAATTATCGAATGTTGTAACGTATAGTTTCACCCTACCTCACCCTGTCACAACATTTTAGGGAGAAAAGCTGTCAAGATCTAGATCCGCATTTGCTATCACAAGTCTCTAAAGAACAATCACATGTTGTAACGTATAATTTCAACCTACCTCACCCTGTACAACATTTTAGGGAGAAAAGCTGTCAAGATCTACATCCGCATCTGTTATCACAAGTCTCTAAAGAATTATCACATGTTGTAACGTATAGTTTCACCCTACCTCACCCTGTCACAACATTTTAGGGAGAAAAGCTGTCAAGATCTAGATCTGCATCTGTTATCACAAGTCTCTGAAGAATTATCACATGTTGTAACGTATAGTTTCACCCTACCTCACCATGTCACAACATTTTAGGGAGAAAAGCTGTCAAGATCTAGATCCGCATCTGCAATCACAAGTCTCTAAAGAATTATCACATGTTCTAACGTCTAGATCTTGACAGCTTTTTTTCTGTATAAACTATACGTTACAACGTGTGATAATTCTTTAAAGACTTGTGATAACAGATGTGGATCTAGATCTTGACAACTTTTCTCCCTAAAATGTTGTGACAGGATGAGGTATGATGAAACTATACCTTACAACATGTGATTATTCTTCAGAGACATGTGACAACAGATGTGGATCTAGATCTTGACAGTCTTTCTGTCTAAGAGATTGTGACTATGTGGGGTAGAGTGAAACTATACGTTACAACATGTGATAATTCTTTAAAGACTTGTGATAACAGATGCGGATCTAGATCTTGACAACTTTTCTCCCTAAAATGTTGTGACAGGATGAGGTAGGGTGAAACTATACGTTACAACATGTGATTGTTCTTCAGAGACTTGTGACAATAGATGCGGATCTAGAACTTGACAGCTTTTCTCCCTATAATGTTGTGACAGGATGAGGTATGATGAAACTATACGTTACAACATGTGATTGTTCTTCAGAGACTTGTGACAATAGATGCGGATCTAGAACTTGACAGCTTTTCTCCTTAAAATGTTGTGACAGGATGAGGTAGGGTGAAACTATATGTTACAACATGTGATAATTCTTTAAAGACTTGTGATAACAGATGCGGATCTAGATCTTGACAACTTTTCTCCCTAAAATGTTGTGACAGGATGAGGTATGATGAAACTATACCTTACAACATGTGATTATTCTTCAGAGACATGTGACAACAGATGTGGATCTAGATCTCGACAGTCTTTCTGTCTAAAAGATTGTGACTATGTGGGGTAGAGTGAAACTATACGTTACAACATGTGATAATTCTTTAAAGACTTGTGATAACAGATGCGGATCTAGATCTTGACAACTTTCCTCCCACAACAATGTTTGTGACAGGGATTGAGGTAGGGTGAAAACAAACTCTACGTTACAACATGTGATTGTTCTTCAGAGACTTGTGACAACAGATGCGGATCTAGAACTTGACAGCTTTTCTCCCTATAATGTTGTGACAGGGTGAGGTATGATGAAACTATACGTTACAACATGTGATTATTCTTCAGAGACATGTGACAACAGATGCGGATCTAGATCTTGACAGCTTTTCTCCTTAAAATGTTGTAACAGGATGAGGTAGGGTGAAACTATATGTTACAACATGTGGTAATTCTTCAGAGACTTGTGATAGCATATGCGGATCTAGATCTTGACAGCTTTTCTCCCTAAAAGATTGTGACTATGTGGGGTAGAGTGAAACTATATGTTATAACATGTGATAGTTCTTGTTACAGTTGTGAAAAATTTGAATTTATTACAAGTTTTTTTATCGATATAATAGCAAGAAGTATAAACACGACTACATTACACATATTTACACATCAATTTTCATAATTAATAATAAATTTTTCTAATACATGATCAGGCTTGATTTCAATCAAATTCTTAACATCTTTGTAGTTTTTGATAAACTCTTCAATCATGGGGCTTTCGTCAATTTCAACGAGACTAGTGTCATTGTTTAATGTCTTGAAAAGAGTTTGATTTTGGAATGTCTTTTCGAAAAACTCTTGAAACACACAAATATCTTGAACTGTCTCTAAAGGACTGTGAGAAGGTTCAGTTTTTTCACAATCTGTCTTTGGAATGATTTCCATTTCTGTTGAAGTTTTTTCGTTGCAAGATGGAAATTCTGAAATATCTTCACTAGAAGAGGAAAAATCTGAGATATCGATTGAACTATCAGTCATGTCTGCAAATTTCCAACAATGAACACGAGAAAGAGAGATAGAAACATGACAAATCTACTTATAAGCATTGCTTGTGTGAACAAAAAAGAGCTTCAAAACCCTCTTGAGACTGTTACTTTCAAAAGGTAGATTAGATTACATTGTTCTCAAAAAACTATATTTTATGAAAATATTAGGTACAATAGAGTTTTCTAAATGCTGCACTTCCTGCTCTCACTCTCAGAGAATCTCTAGATCGAGATTCATGAAATTTAAGTGTCTTGTCCTTAAGAATTAAAGCCCATGAGGTTTTACCATATTTCTTGATTCCCTCACTCGAAGAACGATCTTCTTCAGCAGTAAACTTAACGTTTTTACAAGCCTTACTGTTTGTTTCTGAAACTTTATCCTTAATGACATGTTCATCGGCTTGCACATTTTTCTCATCAAATTGAGATTCAGTAATCACCAAATCCATTGCATCATCAGCCTCGACTACAGGTTGATAATGGTCATGTGTTTCCATATCCATTGGATTGTTTGGTGCAGAGCTACTTGAAGCAGTGTCTGAGATGATTTGTTGACTTTTCTTTAAAACTTCACTGTCGTATGTGAGATCAATGTTATTGAACAAATGTAGCAAATTTCCATTTTGTGCAGAACGTGTCATTTTGTCCATACATCTTTTGCCCTCGATTGCAACAACTCTATATTGTTTCTTTTTATAATAAATTTTTGCTACTTGAGAACTATGTTTTTGATCCTCAGTAATGTAGTTCTGCTCCTCAAGGATAATCGCTCACTGCTTTCAGTCTCTACAATCTGTCTATATCGAGTTGGGTTGTTATCTGGCACCCGATGTAGAAATTTTCTTCCGACACGCTAAAGCTCTGAAGGTCGGGAAAATTTTCAACATGTGGAAGAAATACATTACGGAATTTCGCCTGACCGCGTAATTTTTTAGAAAAATGGGCCCGAGTGCAATTTGGACAGGGAAGGTGTCATGGCCGACAAAATTTGGGTCAGAAAAAACTTCAAAAGGTTTCACGAAATAAATTCCAATACAAAACTTTTTGGAGAGGGAATCATGCAAAATATTATCATTCTTTTCACAAGAAGGGCATGTAGAAATACTCAAATAAGTATTTTTCCTTCTTTAAACTGATCACAGAAGCAAAAACAAAATAGAAATAACATTGTACACAAAAAAGCCTGAAAAGAAGAGAAAAGTCATAATCAGCATCTATAAATAACACTAAAAGAAAAACTAAAGCTATAGAAAATGAATACTAACCCTCGATGAACACTTTTGTGAAGTTTAATAAAGATTTTATCCAAAAAACTTCAGTTCTGGAACACTGAAGTCGGTTTGTCGGTTGTCGGCCGGTGGACAACAGTTATATTTGGGGGACGGTCTAAGATAGATAACAACATGAAAGTTACTGATAAAAGCCTTAGCCCATAGGAACATACCTGCTTTAGTTTCTTTGGTCTTTGAATGGTATAAAATTTGAGAAAGTGCAGAAAAAATCAGCCATCAAAACAAACAAAAGCAAAAGTTATGATTATCAACTTTTCTGTGGTAGAAACACATTTTTTGGGTTGGTGCACATACAGAAATTACACTGGATACTAAAACTAATATTCAGGGAGTGATAAGTACAGTTAAACTACAAAAAATCCATCAAAAGAAACCAAAAACAACCATAACAGCACACATTTTTTGAAAATTACATCAGCCATGTTGTTTGTAATTTTTGCCGACATACTCATGACGTGGTAACTAACGACAGTGATTTGACGGTCTTTTTGAGGCGCCAGATCTCAAAAAAACAATTTTTGAGCGTTCAGCACGGCCCCGAAAATGAGGGCTAAACTTATGTCGGAACATCAATGGATGACTACTATTTCTCTCCGATGGTATATTGGCCCGCTCCTTTAGAGCTTTAGCGTGGGCGGCCGCCAATACGCCATCGGAATATCAGATAAGTTGGGTTGATGTATTTACCGATTGCCTCGTGAACAAGCATTGTCATGGATGTTGTCAAAGATTGAAATTGGGTTCCATTGGTCGACAATAGTAAATATTCGCACTGTGGATTTAGACGTGGCCGAATGTGCTCTAAATATAGGTCGATCAATGCCATGACATCATCATCAATGATTAAGGTGTCAAAAATGTACTTTGCAGCAGTTTTGAACTCAGTTTGGTCAATAAAACCACCGTTAGTACGAGCCTTGTTTATCATGGCGACGCTAAGAAATTGAAAAGTCATCGGTCTTGAGCACTTAACTCCCATAAAAAGAAGTGTTGTGATGAAGCGAATTGAAAAAACTAAATCACCTTTTGCTAACATCCTTGAACCCTCATCTAAGGTGTACTTGTGTAGTAGCACTTGTTTGAATGATCGGATATGGTAAAGGATCACTTCCTCCATTTCTTAGATGGATGCCCAACTGTCTCTCGCTATAAGTGTTTCCAAATCAAGATTTCTGTTGCATTCAAAGTTCTTTTTCTTACTTAAATTTTCCTTCGCTCGGCGTAGGTAAACTTCTACGACGGTAAAACAACGTAAAGTGCTATCCGGGACGCCATGAGATTTTCGAAAATCCACAAAATCATTTATTGCCTTCAGGTAATTCAATGAACCAGATGAGCTTAATTTCCATTCTTCTTCTAAAAGTTTTAAAAAAGAAATAAATATGGAAGTCGAACTCAAGCAGCAATCGACAAATTCCTCAGTTAGATCGTTATCACTTTCATTATTCCCAAGGGCGTGCATAAAGAATTTCATAGCTCTCTTGGCGATATGCCGGGCATCCTTTCGGTTTTTCCCTCCTCCGCAAGAAGTACATAACCATAGCACAAAGCGAAGTCCAAGTCCCTCTTCTAACGAAAATGCAGGTTTTCCAGCTGTTACTGCTTTCTTTTTTCGGAATAGCTCTCTGCATGTCTTCACGTTTTACTACAGGTTGGTGATCAAAGTAGTAGTACCACGGATGTTTGTTCGATACATATTTTCTCAAACCACGGCTACTTTTGAAGTCGGCGTGTAAACAAAGTTTTATAGGGCAGGTAAACAAACCTTCGTTATTTGGACGAATGATCAATGGTCTTTTCCCGTGAGCTGCGCCTTCTAGAGACTTCCAATTTACACAAAGTCTTCTGGAGCTGTCCATGTCACAGCTCCAAATCTGGAGTGAGTGTTGGATCAGATTTGACCTTTTTATTCACTATTTCAGACATCATTTTACCAGGGGGGACGTTTAGAGACCATAATATAAAATAAACCATTCATGGTTTGTAATCTTTACCTCCTTTCAAAATCATACCAATAGAAATACAACTCAAAGTACCCGCCATAGTTGCATTGTCCAATAGGAACCTGATAAAATTATATGGCATATCTCTGATACAAAGAATACATTTATTGCTCAATGTCTCCAGGGAAAATATAACTTCAGCTTTAATTATATTATATGAATTGTAAAATAAGTTTATGAAATTGACTTTGAACATATGTATTTTTTTATCTCTCAAGAGAGCACTGTTTCTCAAGTTTAAAAGTGGAAAAGTTCCCTATAGATGTATCCATTTTAGTCCAAGAGTAAAAAGAATGTACTGTCCCATATCTTTAGAGACCACAATGTTTTTTCATAGAACACCAAATTAGTATCATATTAATCATGAACGAGTTGTTCTCTATAAAAATGAACAAAGGAACACTTTGTTAGATATTAATTCCTAAAGGAAACAAAGTGTTCAAGATGGAACATTTTAATCATTTCTAAATAAAGCATGGAACAATTCATTCATTGGGGAATATTGTGTTCACTGAAACTGAGTTCTTTTCGTATTCCCAAAATAGTTCAAATTACCAGAAATTAACGGCTATAAAGTATGCCAAAATTGATTTGATTGCTACTTGGATATCAGACTTGAGCAGATTTGTAAGTTGAAAAATAATGGCATACTTGGCAAGTCTGCAATGCTAAAATGTATGCATTGATGTTCGTCAGCTCGAATATACAGAAAATGTTCAAAACTTTGGAAACTGGGAAAGAAAAGCAAGCTATTCATTTGAAATTACAGTACATTTTGTTACTTGTATTCTGAGGCTTGAAAATCAGGTGACATAAATAAAATTAGGTGCAAAGTGAAAATTATAACATATATAAACAGCATAGAAAAGGTTCTGTTGAAAAAAATAATAATAAATACCGAGTGACCCACGAAAAAGTTCAGACGTTTCCCGACGTCTTGAGGCCGAACAAATGTCCCAAAGTACTTGGAGTTTTGATATTTAGAAAGTAGATATCCTAACTTAAAATTTGAGCCATCACTTTTTAAATTTGACCAACTTGTTCTCTACTTATGAGCTTTTAAAGTCAAAATTCAGTGTAAAAAACACGTAAAAAAGAGGTATTAAAGTCATGCAATCAATTAGAAAATCACTTACAAATTGACTTATTTAATGAGTTTTATGACATTAATAATTAATAAAAACACCTATGAAAGTAATTTTTGTTTAAAACAAGACTAGTTTTTATAAAAATTGGCGCTTTCATAGATTTTTTTCAAAAATTTGATACCCCTTTTTTACGTGTTTTTTACACTTTCCGTAAAGTGAATTTTGACTTTAAAAGCTCATAAGCAGAGAGGAAGTTGGTCAAATTTAAAAAGTGATAGCTCAAATTTTAAGTTAGGATATCTACTTTCTAAATATTAAAACTCCAAGCACTTTGGGACATTTGTTCGGCCTCAAGACGTCGGGAAACGTCTGAACTTTTTCGTGGGTCACCCGGTAGATCCTGACTTTCCTCGTTGTTTTTTGTTTTTATAACTTCCTTTTTAGGTCTCGTCCTTGCCGGATTTTCTGCAAATTATAAAGAAGAGGTACCCCTCACTGTCAACGTTCTACACGTTCTTCCAGCGCGGGGCACTTTCTAGCGCACTGCCGTTGCTTTAGATTTATAGGGTGTTTTAGAAAGAGAAGGCGAGCGTGGAAAAGTGACGTCGGCTTCGTTGGCGGCGTCTTCTTGAAGTGACGTTTTAGATGTTTTGAAAGAAGAAGGCAAAAAAGCTGAAATATGTTCCTCATGAATATTAATAATAACTTGCACGAAATGCTGGTCGTGTTTTAAGTCATCGGATACATACGCATGATATGATTTTTCACCTCTGATTTTGATTTTGCATGGAATGGACAGTTACCTGCTGATGTGACCAATGAAGCGATTGGGGCTCGTATTTGACTGGGATAGAAAGATTTTCAGAGAAATCTACATCCAGTAGGATCGTGTCAAAGTGTTCTTTGAACATTGAGAGCGTTTTCCTGTAATGTTTGAGTTGATTACGATGGTGGATAATAGAGGCAAGTTGCTTCTCGATAAATTGTGTGATGAACTCAAGGCTCGCTGGTGTGGAAACTGCTTTAAGCTGAGTTACCTGCTTCCCTTTTCAGGTTACCATCTCAAGCAGCTCAAAATGCTGCAAAGGGACTGTTTTCTCGTCATCACGCTCGAGGATTTTCGTCTTTAAAGTCTTCCAATCTTTTTTGATGTCATTGCAAAGTGTATCTTTATCTGGTGTACATTTCCATGAAATGTATGTCGAATCTTTCTATCTACCATACTTCTTGGTTAGACAGGGGAAGAAACTGGAATAGTCTTTAACATCGCCAATGTCTATTTTTTGTTTATTACAATTATCGATTAAAGCTTTGATGGACCATCGAGCATGAAGCTGCTTGTTACAGCAACACATTTCAAGATCTTTGGGTGTTGTTGGTCTGATATAAAATGGTTTCAATGATATAAATGCACCATATGAGATCTTTAGGCCAGTGATGTTAAGGAATTTACGATACAACACTTTAAAGGTTTCATTCAAAATACTCCAGTATGATTGATAGAAATCCACCTTCCTCAGGACAATCATTATGGTTGTAGGTCTAAATTCAAGATTTGCTTGTACTTTTGGTTTATCTTTTGCTCTTAGCTTTGCAGGTCTCGATGTTAGTGTTGTTAGTGTCGAAGCGGTGCCTTTCTCATGCCAAAAGTCCCAAACTGCTTTCCAAACTTGAAAAGGTAACAGCTTACGTCCGCTTTTTGTTGGCTTTCTGGTGAAGTTGAATTGATCTAGATGCCCAGCTTTTTCAAAGAGAGGGTAATAACATCAACTTGGTCATCAGTATCCAACTCAAGCTCAGAAATGAATGTTGCCAGATCTTTAGCCTGCTTTTTCCTTTTCTTGTATGAAGCGTCATTGAATGATTGGCAATATCATTAACATTATTCTTCTCTGGAGTTTTGTCAGCACTTCTAGGCAAAGGCGCAGCTGCAGGTCTGTTGAAGTTTGCTGCTATAAAAGAAAGATTTGTGATATAAAACAGGACCTAACCTAAATCAAAATGAAACTGAAAGATGAGCAAAGAACTATGGCGCGCCGAATTACTTTTTATTACAAACTTTTTTTTCGACACCAACTTTTTTTTTCTAGCTCGCAAAGATTAACTCGATTAGAGGAAGACTATTTTAAGAGCATTTGCCTGAAAATGAAAAAATTCTTTAGAAACATGGCCCATTTTCCAATGCGTTTAGGGTTCTAAGCCCAAAGTTCCATTCTTTCTATGTTTCTTTCAGTTCATCGACCCGGGTTAATATAAAGGGGGGGTACTTAGGCAAATAGAGGGTACAGTATATGCTGCCCTTAAGGGTACCTTTCTTAAGGGTACCTTTGTCCCGCTTAGGGTCGGAAAAATCAGAAAATCAAATTTAAGTCCCACTAAGGGTTGGAAAAATAGGAAAAATTCAATTTTTTACCCCCTGAAAGATTTTGGTCAAAATTTGGTCAATTTTGTCCCGCCAAGGGTCGTAAAATTCTCAACATTTTCCTTTGTTTTCTCCTTTTTGGTCCCGGTAAGGGTACAAAGTTCGAAAATCGGGCCCGCCCCCGCCCCTGTCATAGTACCCCGCCCGGGTATAAAGCCTAACCGACTATCTTGGGCCACAAAAAAACCATTGCCATTCGTTGATTACTCTTAGGTGCCAAATAAACGGGGGGGGTTCGAATAAACGGGGGGGGGGGGGGGGGTAGATAATTTTCGAATTTTCAATAAACAGGGGGGACCTAATTGCCGGGGCGGTCGGAAATTGCACTTCTGAAAACCCAAAAATAAGGTAAATATTGGCTAAAACAGGCTTTTTGGAGCAAAATAAGAGGACTATTTTTTACCAACTGAAAATATTCTTAAAAATTTATAAACTGGGGGGTCCTAATAAGGTCCGGGGGGGGGTTGGAAAATTTTCAAAAAATTAACAAGCGGGGGGGCCCGTTTATTTGGCACCTAAGAGTAGCCATGTTAAGTATTGACTGTATTTTCTCTTAAATTAAATTTCCAGGATCAAACTATTGAATAATGAAAACAAATATGACGAATTTATCCTTAAGCGGACAACATCCTCCAAAGCTGACCTTTATCTGTATACCCGGGGGAGGGGGTACTTAGGCAAATGGAGGGTACGGTATGTGCCACCCTTAAGGGTACCTTTTTTGGACTTCCAAAGTCCCGCTAAGGGTCGGAAAAATCAGAAAATCAAATTTCAGTCCCACTAAGGGTCGGAAAAATAGGAAAATTTTCACCTTTTTACCCCCTGAAAGATCGAAATTTGGTCAAAATTGGTCAAATTTGTCCCGCTAAGGGTCGCGAAATTCCGAAAATTTTCCTTTGTTTTCTCTTTTTTAGTCCCGGTAAGGGTCCTAAGTTCGAAAGTCGGGCGGCACCCCCCCCCCGTCAGCTCGCAACCCTATTACCCCCCCCCGGGTCTGTATACCATATCAAAAGAGGATTTCACGAGTGTTATGATTCACTACAAAACAAGCTCTACTGATAAACTACCTTTGAAATTTCTCTATACTCCAGAGTGTAAAGAGACACGCGATAAACAGTGAGAGTAAGTTTATTTTGTTGAAAAATGAGTGAGAATCATTGGAGCTTTATAAAATCCATGCAGATTAGATTCTCAACACCAGCGAACCAGAATCGCCTAACGATAAAAAATCCAGACGAGACCAGGCCAGGACTAGTCCTTTTGTTCTCAATGAGTCTCAATGAAAATAAAATATATTAAAAAGCACACGGTTTGACGGTTGGATATTAAAAATATCTCTTGTTAGAAAAACCAACAACCACTGGAACTTCCTTGTCCCTGTTTTGGCCAAAATAGCCTAGAGAATATATCTTTTGATATGCCATTTTCTATCAAACACTTCTATGGGCAATCGAAGATAATTTCAGAAGAAGCGATCAAGATAAAGAAGGGTCAATCTTGGAGCTTATCAGTGAAGACATTGAAATCTCTCACAAAGATGTATCTAATTTCCACCAAGTATTCAATCAAAGGAGAATCAAATATGACAACGAACACAAAAATGGTCAATATTTTGTGAACGAGTTTCAAATTACATTTTCCTTAATTCCAAAATCTACTGGTACTAAAGTTGAAAAAAACTTCAAAATTTCAAACTGGAGTAGTAGCTCTAGGAAACTGACCACAGAGATGTTGATATCTTTTCTACGTGAGACCGAGGTTTTAAAAGAATAGATGTTTCACTTACTCACCAATAATATGAATATCACCCTTGAAATCGCCGGGATATTGGCAATAATGTTCGTAAAAGAAATTACAGTTAACATTAGGCTGCACACATCCCCTCTGATAAGTTTTGATATAGGGGATGCGAATCAGGCTCACAAAACCGTTCCGAACTTAGCAAAAAATCTGCTAACCAAAAAAAGAGTTGAATGATAGAGAACTTTGATTGACAGTTTGTCGTCTTTTGTTATCTTGAGAGTTTTGTTTGCTGATTCAATTAATTTCGATAAACAAAAAGAAATAGAGGAGAAAGAGAGATTTCTAGCCATATGTTCTTTTTATTTGAATCTTTATTTGATTTCTATTTACGTCATCAAATAACTCAAACAATACACATCGAGTTTTTTGAAAAATACAAGTCGACAAAATTCTGCAAAATACATAGCTATTCGGTAATTTTCTCGGAAGCGATATTAGAGCCCGATTCGCATCCCCTATATCAAAACTAATTTGGGGATGCATGCAGCCTAAGTTAACATACACTGTAAAGGTTTCAACTTGAGCACTTTATTCATCACACTTGCCGAAGTTCTCTTGAGCGAAATTGATCAGAACTTTTGGGAGAAGTTCAATTTAGATGATAATACGAGACAAATACTCGCATTTATCGTACCAAGCTTGTTAGCTGCCAAAAACAACTATTGCTGTATCTTGAATTCTTTGAATGGGTTTTAAAAATGCGTTAACTATCGACACTTGGGGCTTGGAGCAAACAAGTGTAATTGCCACCGCAGGGAGCCTAAAGCGACCGAGGATGATGGCATTCATAGCTTCACGCATAAGGAAGTTGGGCAAACATCTCATAATTTTGCGCGCGTTGTTCAGTATTTTAGTTCCGCTCAAATGGTGTCCCGGTAGCATTCTTATCTTTATGGTCTCTCTATTGTTTTTTTATTATTTTGATCTGATTACTCATTTTGAAATCTCAGTTTGTCTTTTTCTTATCCCTGGAGAGTTAATGAATCTAAGGAAATTCCCTTTTCTGGGAAATTCCCTTTTTATACCACAAGTAGTTATTAGGCGCTCTTCATAGGTTAAAAATATTACTCTTTAAACGTCCTCATCTTAAATGCTCGGGAACTGAAACGTGGCACTACACCAAAAATCTATCGAAAAGACATGACTAAAGTTTTATCCTAATAGAACTGGATGATTGAACACACTGAATGCGCCCTGACCAAAAACTTTATCGACCACAACTCTTATTGCCTTATGAAAGTTAAAAAAGAAATTGACCTTACCGACATCTCCAATTCCATAGTAAACACCCTCAACACAGATATAATCCATATAGAAAGAACTTACAACGGCACCATCGTCTTTACCATCAACGACCTCGAAAACAAATCACATTCCGATAAAAAAATTCCCATAAACCATTAATTCGCATACGTTAAGCAATATGATCCACTGTCAAACTATATATTCGATGTAAAAACTGCCATACCTTTAAACCTAACACCTATGACGACAAAGTCTGCACAGGCTGCCACAAAAAAGATTGTATTAGATTGAATTGCGCTAACGACAAGAACAAGAAATGTCTGAATTGTAAAGGAAATCATAGCACCTACTATAGAGGATGCCCGACATATAGGGAAGAAATGGAGAAAGCATTCGTCGAACGAAAGGAATCCAAGCAGAACAAGAAAATCAAAGAACTACTTTAATCGTAGAAATTTTAGCGAGACTAATTTTCGCGTATATTAGAGAGTCAGGAAAATCTTGATTTTTTTGGATTTATTTTGGCGAATCATGATTTCAAAAAATTTCGCGTGGATAAACTTTAGCGAATACTCGTATTACATTATTGATTGAATTCGTTTTCTAGTATTTCTTTGCACTGAAACCCTTCCTTCTATTGATAAAATCATAGTATTATGATAAAATGTATCAATGCGATATAACCAGAAATTTCACGCGGATAAATTTTAGCGATCTGTCGATTCGGCGTGTTTTAGCAAAGACTTATAACCATTGTTTCACCTTAGTTAGATCAAGGAATTTGAAATAAGAAGGAATTTGGTCGAATTGTTAATTATGCAAATGACGTCACTTTTCTATTTTCTCGGGCCGTGCGAGAAAAAAGAATAATTTTCTTTTGTTGAAGATGCGTGTCTACGAGAAGGAACAACAACATGGCGGCTGCAGCGAAGAGCCAAATTGTAATTTGTATAGACTCATACTATAATTTTTATGATAATCAAACCAAAAACATATTTTATGCCCTGCTCTTTGATTGGATGATAAAGCCATATAATTAGGCTTGCTATAAAGTATAATTTTATCGTTGTTTTTAATGGCACAATCGAGAAATCTTGGAAAATATGATGGGGGTGTATGATATGGATTCCATGAAACCTACTGCAAAGAAGAGTGAAATTTATGGTAATTTTGAATTTTTTTAGGATTGATTTTAATTTTCCTGATTTTTAACAATATTAAAGAATCTTTTCAGAGAGTTTCAGGTTTGGCACTCATCCTCAAAATTTGGCACCCTAGATTGAATTTCATACCCCCTGCAGCCACAAGAACCCTAATAAATTATGCTTTCCTGCTCTTCTAACAAATTCTAATTAGTTTGAAACCATGTAGAGCGCCAAAAATTCAAAGTATTCTACATAGGAGTGTAGTGTACAGAGCTGAGTTCAAATTTAGAAAATAAATGGGCACATATCGTCCCTCACATGACTTAAGGTTTAATCTCAAAATTTTAATAGCTTATGAAATTTAGAGTTTTACTGTGGTGGTCATCTTTGAGATTGAGATGGCCCTTTTTTCATGTAGAGGAATAGTCCATGTTTTCATATGACAAAAAGGCCAATCTCAAAGGCAGAACAGGATTGCAAGATTTCCAATTTTCCAAGACACTTATTTTGAGATTGAACCTTTAGTCATGTGAGGGACGATATGGGATACTGTTATCCTTCCTGTAGTGTTGTTGTTTCATAACTTGTTATTTGTTATTTGTTGATGATTTGGTACTGAGTATGAACTGTTAAACCCTGTCAAGACTATAATTTCACCAAAATTTCACCAGAGAAATGGATTATGCCTCACACTCAAAAATCTTGCAAGGACTTTGACGCATCTGTTCTCGAAAATTGGACAAAAGCAGAGAATGTAAAAAAGCTGTTTACTACAAAGATATTTTATTGAAATACTTTGATATTAATGTTGACGAGGATAAAGAAAATATCCACCCAAATCGTGTATGTGAGCGTTGCAGGAAAGTGTTATCTAAAGTTAATAAAACATCTACTGCTGTGTATTATCCTCAATTGAACTTTGTAACTTTCAAAGAGCATGAACATAACTGTGCATTGTGTGATAAATTTTCCGGTTCTAAAGGTAAAAGAGCCGGTAGACCATTGAAGTCATGGTCTAACAAACACAATATTAGTACAAATTCTACAGTTAGACCTGATAATAACAACAATTTCAATGAATCTCAAATTGAACATAACTGCAGTGTTCAAGCTTCAAAATTCAATCAAGAGGCAATCATTAAACATTCGCAGGAACTTGGTTTTGCATACATTCCTACTGATTCATTCATGTCATTTGTTTTGTTTTACAAACAGAAAGATGTAATGGAATTGGAGAACTTAGTTACTTTAAATATTGAGCATACATTCCGCACTTGGAAACTATTAGTTGGCAATGTTGATGTCACGTCTCACATTTTATTTTCATCTATTGAAACCTCCTTAACTACTGATTTTGCATTTCAACTTCTGGACAAATGTTCAAACTTGAAATTCTGTCCTGGCAGCCCTGATTTTTTAAAGCTCTGTTTGGTAAGAAGGAAGGATAATCTTGCTATATTCCGTGATCAAAAAAAATTGTATCGTTGCACAAGAATCAATTGATGTTATTTCCAAAAGTCTTGGTTTATCAAGCACAATCCGACATATGAAGTGTGCAATTGTTACAGATGGAAAGAGATGTAATGAATGTACAAGATATCGTTATACACTTCACAGTATGCAGAAGAGGATAATGTCCCCAGAGACAGAACCTGATCTAGCCTGTTCACGCATCAACAATAGATATCTAAGTGACAGTGAAAAATTATCTAAACTAGAATCCAGGAGAAAGGAAGTTCATACTTTGTCATCTGAAAATGCTATGCTTAAAAAGCGTATTGAGTCTCTTATTGAGCAGTATGGAGTTAAAGCAGAGGAAAATCTCAATAACACACTTGGAAAATCCATGGTTGAGTTAGAGAGTAAAGCACTAAAAGACTTTCCTGAGGGCTCTTCCATTAATCTGCTTTTTAATGAACAGCTCAAACAGAGTAAGTGCAAAACTGCCAAACAGATGCGGTGGCATCCCATTATGATAAGGTGGTGTCTTGGATTATACCACACATCCCCGGCAGCTTATGAGTTCATTAAAAACTCTGGCTTTTTAAGGCTTCCTCACAAGACCACAGTCCTGGACTATAGCATTTACACCAAACCAGAGACTGGTTTTAACCCGGATACAATCCGAAAGCTGTATGAAGAGGCTGGTATAGAAAACCTTCATGAAGGTCAAAGAAACGTAGCGTTACTGTTTGACGAGATGAAAATTCATTCAGAGCTAGTATATAGCAAATCGACTGGAAAGCTGATTGGATTTGTTGAGCTAGGTGCTATCAATTCAGAATTTGAGTTCTTGGAAAAACAGTTTAAAGCAGAACAAAGTGACAGTAATGAATCTGAAGAAAGGGAACTTGCGACTCATTCATTAGCCTTCTTGGTAAGAGGCATCTACACTGATTTTCAATTCTGTATGGGCTGTTTTGCTGCTAAAGATCTGAAGGCTGAAGACATATTTCCGGTCGCTTGGGAGGCTGTATCAGTTCTTGAGTCAATTGGTTTTATAGTCAGATGCCTAGTTTCTGATGGTGCCTCAGCAAACCGATCCTTCTATAAGCTCCATCGTACCTCGCCATCAGCACTACCTTATTTTGCAAAGAATCTTTGCTGTGGAGAAAGAATACTATATTTCATTTGTGATGTTCCCCACTTAATCAAGACAACGAGAAACAATCTTGAAAACTCCCATGGTCACTGTAATACAAAGAATCTACTAGTACACATTCTTATTTTACGTTGAATACTTTAGGTGTACAAGTACTTTTGCCAGCAGAAACTTATAGAATTAAGATTGAAACTAATTAATAGTCTGATATAATTTCAGAGCTAAAAATGCCATTTATGTTTTTGTTTTTGAAAAGTTTGTTTGTTCACCTAAAGTAATTATAGCTTCATTTTTTTCCTTATCAATTTATTATTAAAGGGCCTCAATGGCACATAAAAATAAGTCATAGAGCAATCTGGATGGGCCATACATTATACACTGAATGATTATATCTCTATAATTACATGTTATGGATCGTGATATCATGATGAGTCTAATAGAATTTAGTGGAAAATCTTACATTTCAAAATCAAGCCAATGTAAACTTTTTAATAACAAGGTTCTTTCTTTATTTCTTAGCTCGACAAGCAGCAAATCAGTTGGAATCACATTGTCTCGTTGAAACAAGGTGACCAGAACCTCAAGACACCTGGATTGTATTGTACAAAGCTGAGAAGCGAGCATATTAACCTTACCTCTAGGACAAGAATGAAAGTGAATCTTGCGGCTCAGGTAAACAAATTGCAAAAATTATTGACCCACAAAGACAGTGTCTAGGGGAAGGCAAAGATAGTTCCCAATCTGTTTTCCAGAGGATGGCAATCCAAAACATCATAATCAATATCAGCATGTATCAACTGTTTTCTTGGTGATTTCTTTCACCAAGTCAAATCAGCCAATCAGATTTTCAACTAGCATTACAAGCTTTTTTATAAGCATAATGCTTATCCAGCGTATCCAGGATTAATTCCTGCAAAAATTTAAGCATATGCAATTTGCAAATGACATGCCTTGAGTTTTTGCTTTACCCCCTGTTTTTTTATCTTTAAAACAAGAGTACATTTTTTTGAAACATTTCAAAATTTTTTAATACTTGTTATAGGTCCTCAGCAGTACTGTTGCAGATGCGTTGAAAATGCAAAAAAGGACTGATACAAAAGGAACCGAAACCTTTTGCAGGAATTTCGACAAATTTTTCGATTGTCTCAATGTGCAGTATAAAGACCAAGGAAGAAACGAACGAAAGGAAAGCAAGAAAGCCTACTACAGTGAAAATGATTCAAGATTCGGGGTATTTTATACGTTTATTATGCTCTTGAACTTCTGAAATTCTTTGTTGTTTAAAAATTTTGAGTTAAAAAATACAGCGAAGTAAATTCTTTTTTTGCAGGTCAAAAGCATGAATAAAACCAAAGCAAGAAAAAGGAATTTTGAAGTAACTAATTAATGTGAAGCTGTCTCGCAGTGCTCAATTGCAATTCATTCTTTCTTTTCAGTGGTTGAAAGACACTTTCTTAGAAGGATACATCAATCGTTGGCTGAAAAAATCACTGGCAATACCTGAGCTATCGAAAAAGGAACAAAATCGTCTTTGCCTGAGCTCACAAACAATTGAAGGTCTCAGGATAACAGGTAATAATATTAAAAACATTGTTGTTTTTCTTTAAATTTATTTTTGGAATGGCAAAAATTCAAAGAAAAAAAAATATTATGTACATAAATCACTTCGATATATTTGGCAAATAACTTGGTAATCTTAGCTGTTACCAAGGAACTTATTTGGCGGGAACTAATTTTGGCCAAATTTAAAAATTTCACTATTCGCCAAAATAAGTTCCGGCCAAAATAAGTTTCCTTAAGGTATCTTTTCTTGAATTATACATATTTTGTAGCTGCCTATCAGAAGAGATAATCTCGAAGGAAGAGATAGAAAGTTGGGCTAGAAATACTGTGAAAGTATTCTTAAGAATTTGCCAAAATCTAGGTCGAAATATTTTAAATTATATTTGTCAAATTATATTCTTCGAATTTCTTCTTTTTTAGTCAATTCAATGGTTGATCTGCTTCAAACTCTCCTAAGGACTTACAAAGGATTCTACGTTTTAACAGGAAAGTTCTCCCAGGATCCTATCGAACAACACTTTTCCGCTCAACGTCGTAGATGTGGTGGTAGCACGAATCCTAATATGTTTCGAGTTTTGTATAACGAGCAAGCTCTTGCATCAATAAAATCAAGAAACGTTGTTAGTTTGAAAGGAAATACCAAAGTTGAAGCTAAGAATCAAGTTGGATTTATGGAAAAAAACTCTATTTCCCTGAAAAGAAGAAAAAGACAAAAGCGAAAGCACAAAGAGAAAATGTGATATGTTAATAAGAAAGACATTATATTTATTTAGTCTTACGTTGTAAAGTTACATACTGCTTGTTGGTTTTACATTTTTTAAACTTCTGTTGATAAAACTATTTTTGTTGCCTTATTGTATGGTAATATTCCCAAAAGAAAGGCCTTATTAAACTTATAATGGTCAAAATTTACATTGCTTTTGAGAGTGTGGGCTTTTACTCTTAGGCAGCTAACTGTGGGAGGGCCTGCATTTTAGGTCAAAAGTCACTTTGTCTGGGGGGTAAATCACTGAAAATTGTTATTATCCTCCACCCCCATATACAATTTTTTTCTTGAAGAGCCCAATTGGATTAAAATTTTCAATTTCACGATTCAATCTCAGTTCAAGATACTTTTAACAGGGCTCTCAGGCGTACTAATTTTGGAGAAATTTGCAAAAAATTTCCTATTTTTTCTAAATTTCAGCAATTTTCCTTGAATTTCTTTCCGAATTCATTTGCTAGTGCTTGAAATTGCACTTTTTGTTTCTATATAGACTATAGACAAATTTAAAACACACATGTCACGGAAAATTTGTACTAAATGTTCTAATTTCTAGCCTATTTTCGTCCTAATTTGTCCAATATTTTGAACGAAATAAGGGGAGAGTGCTACAGTAGTGGTTGGTATTTTGAGTAAAATTGCTAAACCATAGGGACGGGCGTTAATAAATGGAAATGGGTGATTTTTGACAAGAAAATTAACAATGGGAGTCCCTTCAGCTGCAGAAGAGTGTCAGTTCTTTGTTTGTTTGTAAGTCTAATAAATCGTACAATATTCAAGATCGTTCACCTTTTTTATTACAACTAGTTTTCAGTACTTTGAGCCTCAAATTCTTACTGTTTAATTTATGTTTAAGATAATTGGGATATTTCGGGATAGTCTTAACATTAATTCATTCTCTGAAATCGTGGCTTGTCAGATTAAGGTTATTTTGCAAATAAAAAGTAGGAGAAAGGTCTGGCAGATAGGAAGAACTGTTGAGTTGGCAAGAATCTTTTCAGTAGATTAACATTGAATACTTTTCGAACAGCATATTCCATGCTACGGAAAAACAGATAAGCGTTGTCGGACACAACAAAGAGCCCTCCTCTGTTTCTACAATCGATCCATTGTGTAGTGAATTCTAAAAATCTGTATCATATTTCCTTCGGAAAAGTGAAATCAGCTCTAAAATATGATTGAACTTTTCATTATTGTGACAGTATTTCTTAAAGTGCTTTTCAAGAACATAAGGAATGTATCCTGCAACATAGCGTACCACGTTTTGCTCTCTTTCAGGTAGCTTTTCAATATCAACATTTTCTTCAGTGACAGGTGTGATGTTCTTTTGAATAAGAATCTCGATCATATAAAATGTGAGTTTTTGACGAACTAAATCTCTACTGAGGAAGGATACTTTGTCCAAAATTGCTCTCCAAGATAAAATGAGTGGACTTTTATCATCTGCTAGTGATTTGTACAAACTCTTCCAAATTCTCTTTTTTCCTTCAGAAAATAGCGTGCATGTTTCACATTGAGAAGAAGAGTACTTTGTAGAGCTCTTCTACAAGATTTGAAGCATTCATTTCATTAACAGCTGCTTTCAAAGTAATGAGCTCCTTTCTTCTTATTTCTTGTATCTCGCTGCAACAAATAGTTGTGTATATTTGGTCTGTTTGAAGCTTTTCAACAGCATTTAGGATAATCTCCTGTGCATTAAGTTCGTCTACAGTTCTTGTAAGTTTTATCTTTGGCTGCTCTACTTTATAGCTCTGCTGTAGGGTTCGATTGGCTTTTTTTTTCAGCTGGAGCGAGTTTAGTAACATCAGTTTTTCCTGCTGTATCTCCATTAGCCTTTGCTGACACAGACGAAGGGTTTGGTGCTACATTCAAAATGATAGGCTCAACCTTTTTAACAATTTCAGCAACGCCATCATTATTGATAAGAGTTATTTTAACATCCTCAAAAGTTTCAAACTTAGACGGTGTTTTCAGCAAGAGTTCATCCTCAATTTCTGCTTCCCACTCCTCGATTTTGTCCTTGAAATTGTGAATAATATCAGGAACTTCATCGTCACTGACAAACGTTATTCCAACAGTAGTATCATCATCATGATGAGTGATCAGAAAAAGTTCCTGCTCAAATTCTAAGAAATTTTGAATAATATCTTTGATCTCAATGTCGTTGACAAAGGTTATTTCTGTATCTAAAAGAGTTTCATCAAGAAGTTCTTGCACAAATTCCTCTTCCCATTGTGCCAAGTCTTGAACTGTTAAAGCTTCAGCCATCTTTCATTATACTGTACTGCTGTACTGTGACTGTGCAGCTTGTTTCGAGTTTTTTAGATTTTGCTAGTATTTGTTTATGTTTTTGCTACCATCTTTGCTGTTTTTTTTCCCGAAAAATTATTGCATAAATTAATTCTATAAGCACGCATATGTAATTCAACCGAGTTCCTTCTTATTTCGAATTCCTTGATCAGACCCTTCCTCAAGAAAGATAGAGCTCATCGCATGAACTGATGCTTCACATCCAGCCTGTTGACCAGCGCATACCTGTAGAGAGCCTGCAGCTTTCATAATGTCCTCTTTCACTATTGAGATCAGAGCTTTCCCAAAAATGCGACGAATGACTTCCCCTATCCCTATCGGACGAACGCCAGGGTCTTTATCTAAGGGATTTTTCCCATAGTTTCTCGAGGCGAGAATCCTTCGCCACCCATTTGCATCCATTCCTGATGGACCTGCTGCACCGTTTGTCTTTAGAGCAGCAGACAGGGTGGAAGAGCTGTCAATTTGTTCATATACTATGGGGTCTATCGGAATGATGGGCTCATTTATTAGTGCTTATGGCTGTGGTACGACACTTTCAGGGCGAAGGTTGGGCAAAATGTTCTTTATGTTTTCATTTAGTCTTAGAACACCTTTGGTAGATGAGTTTTCCAGTAAACGTAGGGCTGCCCGTATGTCTGAAAATATTTAGAAGTTTCCTTTTACCTACTTCTAAATTCGAACGTTCGAAATGGATTAAGCCTGATTTACACTTCAACTCAAAAACAAAAAACTAGAAAATTAATAAACGGAGGGGTCCTAATAAGAACGGGGGGGGGGTCCGAAAAATTTTCAAAAATTAATATTGCAGAAGTCTACAAACCTTTTGTCCATGATTGAAGAATGTCGGGGGAAAGTGACGAAAATTTTGAGGGGGTGACGAAATTCTTCCCCGACTAAATAAAACTCCGACATTTTTTTCTCCGATAAGGTAGTGTTTTCAAAAAGTCGAAATAAAATCGGGAAAGGTGTATATACTATATATTCCAAAATCCCAGCAAAGTTTATGAAACTATGATAACCTTATAGAAACATGAAAATACCTCCAAAATTTGAAAAAATGGGCTATTAGCTATGGTTTTTTTCTGATTTTCTCCAAAAAGGGACTGGATCTAGTGGCATGAAATTGCTACCACATCAAGCAAAGCCAAAAAATGCGAGTCTGTCAAACCGTTTCTTGGAGAGAAAAAACTGGTCAAAAAGTGAAAGAAAGGAGAAGGTAAAAGGTAGCAAAAAATATTTTGACAACTCTCAACTTTGAGAGACTTTGGAAGGTTGATGGATGGATGCTTCATCAAGAAAGTCCACGTCGCACATACCCAGTTCCTATTTTTGTCTAAGTAAAATCATGGTTAAATCATAGTCATTAGTGAGGTTAAGTAAATCGGTAAAATCACGACGACAAACGAAAATTTAACAGGCAAGAGAGTTTCAACCAATCAAATTTCGTATTTTCACTAGCCTATTACATTTTTCGTCCGTCGTCGTGATTAACCTTGTAGGCTTAACCTCAGCATTATAAACTAGCCATAACTTTCATTAAGGTGCCACCGCAGCAAAACGAACACATAGAGTTGAATTTGCGTTCAAAAGGAATGATCTTAGTCCTACAGTAATTTTTGTTAAAAGTGACCTCTCATCTGAGACAAAATTCTTTCAAATGCTAACAAATGTGTCAAGGGAGAGATTTACAGTCTTCTTAGAGTGACATCCGTGCCTTGTCTTACACGTTTTTTATAAGAACAATTTCATAAGAATACGAGGCTGAAATTTGGCCAAAACCTAAGAACAAATTAAGAAGAATCTGAGCCCAACGATGTAAAAATGATAGATAACCAACTTGCCTTGATTCTCAAGAAACATCCGTGTTACGGTTGTAAAAATATTAATGACATTTTGCATTGTAAAAAGTGCAATTAAATAAAAACTTGCTTCATTTGCAACCTTCTATTGGACAGAATCGATCACGTGATGTATATTTTTCCAAAACTTGGGTTAGAAAAAGTGTATTTTCCTATAGGCAGCCTCACAGAAGGAATTTTTTAATTAAATATTATTGTTCCATAAACATTCATCCGTTTATTTTGTATCATGCAACCTTCATGCACTTTTCATACGTGAGATATCGCATTTCAAATCACACATATATTTTTCAGATAACAGCATTTTATGAGCGTTTATTTATCCAGATGAAGATTAGGTGGTATCAGGCCGATCCGTAGTCAATTTGTCTAAAGATTGGTACCTTTATCTTTTGAAAAAAATTCCAAAATTTGCAGTAAATAACAATTCAAATTTTCTATCAATTCAGTGGGTGTCAAAAAGTCTGTCAAAATCTAGCTAAAAGCATAACACGCACTGCACACAGAGCTTTTTAATAGAGTGCTCATTTCAATAGGAAAACAATGATTGTTCTCTTGGGAGAAGTGCCTTCTAAAGGTAGTTGGTTATCTATTATTTTTACATCGTTGCTGAGCCTTAGATTTCAGAAATTACTGAGAAGTAAAGGTTTCATTTTTATTAATATTGACATTTAAGCCTGAAAAACTCATAAAAAATTAAGAGCAGCCCAGCAAGAATCAAATGACTTACTGGTTTTTCCTATAAAACTTTATTAATTGATGCATCGAAGAGGAACTGAGAAGTGAATAATTTCAATTTGAAAATAATTATTTTTTGGGGAATTAAAGGGGAAGGCTCCACTTAAGCTTTTCTAAAATCATATAGTAACATTATAGATGCCAGGAATCAGCAATGACATTCACCGGATTGGTTACCGGGTGGAAATAATCTCATATCATAATATCATATCACCGGATTGGTTACCGGGTGGAAATAATCTCATATCATAATATCATATCATATCGACCGGATTGGTTACCGGGTGGAAATATATCAACCGGATTGGTTACCGGGTGGAAATAATCTTATTGATTACATCATCACTGGCATGAAGAAGATTCAAAATTTTCAATAGAAGCGTAACGTAGCGAAGCCAACCCCCGTGCTTGGTCGTAAGCAGAAAGTTGACTGCTAGAGATAAAAGATAACATTTGTCGAAGGTGTGCAGGTGTGATAGGATTTCTAGTCCTTCTTCTAGCCACTTGAGCGCGCCTTATCCCTCTACAGACATAGTAGAGTCTTCGCATGGAAGCAATTCTAACTTCGACGCCTTGTTGGAGTGCGCAAAACTGAATTCCATAAAGATATACCTTTATTGTATTATACTGTAGGCCTTGTCTCGCAAGAGAAGTGACAAATAGTTCTAAATGTAATTCTTGTGGCGGCAACCACACAAAGCGATACATGAAGAAAAAATCTTTGAAAGCGATTGAAGCCTGATTGATATGTGCGCAAAGAGTTTCGAGAGATACCTTCAGCTAGTAAACGGTCTCGAGCAAGTCTAAGATCTCCCATGCTTCCCCCGGGATCCTGGAAGGTTCTGGACTGGCGGACTCGGCTAGACTCAAGAACCGGCCAACCTGCAGGCGAGAAAGTAAGTCAGCAAAACATTATCTTTGCCTGGCAGGTGTACCAAAAGAATATTGATGTTCATCCTTGCAATGAAAAGAAAAAGGTGTCGAACTAGTTTCATCAAAAGTTTGTCTTTACAGGAACCTGAACGCCAAACGAGAACAATGTCTAAATTATCTGTAGAAATAGTGGCCTGCTTATTAACCAGGTTATCCGCCCAAGTAATTACAGCCATGGCAACTGCAACAAACTCTAAGATATGAATAGGAGTTCCTTGTGTAGAAGCTGGCAAGGCAACAGAAAACCATTTAGGACCCAAGACAGCACCTATCCCGAAACCAGACGCATCTGTGAAGAAATCTAAGTGTTCTGATGTCACTACAGGATCCTGGAAAAAAGCGGTCCCGTTCCATCTCGGAGCAAAATCACTCCACCACTTGATGTCTTCAAGAGTAGGTTCGGAAATTTCCACCATGTCACTAAGCTCTGTCACCGATGTGGAGAGGTCAATCAACCGCCTCATAAAAGTGCGACCTGGCTTAATGACCTTGGCTGCAAAAGACAGAGAACCAATCAACTAGAGCAACTCTCGCTTTGAAGTCTGAGAAGCGTTATTCCAGCTTTGTAACTTACCTAAAAAATCTTTTAACTTTTTGTCTGGTAATCGACAACACCTGTTCAGAGTATCTATTTCTATGCCTAAAAATGTTATTGTCTGGCAAGGGCCTTCTTTTTTGTCCTCTGCTAGGGGAATGTTCAGACTGTTACAAATCCTGTCAAATTGGTTCATTGCCTGTGTACAAATATCTACAGATGAACCAGTGAAGAAATAATCATCCAGGTAGTGCAACATTCCTCCTTTAACTTTGCAAATCCACTCCAAGGAGTCAGCAAATGTGTTGAAAATGTATGGGGAAGAGCGCAAACCAAAAGGCAACACAATGTCTACATAATACTTGCCTTTCCACCAGTAAACCATTAAAGGCCAGTCTTCCGGATGTATTGGGCAGAGCTGGAAAGCGTGCCTAATATCCCTTTTTCCCATGAAACAACCTGTAGGTGTAGCAGCTAAATCGACCGCATCATCAAACTTAGAATATTTTACAGAAAAAGCTTCCCTAGAGATACCATCATTGACTGATGACCCTCTTGGGCTGCTGAGATCAAGGATAACTCTGATCGAGCCATCAGGCTTCGGCACACCACCCAAAGGAGAAAGATGGAAATTTTTAAAAGGAGGTATAATGAAGGGACCTTTTGTGTGTCCCCTGTTCATCTCTTTGAGAATGACTGTAGAAATGTCCTCAGAAACATCATTGGACGAAGAAAGTGGTCTTTTCCTTCCTGGTGTCATTTTTGTAAGAAAACCAACACGAAAACCATCTGTGAAACCAGACTTAAGAAAATCAACAATGTAGGGGTCAGGATGACCCTCAAGAAAAACAAGAAACAATCGTAAATTAATCCTGCAAATAGCAGAAGGAGGTAAGGGAAACAATCCTGCTGGTACACTATCCAGAGGGCCTGGATGCTCTGCAGCTGTGTGCTGGGTGACCTGGCCTTCCACAGTAGGAGCATTTATGGGCATAACGACACGTGGCGCCTCTCCTGCAGAAGCTAGAGTTAAAATAGGGGCATGCCTCAGTCGAAGCATCATGGGCACTTCCTTGAAAGGGATTTTGTGCATTAGCACCAGAAATGGGAGGTCTAGGTGGTCGAGACTGCGTGAAAGTACCAGTAGTTTGGTCCTGTGAGGACGAAGGGTTAGGACACCTAGTTGCATAATGACCTTTTTTCTTACATTTGTAGCAAGTCACATCAGGAAACGAACCAGCTTGGCTGGATGAAGAGCTACCAACCTGAGGCCTCAAAGTTGAAGAAATTTGAAGATTCTGTCCCAGAAGGTTTCTGTTGGGTTTACACCAACTTCCTTCTGAACTGGACGTCATAATCAGCCACACATTGAAAGTGATACGTCGTGAAAAATCTGCAAATCCTTTCCTGGTATCTAATCAGTAAGGGGGCTAAGTGTTCATGAAACACCATCATAGCACCAAAGAACAACGACCAAGCAAGAAACCACCATTGTGGGTTTGAAACTTTTACTTTACCTTTTGACAGTCTATGATTTGAGTCCCCAGTCCCAGAAATAGAAAGGCTCCCAGGATCATCCTCCGAAACAGAAAGGGTAAATGACTGAGTTGAATTAGAGGCAGAAGCTGGCTGGGGAAGAAGCAAATTAAAGTTAACAAACTCACCCTTCTGAATTTTATCTAGCTGCTGCTGTGGAATTCCAGGAATGGCAATGTTTTTTGTTTTTTTTTATAATGTAACAAAGTTCTAGGCGCACGAGGGCCTCTGGAACTGATCGTGATTATACGTATTTTACAATTGTCTTGCGTTGAATCTTTTTGGGTGTTTACTCCATGCAGTGTTGAGTCTTTCTTTGAAGACTTTGACTGTCTTTGCCTCAGCGATATCTTTTGGCAATTTATTCCAGGTTGGTATAGTTCGATAAAAGAAGGAATTCGTTTGTACACCACGGAGTCCATCGCTTCCAAAGTTTGGAATCATCTCAAAGTTGTGCCTTCTGTTTGGTCGCGTTCGACGGGCTATCTTGTTTGGGATGGTATCTTTTTCGTAATAGTTGATGTGCTTGTAAAGTTGGACCATGTCACAAAAGTGTCTTCTAAACTCGAGCGTAGGAAGATCTAATTCACGCAATCGTTCTTCATAAGACATATCACGACATTTTTGAACAAGTTTTGTTGCCCGTCTTTGTACTCCTTCAATCAGATTTACGTGTTTACGTAGAAACGGAGACCATACTGACTGAGCGTACTCCAGATGCGGGCGAACAAACGCACAATACAATGTTTTAAATGTACTTGTACTCATATTTACAAAACCTCGATTGATTATGCCAAGTATCGCGTTTGTTTTTTTGACTTGTTTGGGATGGTATCTTTTTCGTAATAGTTGATGTGCTTGTAAAGTTGGACCATGTCACAAAAGTGTCTTCTAAACTCGAGCGTAGGAAGATCTAATTCACGCAATCGTTCTTCATAAGACATATCACGACATTTTTGAACAAGTTTTGTTGCCCGTCTTTGTACTCCTTCAATCAGATTTACGTGTTTACGTAGAAACGGAGACCATACTGACTGAGCGTACTCCAGATGCGGGCGAACAAACGCACAATACAATGTTTTAAATGTACTTGTACTCATATTTACAAAACCTCGATTGATTATGCCAAGTATCGCGTTTGCTTTTTTGACTTGCTTTGCAATGTGTTCTTCAAATGTAAGTTCTGAGTCAATGAGGATTCCAAGATCTTTTTCTTCAAAGACGTGTTCCAATTGGCGTCCATCTATATGGATGAGCATGTTTGATGTTTTCAAACTTTCCTAGCGTCAGAACGTGACACTTTTCAGGATGGAATAGTAATAGCCAGTATTTCGACCATTCTACAAGTGTGTCTATATCATTCTGAAGGGAAACAGAGTCTTCGATGCAATTGACTTCTTTGAAGATTTTGGTATCATCAGCAAACAGTAGGATAGAGATGACCTTTTCAGGAAGATCATTGATGTATAGCACGAACAGCATTGGTCCCAGTACACTACCCTGTGGAATACCACTCACTACAGGGTCTGTAGTCGAGAAGGACTGGTTCACTTTTACTGATTGAGTTCAACCTGTTAGAAATGACGTTATCCATTTTAAGATTGAACCGTTGATGCCATATGCTGATAGTTTCTTGCATAGTCGACGGTGGGGTACAGTGTCGAAAGCCTTCGCAAAATCGAAGTAGACACTATCAACAACGTTTCCTTTAGAGATTCTCTCATAACATTTATCCAGATAGTACAAAAGCTGTGTCACGGTTGAACGGTTGTTAATGAAGCCATATTGTTTGTTCGATAAAAGATTATGATCAGAAAGGTGCTTCATGATGTGTTTCCTCAGTATTGATTCCATTAATTTGCACACTACTGATGTCAAACTAACAGGTCGATAATTGACTGCCAAATTCTGAGGTCCCTTGTTTTTGTAAATAGGTGTGACATGTGCCACCTTCCAATCTTGTGGTAATGAGCCTTCAACTAAAGATTTGTTCATGATTACAGCCAAGGGTAGAGACAGATAGTCAGATAATTCCGCTAGTATCCTAGGGTGTATTTCATCTGGACCGAATGACTTGTTATGGTTGAGCTCTTTCAATTGATTCTGTACCATCTCCTCAGATATATGAATATCTCTGATGGATGAATCAGTTCTCTTTTCAAATGTAGGAAGCTCACCTACTGCTTCTTTTGTGAATACACTGCAGAACTGTCGTTGAAGTATATTAGCTTTTTCGTGATCTTCATGCTTTAACGAGGTTTTGACATTTGGTGATTCAAGTAGTGATGAAACTGTAATAGAAGATTTCATCTTGTTACGCACATGTGACCAGAAGATCTTCGCTTTGGTCTTTGCGTTATCACAAATTCTTTGTTCGTAGTTCCTGTGAGCTTGTCTCATCAATTTGCTCACTCTGTTTTTTACAGGGGTGTATTTTGCTCGATTGTATTCTTTTTCTTCGGGCGATAATTTCATCCATTTCCGATGGAGGCGTCTCTTCTCTGCTATTTCTTTCCGAAGTTGAGTTTTGACGGTTTGAAAATGGTGGAGGGTGTAGATTAGCCTCGAAAGTATAGGGGGGAGCCTCAGCACTGCGTACAAAATGGCGACGAGTTTTTCTTCGGTTTCTCCTCGAACGACGACGAGTGGCAGAGGCGGTTTGGGTTTCACGATGTAAATTCTCTTCTTGCTGTCTCTGTCTGTTCGAATTTAAGATGGTTTGCTCGCGATCAAACGCTTCAAGCCGTAAAATTAATGTAGGGCGTGACCTTGAAGTTTGAATGTTTCGTAATTTGCAGGCGTCTTGTAGGGCCTCTTTAGTGAAACGTTGATATGAAGATGAATGGGTTATAGCATCAGTTCTTGTGTCTTGTTGTGGCTCGTGTTGGTTGTCTGACAAGACCGATTCCTCGTCCACCAACCGCATTGTACTTGCTCTCTTCTTAGGTGGTGGTGGTTCCTCATCAGAAGAACTAGATGATGAATTTGAAGACCTGGTGTCACTGCTCGAACCTAAAGGATCAGCCAAGCACAAGGTTAGAATTGTGAGATTTATAAAAACAAATATCTTCATGACTGCTATGAGTAACCAAGACTGACGATGTTCGAAAGAAGCGTTACTAGAGACTGAGATATTTTATATATGAGACTACGCACGAGGTCGGCTAAATTTAGAACCCAGACTTTCTGGTCAAAGTAGATCTGGTGAACGCACACGACTGACAGGGTGTAACGGGCGTTTACTAGGGCGCCGTCAAAGACTCTCTTTTCAATTAACCTGAGTTATGAATAACTCCATTTAATAAAAATATATATTTCCCAGAGCCTCAGTTGACTGGGTCTTAAAACGTAACATACATTATATGTATAAGTACAGGTTGAAATATTAAAACAGAGAAAAACAAAGGGTTAGAAAATAGTAAAAGAAAAAAACTAGTTGATATAAGCAGTAGCTTCAGTGATAATAATATCCTCCAAGTTTTCAGTTTTCTGCTTTTGGAGCACACGAGACCCACGTAAACATAAGACTGTGGATCTAATCAGAGCAAAAGCAAGTTTTGCTCTTATCCAGTTCAAAGTCTGATTAAACAGTTCATCCCTCTTGTCGGAAATCAGGATAGCTAAAGATTTGATGAAATTTGAAGCTTCTCTAGCGGCTCCCCCGTTGGTTGTGAAGATTAGGGGTGTGAAGGATCCTTGTTCCACGTTTATGATTCGATGGTTATAGTGGGTTTTCTTCTCCCTTTCATTTGCTTCGAAAGCGCTTTTGAGGCTCTTCCTAGAATACCCTGAGCGTAGGCATTGAATACCCTGACATCAAAAAATGCTCTCTGGCCTCTAGTCCAGAACCCCCTAGCGCTTATATCAGCTCTTGCTCCGGGTTCGGTGATTGTTCCGGTTGGCAGATCCTCCCATGTAAGTGGCTCGAGTTGTGGTTCTATTGTGACGTCTTTCTTGACATCACTGATCAGCTTAGCGATAGTGTCCCTGAGTTCGTTATGCCTCTGGTAGACAAAACCCCCTTTGGCACAGGATAAGACATGCTCGACAGTGTAGACTTTACCACATGCACAGTGAGTAGGCAAGTGTTTCAATTGCCATCTGTAACGTATTATAATTGCGTCAAAAAACTCTCTCTTCGATAATACAAAGTGCTCATTTTTCAGGGGTAATGCTGTAAGCCAGTTTGAAGCTCCTTGGGTTTGGGCTAGATCGTTTGCTCTAAGCTCGTCCTGGTTCATCTGGGATCTGATGTCCTGTAGCAGTGTTTTCTGTCTTGCTTCTTTCTCACGTGTTACTTTGTATTTGGTGGTTGCGTTTAGTGGGTTGCAGTTGAGCTCCTTTTGTTGGTTGACTATGTCAGTTTTTTTTTTTTTTTTTTTTTTACACTTACGAACATATACTACTTACAAAAACAAACACAGAAAAAATGAATAGCTCCTCCCCCGCAAGGCACTAAGTGATATCGCCAAGGGTACTAAGCTATTGAATAAAAGAAAAAAACTTAAAGGGAAAATCATCACTAAAAGGATAAACACAAATATTAAAAAATATTAGAGTTGTGTAAAAAGATCATTAAACTAAAATAAGGCACCACTAAACCTTTCAGAGTCGAGAATAAATTCAATGACAAGATTAATTATTATATAAATCTGTAGCCAACAATTTAATTTGATTTGACAATATATTTCGAAAACTGTGTTTCATTTTCAAGTCTAAGAAAGAAGAAAAAATATGTAAAAATATATAGAAATCTATATAATATTTGTTGTAACAAACACATCATATCAAACATACATCTTACCCTTACAATTTCAAAACATAACTGAAAAAAAAAAAATTCTATTTCAAGCCAAATCAATCACAAGCGCCTTGCTCTTGTATACACTAAACGAATACGAAGGTAATCAGATTTGGAATGTCCAGTTCCTAAAGTGCCACCAAGGTATTTCCGATCATTTGTTGTTATATTGATGTTGATTCCCTCAAAAAGTTCTAATGCTTCAAGGTACTTGTTCTCTTTTACAATCAGCCAATATTTGCTAGCCTTAGGGTTATAACCAAGGTAGGGTCCGAGTCTGTTTATTTCTGACCACCATTTCAATAGGTTAGCAAGCTTACCACCACCAGCAAGATCATCTGCAAATGCAGCTTCTTTGACGTTCCTCGATAGCGGGTCCTCTTTCAATAAATCTAGCAAAGGTACCAACCCTAGGGCATATGCAGGCATAGCCATTGGATCGCCTTGGGTGGTTCCTTCACTTGATGACAGTTCGGAGCCTCCAGTGACAAAGAGTCTAGAATTTTTACTGTAACAGTTTAGTATATATGTTGAGATTGCTGGGTAGAGAACTATTAGAGATATTACATTTGTGATTTATCATTTCTTTTATATCTTTTAGTTCCAACATTGAAATATTTACAAAAAGTATATTCAAATGATCTTGGATCTATTTATGTTGGAACTTTTGGTTTAAATATGCCGTCTGTTAACTGCCCCGTCCCTGGGTGCAACTATGCCACCCCAGACACAGAGGCAGTCATTGTTGCAGCCCTTATCACCGCCCACACCAATTCGACACATAACGGTCAAGCCCAAGCAGGTCAAGGCACAACCAAGGTGGAGAAAGTCAAGTGCTCAACAATCGTATCATCCAGCACATCTGAAGACTGGACGTACTTCCTGACCCGATGGAATGAGTATAAACAAGCCACACGTGTCGCTGGAAGAGAAATTATCATTCAATTGCTTGAGTGTTGCGAGGAACAATTACGTAAAGATTTAACGAGATCCTCTGTCGGACCACTAACCGAAAAGACAGAGGACGACATCTTAGTAGCTATCAAATCACTTGCCGTCCGAGAGGAAAATATTATGGTTGCCCGAGTCGCTCTAAACAACATGCATCAGGACCAAGATGAATCTATTCGTGCTTTCGGTGCCCGCCTCCGGGGACAAGCTGCAGTATGCAGATACGTTATCGATTGCCCAGGAGATGAGTGTAACATTGTAGTAGACTATACTAAACAAATTTTACGTGATGTTTTGTGCCGTGTGATTGTTGATCCTGACATTCAATTAGAACTTTTAGGTCATACAAATCAGGACATTACCTTAGAGGAAGTCTTTCATTTTGTTGAAGCCAAAGAGGCAGGCAAGGGATCAGCGAATCGTTTATTAGACAATCAAGCTGCTGCCATCAGAAGTAACTACTCAAAATCTAAAAAAAAACACTTTGAAACAATCCTCACAAACTGATAAGACTGACAAAGTTGATAAAAACTCTAAATGTTCGTATTGTGGCACGTTTGGTCACGGTACAAACTCCACGTCTCAGTCTAGGAGAAACTCTTGCCCTGCGTTCAACAACACTTCCGGATATTGCCACAGATCTCACCATTTTGACCACATGTGCAGAAGCAAGGATAAACCTAAACGTGTGGAAAATAAATCTGACAATGCTTCGATCCAAGAAGAATCCAACAGTGTTTTCAATGCCCTATGTGCTGTTTCTTCCAACGCTTCTACAGAGTCACCAATTGCTCACCATTGTTACGATCCGTCGACCAACACCTGGAAAAAGCGATCGTCAAAATCGCAGCCCTTCATTCCGTTGTCCATCCAAGTTGCCGAAGAAGACTACCTCCAGCTTGGCTTCAAACCAATTGCCTTCGAGTCAAAACCGATTCAAGTCCGAGCAATGGCCGATACGGGATGCCAGAGTTGCCTCATCAGTTTCAAACACATCCAACGTCTTGGACTCAACAAGAAGGACCTACTTCCAACAACCATGAAACTCAACTCAGCAAACAACCAGTCAATCAAAGTCCTTGGTGCGATTATACTCAAAATGTCAGGAAAACGTGAGGATGGAACCATCAAGGAAACAAAACAATTCGTTTACGTTACAAACGAGTCCGACAGGTTCTTCTTGAGTCGGGGAGCGTGCATAGACTTGGGTATCATCTCCGAAACCTTCCCTACTATCGGTGAATCCCTATCATTGGCAGATATCAACATCCCTCAGGACATTGTTTCAGAGTGTGGCTGCCCAAGAAGAGCACTCCCACCACCCTTGCCAACAGAACTTCCCTTTCCAGTCACAGATGAGAACCGCCACAAATTAGAGAACTTTCTACTGGAATACTATGGTAATAGTATATTCAATACCTGCGAACATCAGCCGCTGCCACTAATGGAAGCACCTCCTATGAAACTCATGATCGACACAGAGGCAGAACCAGTTGCACATCATTCTCCCATACCCGTACCCATCCATTAGCAAGACACAGTCAAAGCTAATCTAGACCGTGACGTTCGTTTAGGCGTGATTGAACCAGTACCAATAGGAGAACCCGTTACATAGTGCCACCGTATGGTTGTCTGCGCTAAAAAGAATGGCAACCCAAGACGAACTGTTGACTTTTAAATAAAGATGTTTCTAGAGAGACTCATCACACGCAATCACCGTATCATCAAGTGCGTTCCGTTCCTACAAACAAAAGGGAAACCGTATCTGATGCTTGGAACGGTTACCACAGTGTACCTCTCCGAGAAGAGGACCGCCATCTCACAACATTTATCACCCCTTGGGAAAGGTACCGCTACAAAACCCTCCCTCAAGGCTACATAGCATCCGGCGACGGCTATTCACGTAGATTCGACGAGATTGTGTCAGACTTTCCTGATAAGATCAAAGTTATTGATGATGCATTACTTTGGTCTGAGGACCTTGAAGCTAGTTTTTACCAAGCTTGCAAGTGGTTAGACATTTGTGGAAAGAATGGGATAATCCAAAACCCATCGAAATTCAAATTTGGAGAGAACATTGTTGAATTTGCGGGGTTCGAGATCACCCTTGATTCTGTACGACCAGCTCCATCCATGCTAAGGGCTATCACTGACTTCCCGACACCAAAAAACATAACAGACGTTCGTTCATGGTTCGGGCTAATAAACTAAGTTTCGTATGCTTTTAGTATGACAGAGACAATGTTGCCATTCCGTGAATTGTTAAAACCAAAGGCTCCGTTTTGCTGGACGGACGAACTCCAGCATGCATTTGAACAGTCGAAACTGCATATCGTTGGCGAAATCGAAAAAGGCGTTAAGATCTTCGACAAAGGATTGCCTACATGTCTTGCTACCGACTGGTCGAAAACCGGTGTAGGATTCTTACTCTATCAGAAACATTGTTCGTTCAAAAGTATCAAACCACGGTGCTGTAAAGATGAGTGGCAAGTCGTTCTAGTCGACAGTCGTTTCACCAGCCCAGCTGAATCACGCTATGCACCTGTGGAAGGAGAGGCTCTTGCAGTTGCGTATTCCTTTGATAGGGCAAGACATTTCGTCCTTGGTTGTAAAGAACTGATCATTGCTGTCGACCACAAACTTTTGGGTCTATTCACCGATCGCTCTTTGGATGACATACCCAACAACCGGCTTGAGAACCTGAAAGAAATCACCCTACGCTATCGATTTTCCATGTATCACATCCCTGGACTGAAACACCGTGATCTGATGCAACGTCAAGATATCTGACGGGTGATCCTTCGCCAGAACCATTGTTTCTCCAAGATGACATTACACCCATCAATGTATCCAGCCATACTCTCCAATCAATTCAATCGATCACTTGGGACAAAGTACGTCTACTATCAGCCAGTGACCCTGAGATGAAACAGCTTATTGACTTCATTGACTCTAACATGTCAGCTAGCAAAAACGAAATTCCAGCTTCAGTTCAACCATTCCATCAATTCATAGATCATCTCTCGACCGTTGATGGTGTTGCTCTCTACAAGGACAGAGTCATCATTCCCAAGCAGCTTCGACAAGCCGTCCTGATTGCCCTGCATGCGGCACACCACCGTGTCACATCCATGACCACCAGAGCTGATTCGTCTGTTTTTTGGCCTGGTATTTCAAAAGACATTGTCAAACAACGTAACAACTGCAACCATTGTGACCGCGTCGCCCCATCGCAACCATCTGCTCCACCAACGCCTCTCACATACCCAGAGTATCCTTTCCAATATCTGTGTGGTGACTTCTTTCACCACAAAGGACATTATTACCTCGTATGTGTTGATCGATATTCAGACTGGCCCATCGTTGAAGAGTCCAAAGAGGGTACCACCAGCCTAATAAATTGTCTCCGACTCTCCTTTGTTACCTACGGAATACCGGACAAGTTATCATCTGATGGAGGTCCAGAATTCACTGCGTCATCAACTGAAACTTTTCTGAAGAATTGGGGCGTCAAGCATCGCCGTTCATCTGTTGCCTTCCCACACAGCAACTGCCGCGCCGAAATCGGTATCAAGACCGTCAAGTGAATGCTCACCGACAACTCTGGACCGAATGGGGAGCTCGATACCGAATCATTCCAACGTGCAATGTTACAATACCGCAACACACCTAACCAGGACACCAAGCTCTTACCCGACATCTGTTTATTTGGCCGCCCCATCAATGATTTTATTCTAATCCTTCCTGATAAATACCTACCACATTCCACATGGCAGAACGTCCTCCAAGACCACGAGAATGCACTCCGTCATCGTCACATGAAGGTTGTTGAACGGTTGGAGCAGCACACAAGACTCCTGCCCCCACTCCGTGTTGGTGATCGAGTGAGATTGCAGAACCAAATTGGCCCCCATCCAAAAAAGTGGGACAAAACCGGATCTGTCGTCGAAGTCAGACAACATGACCAATACGTTGTACGTGTAGATGGATCGAGACGTGTCACTCCTAGAAATCGTAAATTTCTCCGCCGCTACGTACCTGTTCATCAAAAACCACAATTCGTCGGGAACGACACCCCGGTACCAATTTCTCCTACAGCCCAACAACTGCTCAACACACCAAGAGAAACAACTTAGGCTCCCGGCGTATCTCCAACACCACCTGCTCGTTTGACCGAGCAGACACATCCATCAAAGAACCCCTCCCCAGCACCTTCTTCCGACGGACCAACATCAACTTTGGATCCAACATCTACAACCAACGCGCAAGCTCCAGCCTTACGAAGATCAAGTCGTATTCGTAAACCTCCAAGCTACCTTACTGACTTTCAAACATGAACTTTCGTTTGAACACTGTTGATTTACTTGAGAAACTTTCAAACACAAGTTTTCGTTGAACACTGTTGATTTTTGTACGTCAAAGACTTTCAGACACAAGCTTTTGTTAGTACATTATGGAACTACATCCAGAAACTTTCAACCAGCCTCTCATTTGAAGGCTTGCGCACACGTGTATATATTATCGTCATTCCCTTCAGTAATGACTGGGGGGAGATAGAGAACTATTAGAGACATTACATTTGTGATTTATCATTTCTTTTATATCTTTTAGTTCCAACATCCAACATAGGGAAAAATCAAAATATAATAAGCCGCATTCTTTTTGCACGCCCAACATTTAGTTCCACATTGGAATATTTACAAAAAGTAAATAAAAGATCCTTTGGTTTTGAGGAAGGCCGAAAGAATTGCTGGTCCATCGATAGCTTCAAAACCAATAGGGTCTATTTCAGTAATGTCCCCGGTTAGAAGAGTTTCTATTGACGATTCTGAACGATCAGGGTGAAGTTCATGAAGTGTTCTTAGGGTTTCATCATTTAGTTCAAGTACACCATTTGTTAGAAGCTTCTTCAATTACGCGTAGCAGATTTTTATATTTCCTCTGAGCATGTGCTTAGTGAATTCGGAGGTGGTAGATTTTTTAGGAGCTTTATTCATAGTGACAGGTATTCGAGATTGTATTCCTTTTGCTTCTTGTAAAAGTCTATCAAAATCAGCTTTTTGCCACCAGTCAATCCTTCTCAAAAGTGCAATCGAATGTTCCTTGCTTCCTGAACGAACGTGAGGTTTCTGTAGGAGAAGATTTGGCATGCACATTAGCATTTTGATAGAAATACTTGACAGATCTGAGGAGTTATTGTTCCAATAATTTATAACTTTGGTCATTTCCGATATAAAAAGTTTCCCAGCACGTCCGGAGGGTAGTAAAAAGAGGTTTTTCCTGTAGAAAACAATTTCATTGTAGTAGTTGCCGAAAAAAGTGTGGAGGTCAATCAAAGTAAGGCTACCAAGTAAAGTTTTTGGTGTTGTATTATTGGTTTTGGTGTTTCCTGTGGTTTGGCTTTGGGTAGTTTTGGTAGGATTGGTTAGTTCAATAGGTGGAGGTTGCGAAGTGGGTTCGGTTGGTTTGTGGTTACGAATGGTAGAGTGGCAATTAGGTAAGGTAGTGGTGGTAGAGGAGGTGGTTGATTTCTTTCTTGTGCAACTGTTCTTATGGTTGGATCGGCCTCCCTTAGTTGTAAATTCTCTACCACAAATGTCACATGGAAAACGAATATCTTGTGGTATAAAAAGGGAATTTCCCAGAAAAGGGAATTTCCTTAGATTGATTAACTCTCCAGGGATAAGAAAAAGACAAACTGAGATTTCAAAATGAGTAATCAGATCAAAATAACTCCGGAAAAGTCTTCTTGATGATGATAAAACAATAGAGAGACCGTAAGATGAGAATGCTACCGTTAAGCGGAACTAAAATACTGAAAAACGCGCGCAAAATTATGAGATGTTTGCCCAACTTCCTTATGCATGAAGCTATGAATGTCATCCTGTGAGGTCAGGTAGCACATCAAAACGTAAGAATACTTCAGATGGTGATTAAAGCATGAAATTTGGCACAGTTGATCCTTAGAGGGTCTAAAACTTAAAGTTATGTATAAAACACTAAATTTGGTCAACTAGTTCCGTTATTACGGGATTTTAGGTTTTGCCTGGAAAGGCTTATGATGACGTCATCACAAAACTTTAAACCTTCATAACTTTTGATAGGAAGATTTCCAAGGCATGTTTTATACCTCAATTTTCATCAGCATTTCATGCTCTTTCCGCTGATACCATCAGATTTTAAATATTTTCAAAAGTTTTAGACCCTCTAAGGATCATCTGTGCCAAATTTCATGCTTTAATCACCATCTGAAGTATTTTTGTGCTAACAGACCTCACACAATTCCCTAATTTTAATTGGATTGATATTGTGTCATTTTTGAAAATATAATTGTCATGTAAATAAAATTCCTTGGGTTGGAAAGAATTCGAAAATAAAAACATTTTGACGTTTTTGATAGGATTCTTCCAGACTTTTCAATTCAGGGTTTTATTCCCATCTAAAGTTCTAGACTGTGATTTCATTCTTTATAAGCAACCAGATTGCTAAAGCTCAAGACCTGAAATTAGCCAAAAGAATTTTCACTGCCGTGTAAAGTAGGAGCTTTTTAGATAATTTAAGCATTGCAAACGATAGCCCTTGACCCAATAAGCATAAATATGGTATAATATCAGGGGTTGTCAAAGCAATTTTTTTAGAAAACGAGCTAGAATGCTAAGCAACCTAAGCTCTGACCCGAAAATTGATAGGCTTAGGAGTTTAAGTTCACTGTGACATCTCAAAAGCCAATCGCGAGATATAGGTTTCCAAATTCCAGTATCAAAAAGGACCCAAATGATGACGTCATCACCAAAATTGACAAAATCTTATTCGGTTAATTTCAAGGCATTATTGTCAAGGTATCACATGCCTAATTTGAAAGTAAACAGAGAAGCCAATCACGAGATATTGGTGTCCGGATTCCAGTACCAAAAAGGGCTCAAATGATGACCACATCGCCAAAATTGACGAAAACTAAATAGGTTAATTTCAAAAGTCTTTTTATTGTCTTCCAGTAATAATCCAGTAATAAAACGATTTTAAGAAAATAAGATAGACCAGGGATATGTTATAGCGGAGCTGGATAACGCACATTTAAAAAAGCCTTGTTCTATCTCTGTCCCTGACATTAAAATTTGATATGAAAATTAACTCTTTTAATTACAAACTCGTGAAATTTGGATTTCCTCTTAGCCAATGATTCTGCTGCTGCATTTATCGTTCACGATTAAAAACTTTTAATTATCAAGAGGGTCTGTAAAACATTGGTGAATGAAAATTTAAAAAAATGAAAAACATTGTTTTCATTAGTAAAGTCATAAGAAGTTTCTTCTCTAAGATTATAAATAGTACTTTTTCATTTGAAATATCGCGCTACACCGCAGAGTGCCTCACTTTCTAACTGATATTTTCAGATAGCAAGTCGGTATGTCTGATTATGGAAAAAAAAATTCAAGTCAATTGAAACAATATTTGTCAAAATATTTACATCCGAAATTTTTAAAGAGAAATCATGAAAGCTTCTCAAATTCATAACACACGCGGATAAAAATATTTCACTTTACAAGGAAGCTTTTGGGGTATCTTCTACAAATATTATTTTGATGAAAAGCGGGAACATCATAGCGAAATATGTGCAAACGTACTACATGAATACTTTGTCTGCTTCATTTTTCTTATAAAAACAGAACACTCAAGGGGACAGAGATGGATTTCTATTATCAACAGTTTACAATAGAAAAGACAAAGAAGCAATCCGCTAAGGAATTCTCGTCCTTCATCCAGCCCCGCTATAACATATCCCTGGATAGACTAGCAAGAAACTCTCCAGTCACACAAAAAATTATCCCCCCATGTGTCCGGATCTTTAGCATTGTACCATTGGAGACAACGACATCTGTAATTCATTCGCGGAACGTAGTTGAAAAATTGGAATTCGTACGGAGCATCTATTGGTACACAAATGAAGTTGTCGAGCCATTTGTATTTTGCAGGCTCTGACGGTTCATAGACTGGCCGACACTTCATGGTAGAAATTCTGCCTAAAGAAAAATTCAAGAAAAATTATAAATAATAAACAGGTACAGAGAACAATTTGATTTTCATTAGCAATTTACTTTACCCCTGGATATCCGCTCCCTTGTAGATATTTAACCCCCTGGATATCCACTTTTTAACAAAAGTCGTTAACGCCCTGGATATGCAATATCCTCAACAGGGGGGGGGGGCACGGACTATTTCCGGAATGCGAATCTAAAAGAAATAAATGTTAGTACAAGTTAACGAACCTGTAAATGACCACCTCATTCCGATATTGCGGATGTTTTCTCCAGCTTCGTGACAAAAATAATTTGTTTGACGAGCCCACACAGGATCAGAAGGTTCTTGGATCTGAATACATGTGTACCCAGGGATAGGTCCACTTGTTGTGAATTTGAATTGTTCCGGGTATTTTGGCCATGTCAAATTTTGTGCATTAGCAGCTACGGCCAGTAGCAGTAAAGCTATTATTGATTTCATGTTGATGTGTCAACTTCTGTTGAACTTCTTCCGTGAGAGAAACTTGATATGGAGCATGGCTAGTTTGTGGTTGAGATTTTATACTAACGTGTGCACCTGGGCAATTCTTGCATGCAAATATTTTGGTGTACAAACATTTGTCAATAAGAAATATCAACATTTGTTTGTGTAATGTTTTATGTAGAAATTCTTTCGAAAGATTTCTTCGGCAGGTTAAGGAAAACTTTGCCAATATTCTAAAAGTTTATTTATGTTATTGCAAGATGATGTCAGTCAGCTCCGTGCTAAAAATACGATTTTCACATTAGAGAGCGGACTAGTCAGATCCACCCCAGTGAATAATCGGAAGAAAGAAGTTACCAGCAGCAGCAGTGATCTAATTTTAAGCCCTAGTGAGATTGGGTTGACCCGGTCAAAATTAATCAAAATTCTCCACCCCGGATTAGAAAATTAACGGTCATACCCTGGAAATTTGTCGTTCTTTTTTAAACTTGCAAAGCAGGCACAAATTCCCCTTATAGATAAAGTTAGAGGGCATCAACAATACCATCTTTACTATCCTAAGGGATTTTAAGGCGCAAGCTAAATCAGCGTTTGCGACGACGGGAACCATGTAGTACTTCCTATATAAAACTTTTTTTAGCTACAGGATGAGCAAGCTAAGATTTAGCCAAAATCCGCCAGGTATATCAAGTCAAAAATGTCACTGTCCTTGACCCATTGAAAATAACGAGGTGAAAATTCACACCCCAGTGAGGTTAAAATCAGACCCGGTGAAAGTTTTACTACTTTTTAGAACGCCACCGGGTCATCGAGACAGGAGTGAACCCCCGGGGGGGGGGGGCAGCTGGGCAAAAGGACCGACGGGTATGTGCGGGTCCTAAGGGTACCTTTTCCAATATGTTTAAAATGCACTGTAAGGGTCGGAAAAAATAGAGATGCACTGTAAGGGTAGAAATTTCAGAAAATTCTTGAAAAATCCAGATATTTTGACCAAAAATGCTAGAATTTTGACCATTTTTTGCACGAAAGGGATCGAAAATTTGGGGGAAAATGCACTCTAAGGGTATGATTTTCACTGATTTTTGCTGCACTGTAAGGGTGCAATTTTAAAAGCCAATTTTTGGCCCGCACATACCGTCAGTCCACAAACCCAGTGCCCCCCCCCGGGGAGTGAACTCATGTGCGAGAAATTTTTTGACATTCCTGGATATGATTAAAAAATTTATCAGCAGCGGTGATTTTCATGACTTTTTCACTCCAAAAACAGTTATAGAGCTCCAACAAAAGAAAGGATTTGAACTCAGCTCAGCATCAGTAAAAATAAAAGCGTGACTTCCTTGTCTTTAGCATCGAGATTAATACTCAAACATTTATACATCTGCAAAAATGTACTTGCTTTCATCAAATAAAAATAAAATTTTGAAAATGAAAATATTTATAACCTGTGCAACTTTTAAAATGCTTATTTTCAAAATATGGAACGTTTGAAATGCACGATATAAACACGTGATTGTTGAATTCTCTTGCAGTCTCGTCACATAATATTCTTTACGTATTCATACACGTTTTTATAAGAACAAACTATATAAGAACATAAGGCTTCGATGACCAAAATGCTAAGAACAAGTTAAAAACATTTTAAGGCTTTGCGGACTCGAATTCCCGATTCTTTAGGAAAATGGGTCAAAATGATCACAAAATGGAGAAAATAAGAACCTTTTAAGAAAATTTTTAGGCTTGAAACCCAAAAACTTAAGAACATCCGAAGGCTTAAAAAGTTTTAGATGTTCTTATAAAAAAAACATGTAAAAGGTCTCCCCAATGCCAGGACTAAAGATTGCTTCCCCACTTTCAAAAAAATGTTTTGCACGAAGACGAACAGCACTTACGAAAATTTATATTGCTTAGTTTTTAGTCAGGAAGAAAAGACACTTTTTTATTCTGCTACTGGCAGTTTCATGCCACTCTTGTGACAATCTTCTTTATTGCTTACAGTATGTGGCCCCCAAAACGGTGATCAAATTTGAAATTTCTCTCAAATCTAGAGGAAAAGAGATTTTACAAAAATTTTTGCTGCATGAAAACCTTTAACATCTCTACTTTATTTCCTGGAAGTTCTTTTCCAAAATTTTCAATTGCAACAATATTTTTCAATTGCTTAAAGATATGTAGCTTTTTTCTAATGGCCCCCAAAACGGAGGTTTGAAATTTTAGCGATTTCTCGAGATATCTTTAAGATATGAATACAAAATTTTGACCGTAGTTTTGAAATATGATTTAGAGGGTTTTGGGCATAAATTTATTTGATAAATTTTTTACAGTATACCCCTGGTTGTCAAAATGCAGGTTTGGGGCCCCCAAAACGGAGGTGTAGTTAAAATCAAATTATTAAGCCCAGTGGTAATAGGGGGAAAAACTATGAACATATTTGTGTTTTCCCTTAAACTTACGACCCGATTGATGTAAAATTTATGATTTTTATGAAATATTTCAAGATTTTCGATATTGCAAAGTCCAAACTGAAAATTTAGAAATTTTCAAAATGACAATTTTGATTTAACAACGTCTTAATCAAGTTTTTGAAAACAAATCTCTTTTGAAAATAGTTCCATTCATGTATGGAATAAGCTGTGAAAATTTTAGGAAAAAAGCTTAACTTCTCCTATATCTTGTAAAAAAATGACAGAATTTGCCGTTTTTGCCGATTCAGCGAAAAATTTTATATATAATGTAAATATTTTGTTATAAACTATCAACTCAAGGTGATAGGAATAGAATTCCAAGATTTTTTGCTTTTTCTCATATTTAGAATTTTCGGTTTTGTCAATGCTGATTCTAGGGCTCCAAAATACTGGTTGACCTTCAAAATGCTATATCTTTCACCCAGCCTCTAAAGTCACAGATGTATTTGCATTTTCTGAATGGCATTAGGTGTAGAAAGTTTCCTATACCCCGTTTTCATAACTTATTTTCAATATCCAAGGAGCTAGAGTAAGTTATATGCAATTTTTATCTAATTTTGGTGTTAAAATATTTTCTTTAGACGCAAATATGTTATTTTGAATCTGTCTCAAACCAGCAAAAACATGCTCATTTTTAAGTATAACCATCATTCTTTCAAAATAAACAAAAATCGTTTAATTCTGATAAATCTACAAGTCAGAATCTTCATTTTAATGAAAACCTCCGTTTTGGGACCATACACTGTAGTTCTTAGAATCTTTCAGAAAAGTGAAAACAACTTTGAATCGCCAAAATCGATGTTGTCTGGAAAGAAAAACAGATAGAAGGATGGATAATTTCATCATTTTTTATTTGGTAATATTTTGAACATAACAAAAATTATATTAAAATTCAAGCGTTTTAACGTGTTACAAATGCGTGTAAGAAAAACAATTACAAATCAATGGTAGAATTACACAAATTATTTCCGTGATAAAACCTTAAAGAAAAAGAATTAGCCAAGTAAAATCGTCGCTATTATATCAAGGGGTTACTTAATGTTTTAATTAACACCAGCAGAATATATCTTTTAAGAAATCATATTAGGAGGTATTGAGTTGTTATCCAGTTTTAGACTGAATACACATTTCATTAAATCCATGTTCTGAAAAATGACTAATCTGTTCTGATTGGATTATTAAAGGTTTTGTTTTTACATAAGTGTTCCCGTTTCATATCAGGCCCATATTTCGTATCAGGAAAGTGTCTGCCTATTGTTATATTGTGCTGATATAAGCAAAAAATGTTTTTCTTTTCCTCTTTCTGACCAATCTTGCTCCACACCCGTGTCAATCCATTGTGAAAAGGCTTGTGAATTAAAATTGATGAGTAAACGATATCATTCTTAACTAAAAACAAAACCTTTAAAATCTGCTATGATGATTTGGAAGGGCCGCCAAAAAAGTCTCCTTGGCATTTATTTTCCCAAAAATTTATAAATTTACAATAAAAAAGATTCGCTCGATTTAAAATCATCAATCTTGTTTTTATTACATACAAATCCTATCAATTAATAAAAATGCATACAAACTAAAGAAAACCTAGGTACTTTACTCTATTTCTCATTCTTCTTGCAACCATTTGCCAACCAAGTCATGAATCTTTTGGCGAGCATCTTGTAATTCTTGTGAGTCGTCCTCCGAGCTAGGATACATGTTAGCACAGTGAGCCGTTCCTATAGAAACAAGAAAAAGAAAATTTGTTTTAAAACCTGTATGAACCAAAACAACTCGTGTGGTGGAGATCGCACCTTTACAACTGAATCTAAGAACAAATATTTCTGGTACATGTTTTTTTTTTATAAGCAAGTGTATGCCCCTTGGTCAGGCTCGTGTATGCTTAAGTTCTCAAAGCATCCAGGCATAGCTTATGCTTATTATATGCTTAAGAATCATGCTTATGATTCACCCCGAGCCAAGTTTTTAATGAAATTTCAGAAATTTTGTAAAAGTTTGTTCAGATTTTGGGAGCAGTGGGATGTTAGCTAGCCGTGGAATGTCTTATTTTTTACTTGACCTCTACCAAACCTTTTTAAACAGATAAAAATTACCACTTGAAAAATATTTTAGGCTGACATATATGCTCATGTTATGCTGAGGCATTCTGCAAATCTGAGCCTGCATATGCTTATAAGCGTTATGCTTATATAAAAAAAACATGTAGGTTCGAATTTTGCCAAGAAACTTAGAAAGTTTCCAGCGCAAGGTTGCTGAGGAGGCATTCTTAATCCGTCTCACTGCAGATATTCTTATTCATAAATACACTCTTCTCGAGATGCATAAATTTATTGTTGTCCTCGTTTTCAAACATATTTCATTGCTATAAAATTACATATTCACAGTGATAATTGTGTTTGTTTACATCTCATGAGACATTTTGAATTTCAAGTACTTTTTGTTTCACAGTTAATGTTTGCCTTTTGGGAATTTAAATTGGTTTAAATGTATAATTTCATAGCAATGAAATCTGTTTGAAAATGAGGACAACAATAAATTTATGCATCTCGAGAAGAGTGTATTTATGTCTCGAAAACAAATCTTTTTCATCAAACTGTTTTACTAATGATTTTAACTTCATACCTTTAATGAAAACAGCGATCATGTCTTTATGATCATCGGTGAAACTCAACGCATGCCAAGGATCTATTGAACCGTTCGGAAAGACAATCTGAAAAAAAAGAGAGGTATCGGTGATACTCAATCAATAATTTGAGCATGTTTATAATTCTTAGTGAGATTAAAATTAGTTCCAAAATTTCGTTCTAGAGAATATCAGTCAACACAATGCAATGAAAAATAGTTCGGAGAACTAAATGGATTTTTAGTGTTGTATATGATTTTCTATGGCTTAAAAATGGCTGTAACGGGAAAACATTTATCAATATCCATGATATAATCTGGATTTGACGCAAAATTGTTTTTTAATTCATTATTACAGGTTAACGACCAACCAAATAAAATAAGAGCTTGCAAAAACTCCAACTTGTCCCATTTCTATAGCTTTCAAATCAATTTTCCAAATCGTTAAAGAGTTTTAAAAGAAATACCCTTGGTTGGTTCATGTTGTAGCCACCATAATTATCATTGGTCCAATCAACAGCTCGGTTGATACTCGTCTCGTTGAAATTGGCGCCAAAAATATCCACACATTGTTTCGTCCAAAAACTAGATAAAGTGAACACGAGAGAAAAATTAGTCTACGGAATACCCAGTTATTTTCTTATGATTTTGCTTACGATTGCACTTACGTTCACCAGAAAAATAAAATAAATGGTGGAAATTGCTCTGGGTACGGCTTCGAGATTGAGAAGCTTTAACAATTGACTTTACCTCACTAAATCTTTCCCAGGGCTGAAATTAAACATACTAAGGGAATTCATTTTGGCAAGGGGTGTAAAATTTCAGAATAATATGAATAGCTATAGAGAGAGTCATAGAAAGGAGTGTCAGCGCTAATGTGTCTTTTTAAGAATTTAAAAAATTTCGTCCCTCTCAAATCATTTAAAGCTAATCTGAAAAGCCAAGAATGCTGCAAACTGGCCAAGGAGCCTTATCAATCTTACCTCAAAGGGAATGTTGTGCCATAGACTTGTGATTTGCTGTCCGATGATTGGTAATAACCAAACTCGGTGCAAGTTTGATATGTCCATTGACGACCTGTGAACAAAAAGTTTAATTAAACATCAATTAAGCTTCATCATCTCGTGTTGTTTTGAACCGGATTTTCAGTTATATCAATTCAATGTTTAATGTACTCTTAGATTCAAATAAAATAAACACCCAAACACCCCCCCGCTTGTTAATTTTCATAGTGTCCTTCAGGGTCTCCCCCCCCATGCCTAGAATGAAAATTTTCCATCCCCCCTCATTTTTCCCCACCCTGCCTCCAAAAATTTTTCTGTCCCCCCCTCAAGCATAAAATTAAAAAGCTGTAATTTGATGAACTTAACGCTTATTGTTTTCCCTAAGGTAGTTCTAATACAAGAATATATGGAAAGGATGGTTGTTTTTAAACCATAATATTAATAAAACTAAGCATTATGCTATATCATCTCATAAAACCAGATGTTTTTCAATTTTGAATTGATTTTGGTGAGTTCCCCCCCATGCCAAGAATGAAAATTTTCCATCCCCCCCTCGTCCCCCCTGGCTTCAAAAAAAATTCTTTCCCCCCTATACGTCCTTTTGACCTCAAAACCCATTCCCCCCTTTCGAAAATTTTCCAACCCCCCGGACCTTATTAGGACCTCCCCCCGTTTATTAATTTTTTTAAATATTTTCAGCTGTCTTAAAGAGAAGGCCCCTTATTTTGCTCTAAATAGCCTGATTTTGGCCTTATATTTACCTTATTTTTGGGTTTTCAGAAGTAGTTTTCCATCCATTTCAGAAGGGTTTTCCATCATCTCCGGAAATTAGGTCTCCCCCTTTTATTAAAATCTCACAAATTCCCCACCCCCCCCGTTTATTTGGGACCTAAGAGTACTCGATAACAATAAATAAAGATCCCGACTAGGAGAGGTCAAGAAAAGAGGATACCACCTGCATTACAAGTCAAAATATATTGGGAATTCGGTGTATTTTATCGTTTTTTGAAATTTCAAGTTTGGGCGAGAACGGTGATTTCAGCCTCATTGAGCTTTTCAATTTGGGATGGTTTATTGGCTTTCAAGCTTTATTCTAAGCCTTGTTGGATCACTACTTTTGAACTTTTTGATACATTGACATTCTAATGTTAAAAACTCAGATTTAAAACTCTACTTTCTAACCTTAGTTAAAGAACTCAAAACACCAACTGTGTTTTTAAATTTGAGGGAATTTCATTTTTTTCCAAATATCATGGCAAACGTTGTAGGTTTTTCTTGTTTTAAAATTTGAAGAGACCTCCTGGAAATCAAACTGTGACGTCATTCTTAATAATCTCGAGGAAGACATTGCGAGAAATCTTAACACCTATGTGATTGCCGGGGCTGTTAAAGGTTGGACTCAAATCATTTAGCTATACTAATCTTTTACACGTGTAAGGCTTTCTGGAATGTGCAGATTCAGACTGAAACAGTATCAGAGGCTGCGAATCGTAAAATAGTGTCACCTCCTTCCACAGATTTCCAATCGGTGACTTGCATTTCTTCAATGAATTTCTTATAATTGGGTGAGATGCAAGTTTGTTTGTATGTTTCCATCATGATTTCGTTGATCTTGGCATAGCGATGCATCTCATCACCAAATATTGGTAAGGACATGATGTTACATAATGTGTCCACTGTGATGTTGGTACCTGTGGCTCCCTATGGCGAAGATTCAATTCAAAAGATAGTGATGTAAAAATTCCTTAGACGAATTAATTAGTGCATTCTGATCGATGTATATTATAAATTTCTCAAACAATGAAATTACACTAAGGCCACGATATGCACCACTGCAACGAATTCACGAAATTCTGCATCTTTTCTGGTCACTCATTTCGTGATATTTGCAATTGCAATGTCTTCCACAGCTGATTGGTTGAAAGTGACTTATTGACTGATTATTCACTTACAACCACTCAGCTATTGGGTCCTTTATGTAATACAGAAGACATTGCAGTGGTGCATATCATGAATATGTTGCAATCAATCTGGTGTTATAAAAGTGATGTAATGTCAGAAGACATTATATCCCGAATACCTCTACGTAAAATTTCATGTCCACTGAATATACGTTCTACTCCATATAGTTCTAACATGTTATTCGAATCTGCCTTCAATTCAAACTAAGACATTGGTTCCCTTAACTTGGGGACTGTATCATTAGCAATCATCATACACTAATTTTTGTACCCACCTCGAAAGCACGATTGTCTTTATTGTATTGGATGACACCAAAGAAATTACCAGCCATTGATGAAGTGAATTGAGAAATGTCGTTTGGATCGTCACTCAGAGGCTCACAAAGACTGTAAACATAAGAAAAGACTATCATTATAATATAGAGATCAACTACTAAAAGGTACACTTCTTGAATTTTGTGCCACGATCAGAGAACTATGGAGCTTTATGGAGCGATGGCCAAGTGGTCAAAAGAGTTAGCATCTCAAACCAGGGATTCGAGGCTCGAATCCCAACTCCTTCCAATGTTCCGTTCAGTTCATAGATAGCCGCGCCGGCTAGCCGTGGACCCCGTGAAAACAATCGAAAGACTGTCTAAAAGTCCTAGACTACTGGGTTATCCACGTAAAATATCGACTCTATCTATCTATAACTATTCTATGCCTCATTGAACCTCTCGTGGGTGCAATTAATCGATGTGGTATCCAGTCAAAAAGAGCGTTACGTAACGTAACTTTTCCTCTAAAAATATAAAATTCTCAAATTACCATAGAAAAAGCATGATGCTGGAACGAAACTCGAAATGTTAGATATACTGATCGTAATTGATAAAGTAATGGAAATACTGGCGGATTTAAGACAATAGAGCAAGTACGTCGGAAACATGCGAGTGAGTGCAACGCTCGTTAAAAAACAATGAAATTACAATTACAAATCTCTTCCTCTGATAAGTTCGACATGGTCTAAAACCGCTTATGGAAATTGGTTACTAGAATGCAGCCTTTGTCTTACGTACTGGAAGAGATCAGTCAGCATTTTCCGCCCAGCTTCTGTTTGAACATATTTTTCCACACTGGTAGTTGCCGCTTGTAAACTGTCTTTACATTCTTGTGTGCCCAAAGAATCTGTAGACACTTCCAAATATTCAGGGAAATCTGTTTGAGCATTGATGGGTGCACTACTAGCAACGGCACCTTTATAAACAAGAAAAGAATAAAATAAAACAAAGGATTTTTGTTACCCAAATGAATACTTAAAATACGTCACGCATAGTAGGCATACACTGTGGGTTCGGAGCACTTAAAAAAGATGCATAATTGGTTGGTCCTTCATTATGCTTTTATGAACCCTACTTAAAATCAACGAAATAAAACTCACCGTGAACCAGATGTGGAAATTTATATCTGAACCATGCTGACAAAGCACCAGGATATGAACCACCAAAAGAAATCCATTTGTTTTTATCACTCAATGCAAACTGTTCCACCATAGATGCTCTGAAAGTCGCCAAGTCAGCCAAAGCTTGCTCGCTGCTCAAATATTTCAGATTTTCAACACTAGTGTCACTAAAACAAAAATGATAATTCTACTTATAATTAAAGGCACAAAATGCCCCATATAAATTATTTCAAAACAAAAAATATATTCGTTTTAAAGAAGGATTAAATAAATACAGTACATTCTTTAGGTTATAAACTTGACTAGCACCTATACACTTATAACTTATAACTTGGATTTTCCTTAAAATCTAAATCACCAAAATGTATAACAAAAAGTGTTGAAGATAGGCTCGAAAATTGCAATAACCATATTTCGATTTTGCAATATTTGCGAAATCCTTTTATCAGGATAACTAAGGTCAAAGATATAAATTGAACACAAATCTACAACACACCTTGTTGGATGACTGTCACCATAATATCGATGTTCTAAAGCCAAGACAAGTGCTTTGTGTTCTTTGGCCATTTCCACCATTGAGCCAACGCCAACCCAACGAGCACTGAGTGGTCCTTCACCTCCAATCATTAGAAAAACTGGTCCATTTTCACCAAATTGAGTGGCATTGACATAATACTTTTGCTGCCATGTTCGAGTGTCTTGATCATCGAAATGGTTTAATTGTTGTGTGTACCATTGCGGTTCAGCAGCTTTGAAATTTTGTCTTGGATCAATGTAGGGGTCACCAAGAAATCCACCTTTAGGACGTCCTTTGTGGAAATATGGAACATGACTTTGCTTGGTTGGATATGATTGAATGGTGCCAATTATACACGCAATGAATGATATTACCAGTAACATTTTGAAAAAGATCTAAAACCGATAAGATAACTTAAAAATTAATCCTTTAAGTCATGTACTGTATAAAAATGGTTTCCGATTAGGCAGATAATTACCATTAATATACAAGATTTGGACCCTGTCTGATGCAGAATCTGATATTTTCCCATACAAAGTAATGAAAAGATCATGGTGACCCTGTCAAGTATACTTGTTATAAATTTAGTAATTTTGCAATCCTGTCAGATATTTTTTAGCCCCCTTTTTGGCGCCAAGGTGATCAACACGGGCTAGGATTTGTCTCCTGTTCGATATCATATGGTAAAGGGTACACATCTACACAACTATGTCTTGTAATATTAAATTGAAATTATTTTTATCAAGATTTAAAAAAATAAATGAACATAACTAAAAATATTTTGTTCAAAAAGTCTATCACATTCTCAATCTGAGTGCTAACGTCATTTACATTTTCATTTGGATGTTATTTGATGATGATTTTGACTGGGTTGGTCTCTGCTGTAGTTGAAAAAGGTGAGTCTGCTAAATGACGTGCCCTACGTGCCCACGTGCCCTCATTTTTTGACGTGCCTTCGTGCCCTACGTGCCTTACGTGCTCGCGTGCCTTACGTGCCCAACGTGCCTACGTGCTCGCGTGCCCTCCGAAATTTTACGTGCCCGACGTGCCTACGTGCTTGCGTGCCCAAAGTTTTGACGTGCCCTCGAATTTTGACGTGCCCTCAAATTTTGACGTGCCCTCGAATTTTGACGTGCCCTCAAGTTTTGACGTGCCTTCGAATTTTGACGTGCCCTGGAATTTTGACGTGCCCTCGAATTTTGACGTGCCCTCGAATTTTGACATGCCCTCGAATTTTGACGTGCCCTCGAATTTTGACGTGCCCTATACCTTGATGATTCATTATCAGAAGACATTTCGTCCCTCTCCTATGAATTCTTCTGTGAAGTTAAACTGTTCCTCGTTCTGCACAAAAAAATCGCAAAAAGTCGGCACAAAAGAGTAAAAATCAAAAATCACCGTATTTACTCATCATCATATTGAGTACACCACACGCTTCACAGCTTTTAATAAGGTTGTCTTTGAATATATTCGCGAAAGCCATTGTTTTCGAGTGTCGCTTATTTACACATAAGAATATCGTTGATTTACTATTTTCTTTTTATTAATTAAAAGTGCAGACACAGACAATTTGTATAAGAAAATGTGGTGTTTAAAGAAACACAAACTTTTCTTTTTGGTCAGCGGATTTAAGATTTTCAGCGTCACTGACTTTATGATGTTTTACTTAAAATGTTCTCCTTTTAAAGTGGAGACAACATACGATCTTGCCAAAATGCAAACACCATTTTTAATACAAATTTCCAAAAAAAATTGGCATCGAATTAAAAAAGTTTTTATACATATAGGGAAACAAAAAACTATGAGACTGTCTTTGTGCAAAATTTCAAGTTGTATTTCAATGTGATGCTTAAGATTTGAAGGGATTTCTAATGCCATACCTCTATTAAAATCTTAAAAAATTCCTTTCTATTTCAAAAAGTTCTTATAATTAACACTATATCCCCTAACTTGAAATAAAAAGAGAGCCAGCTGATAAAAAGTAAGTAGCACGCGTCTCACATATTTTCTCTTTTTTCAACCAATCAGAAAAGTTCTTTATTTAGTTTGATTCGAAGTAATGCTTAACCATCTCCCTCGTTGTTTCTTGCTAATTCTTTTCGTCGATGTTCTTTTATAAGCAGACAAAAGATGTTCTTCATATTTTTTTTCTTCCAACTTTAAAACCCCAACCAAGTGTAGTATATAATTCATCATAGTGACAATACTGTTGTTAATTTTGACAATACGATAAAATTTGAGGGCACGTCGAAATTTGAGGGCACGCCGAAATTGGAGGGCACGTCGAAATTGGAGGGCACGTCAAAATTTGAGGGCACGTCAAAATTGGAGGGCACGTCAAAATTTGAAGCACGTCGAAATTCGAGGGCACGTCAAAATTCGAGGGCACGTCAAAATTTGAGGGCACGTCAAAAATTTGGGCACGCAAGCACGTAAGCACGTAGGCACGTCGGGCACGTAAAATTTCGGAGGGCACGCGAGCACGTAGGCACGTTGGGCACGTAAGGCACGAAGGCACGTAAAGCACGTAGGGCACGAAGGCACGTCAAAAAAATGAGGGCACGTGGGCACGTAGGGCACGTCATTTAGCAGACTCGAAAAAGGTTTATGTCATGATGTGCTTCTTATGAAACAGTACTAGAAAAGTACAAGTATGTCACAAGGTCTGAGAATGTCACTAAGATAAAAAACTCAGTATATGTGAAATTGATCTATTACAGGCAGTGTTGCCCTAAAACGTAGTAACCCAAAATCCTATTCACATCCTAATTTGAAAGATCTTACATGTTGCATTTTTTTACAAACTTTAAAAAACTGATTTTTTTTCCTGCTTTTGGAGGACTTTAGCTTTAGTGCTCGCATACAGCATACATGTCTTTTTAAGCATATGTTTTTGGGAAACAAGCTCAGTTATGCTGAGGGTTATTTTAGACTCAGACTCAAAGTATGCTTATCATAATTATGCTTATTTTTCTGAAAAGTTCAGTCTCCAATTTTTACAAAATCTGTCGTTGCTATACATGATAGGGAAATTAATAATGGCACAAAGATTTTTCTGGGAAGTCAGGATCCTGCCATTTTATAGGCCAGCAAAAACTAAATGACACTTGTAAACTTAAGTTTCTTATCGTCAACTGCTCTAACTAGGGACGATTGGTCAAAACATGGGACTGTTGATATTCTGGCCGGTATTTTCACTTGCTGTTAAATCTCTTTGACAACAAATTTGATTTGATGACTCCAGGTTCCTGAATAGTTTTACTATGTTCTTTGAAAAATTCATAACCATCAGTGAAATACTTGTTCATCTATTTAAGATTGAAGACAAAAATTTGCGAAGAAAATAAACCTTGAGCACAAAAAATGCTTTTTTAAAAACACTTTTTTCCACCGAAAAAGAAATAACTTTTATAGACTTACCTTCCCCAAATATTGAAGAAGCCTCTACTAATTAAAGTAAATGAGATAAGATAAGACAAAACCTTAAAATCAACCAACGTCCAAAGCAAAAGACGTGCTTTTCTCGCCGCCATCTTGTTTTAGAATGAGAATTCCAGAGAATTCCATTCGGTTCCAGTTCCCTTTTTTTTCCATCCAATCAAATCGCGCAATTTCACTTTCGCTTTCTCTAGTCCAATAAGACTGCGGGATTGGAGTCATGTGACATCTCTATTGAAAAACCCGCGCAAAATAAAATAGAAATACAGGGGGTCACACTATTGGCTGCAGGAACTGAAAGCAAACAATTAAGGCCCATATTTTTGGTTTTTCTGAAGGACAAAATGTATAGGAAGCTTTACTGAAGGAGGGATAAGGCTGGGACTATCGATTTAAAAGATATGGACAAAAAAAAGCACTTTTTTGGGTGATAATTAAAGATTTTACTTAGAAACTTTAATTCTCTTACCCCCGCCTCGGGCCCCCCTGATAGGAGCAAGGGAACCATGTTGGCCACCCCTACTGAAAATTTCAGATCAAAACAAACAAGGAATTAATTCCTGTAACTCAATGAAAATTGGCAAAAGCTGGTTTTTGACTGTTTCTGATCCTAAAGTGCTATTTTTTGGTAAAAGCTATGCAATTGATGTTTGGATTTCTAGAAAGCTTACCCATTCATTGTCAATATATTTTTTATTTGAAAGTAATCTCTTCATTGAATAAAAAGATATGGTCAAATCTTGTAGGGTCATTTTCAAAAAATTTTAGCCAAATTCAATTTTCGCATTTCGGTTTCGCCATTTTACCCTACGCAAACGCATGTGCATAGTATTGCCACTAATTTGGTCTTCTTTGTTCTAGCCTGGAGATCCATGCTATGATTTCTTATTCTATATACTGATGGCGAAATATATAGCATGGTATGGGCTGACAGTTTGAATTTCACATATCCTAATAGCGGTTGAAAACCCAGCCAATCAAATCCTGTTATTGTTTCACTTAGTCACACTTTCTTAAAGAAATCGCAAGTTCTGAAATTTGGTTTTTATTTTAGTAAGTGAGGACAGCGCTAAATTCGAATTTCCTACTGTAATTTTTTTGAGGCCAAAATCGGACTCACAGCTCTGACTCATCAGATTTAGAAAAAATACGCAGACGGGTTCACTGTCTATCTTCGTTCCGACAGTTGCTTGTGTTCCACTACGGATTTTTTTCATATTTCGATTTAAAAGCCTATTCAGTGCGAAGGAGAAATCGTGCATTTTTTAATACGCTGTTCATTAACTCAAATTAAGGGGCCATCGACAAACGACTGTCCTTTTTTATAACGGCCTGAGGCTGTTAAGGTTCAGACCCCCTCCTCCCTACGTCTTAGCGGCCAAAAAAATTCTTCAAAAGTAAATACTTTCACACACTTTCACTGGTCCATAGCCGCCATGTTCTTTTGAATCGTAATCCTCAATGTTCTTCTTTTCACTCGGAATAAACATGTGGTTTTGAGTTTTGACCTTTCAATTTTGAAACCCCAAGCCCCGCAGCCAGTCAGGGCGGGATGGGTGGAGCAAGGAGACAACTAAGGCGGGGGGAAAAATTGCCGACTTTCGTCGCGTGACCAGTCATTTTTCTCGTTGAAGCATTAATTGGTGATCGGGAATAAGGTGAATGTCGTGTGGTTGCTTTGGTCTTAGCCTTTCTTCACATGTTTCTACTTTTTGGACTGATGAAATTTGTAAGTGAGACTTTCCCTTTTTAAAAATTTTTTTAACTGCATTGCAGTGACCCCCTCCCACCCCTTACGGCCAGAAGTTGTTAAAAAAAAGGAAAATCGTTTGTCGACGGCCCCTAAATGACTTTGGAGGTTCGGTGAAATGGTGGCCGAATTGCCGTCCCATGTTTTGTCAGATAGTCCAAAGAAGTTGGAGCAGTTGACGGTACATTTTCCATTGAAAACAACCAAAAACATTACTACCTCCCAATAAGCTAGAGACCAAAGCAAATTGTCTTAGAAGGACGCCCTTTTGGATCTATTGTTAATTTATAAGGTGCTTTGTTGTCTTTTTTAAAAATCTTTGTGTAAACTTGCATATTTTGCATGCTTTTCAACTAAATCTAACCACAGCTTTTTCGTTCCTGTATTTTTACAATTCATGATGGCGGATAGAAAGGCAAAAAGGTCTATTACGGCTGAGTAGGATGCTCTTAGATCGGATGGCCAAAAGTCACCTTCATTTTTTTATTTTATTTTTTTATCCACGGATCGCTGATAGTCACCTTTCCGGGGGTTTTGTTGTTTGGAATTGCTTAGGTCAGGATTGCTAGTAACGGCTTGTCACTGTGCCGGGTGTATACTCGGCGCCTTGGGCCCCGCAGGGTTGCTAGTAACGGCTCGAATTTCAGTCAGGTTTAAAAAAGGGGTACTTTTACCCATATTATAATAATATTACCCCCGTCTTTGCCAGTTCGGTATAATATGTTATGAATTGTATCATTTGCTGTGCGGCGATAGCTCAACGGATAGAGCGCTGGTTTCCGAATCTGAAGATCTTTCTTTGGTGGTGGTTCGAATCCCACTCGGTGCGAACATTACCAGACGGTGTCAATCGAACGAATCGAACGCCGAATCAATCGAATGCAATTGAACGCAATCGAATAATTGCAATTCGATTGTCGAACGCAATCGAATCGCAATCGAATATTACCCAGGATTTACTGTTCGATTGCTTCGATTACGTTCAATTGTATTCGATTACGTTCGATTGATTCAATTGTGTGTTAGATTTTATTCGCTTTGTTATGGTACTTAAGCACTCGGCCGCCCACGCTAAAAAGCTCTAACAGAGTGATCCAATTTGATTTAATCGCAATCAAACTCATCGAACATAATCGTAATCGAACATAAATCCAATGTAATTGACAATCAATCGAACCAATCGAACATAGTCAACTATCAATCGAACATTACTCGAACGCAATCGAACACAATCTAATATTACCCAGGAATCGGCCGTTCGATTAAGATTCGATTACGTTGGACAATCGAATCGCAATTATTCGATCGCGTTCAATTACGTTCGATTGGTTCGATTGCGATTTTTGTTCGAAGTTGTTCGATTGACACCGTCTGGACATTAGACAGGTCGAAATTGATGGACAAATAAATGATTGACAGGTATGAAAACTCAGTCAGAAATGAGAAAGTCTCAGAAACTCAGACAGTCAGAAAAGAGAAAAATAGGATAAGAGATAGGAAAGAAAAGAAGGTGACTTTTGGCCATCCGATATAACATTTTCCGGCTGAGTACAGGAACTTGCCTTGCCAGATGTTTCTGACTGACAGACTGAAAAAGCTAGAATCATTTGAAGGCTTCAAAAATAAAAAAAACATGTATAATTAAGTTGACCAAAATTTCTAAACTCGCCTTTATTTATTTGGTCCCCCACAGCCATCTGCCCAAAGTTGAAAACGAAACGAAAGTGGAAAGATAGAACTTACTTTTGTTTTATTTGCTTTCTTCCAAATTCTTGGAAAAGTGAAGATAATGGTGCTCGCTACGTACACAATTGTCTATGCCGCCGGACTCCACGTTCACGTGACTTAAAGTGTACTTCTATTGATGTGTACTTAGAGAAATCTTAGAAACCAAAATGGTAGACCACATAAACAAAAAAAAAACATGCTTCACTGCAAAATGAGCAATCGCGCTTCACTGAGACTGAGAACTGTTTTCAACTTTGTTCTTCCTTTTTTAATTTAAAACTCTAATTCAGAGTTGATTGAAGTTACAATAGTCGTTTGGGAGAACGCGACGGTCTTTCGAATGACTTATTACTCCATCAGAAATTTTTTCTCAATTAAAGGTTTGTTTTTTTTGTGAATTTTTGTTTGATATTGTTTTTTCTTACGAAGCTTTTTTGTCCACAGGTAGCCATTTTTTATTTTTTTTCGAAAAATCGGGCTTTTTCATGTGCTTCCGTGCAAAGTTGGATCTTTCGGATTCTACTCGTTCTTTTCTAGAACTTATTTTACACATACGGGAAATATGTCAAGGCAGATAACTACCGTGAGATTGGGTAACTTGCATCAGTGGAGGCTAACATGCATAGCCCTCAAATGAAAGACCTGGCTGGTCATTAAAATACAAAGTTAAATCAAAACAAAAATGGTAGAGTAGAGCTGTGAGTGGAGCTGCGTAGTTGTATTTTAATGACCAGCCAGGTCTTTCATTTGATACGACCCTGCCGGTGCACCCGACAGTCGGGTGCTGTTGTCGGGTGCTCGAAGTTAGAAATTTTAACACCCGACAGTCAGGTGCACTTTGTCGGGTGCGATATCTTGGGCGCTCTTAACAGCACCCGACATGTAACGGGTGGGTGGAGGACCCTGCCGACGCACCGGACTTAACGAACACCGGAAACGCGAAAATCTGGTGTAAAAGAGAATTTTTTTACCGCCGGACAATTTCTACACCGGACTTAAGGAAGTCGGATGTCAGGTGTCGGAGAAGGATATTTTTCCCACCGGACAATCAAAACACCGGACATGACCAGTCCAGTGCGTCCGGTGTTTCTTAATTTTTTGTTTCATAAATGTCCGGCGTCCAAAATTCCCTGTATGCAACACCGGACTGACACCTGACTTATTGCGTCCGGTGTAGCGAAAGGATACTTTTTGCCACCGGACAAATACACCGGACAGTCCGGTGCGTCAGCAGGGTCCTGCGGGTGGCGATTTTGCCCATCAGAGGCGATGTCGGGTGTTGATTGTCGGGTGTTCTCACTAAGTTAGGAATTTTAAGCACCCGACTGTTGGGTGCACAATTGTCGGGTGTTTTCGCAAATTTAGAAATTTCAGCACCCGACAAAACACCCGACAGCACCCGACTGTCGAGTGCACCGGCAGGGTCGTCATTTGATGAGGGCTATAGACCTTTTTTTAAAGAGCCAGCCATGTTGAATAATTATGTAGTCCAGTATAAAAACAATAATACAGCCATACATAATTACTGTATCATGTATATTTTAAAAATTATGCATGGCTATATCATTGTATTTATGCTGGACTACATAATTATTCAACATGGCTGCCTCTTTAATAAAAAAAGGTCTATTATTATCAGTCGGGTGTTTAAGATGAAAACTGCAATTATTGCTCTTTTCGGAAATTATTGCCGAAAACGGCAATTTTTTTAACGATGAAATGCTGAATCAGCAAAATGTGTTGTCCTTATAAGGGCAAAGATGTCAGAGGTGTTTGAAAATAGTAAAATTCCATCAAGAGAAGGTTTTTCGGATTTTTAAAAGTGATTTTTTGAATTTTTCGTTGCTCAATAACATGAAAAGTTCTAAAAGGAACAAAAAGACAACCTCCAACTGTGAAAAGTAGTGTAGCGCACAATAACAAACAATCAAACAATAACAAACAAGAGCCTGGTCATTTTTTAGATATGATTCGTCTGTTGAAGGAAGAAATTCTGGAAACACTGGGACAGAAAATCCAAGACATTCAATTTCAAGTACAAAACCTACAACAGACTCATCAATTACCTCAACAACAGACTCACCAAATACCTCCACAACAGACTCATCTGATACCCCCACAAGGACTACCGCTCAGACCACCATTCCAAATCCCTCAACTACCATTCAACCCGATGCAAACATTCCAGTAGTGAATAGCTTTGCATTTTTTAACATACAAGGGCTTTGTCCACAAATAGTACCCAGCAAAGTTCCCTTTATTAAAGATAATGTTTGTAATGAAAACCAACTTTTTGTTGGATTGTCAGAAACTTGGTTATATAACCATAAAGACGCAGAACTTAAAGTAGAAGGTTTCGCTCCCTTCCGATGTGATTCAACAAGAAAGAAGAAATCTAGAGGCAGATTTACTGGTGGAGTTTGTTTTTATGTCAGGGATGATATTGCAGCTTCATGCGAAAAAATCTATTCTCACTCCTCGCCCAGTGTACAACTTCTTTGCCTATACTCAAGCATCGAAAATCTGGCTATCCTGGTAGTCTACCGACAACCTGACGACAAAGCAAATGGTAATCCTTCAACCGCAAATGATTTTATCATTCCTATCAATGGTGTAAAAAATGCACTTTCAAAGTTAGAAACCGTACCAAATATCATTTTTGGAGGTGATTTCAACCTTCCAAAAGCAACTTGGCCTGAGGGCCTTCCAAAATCAGGATGTACTATCAACGACCGTCTTATTCTAAACTCTTTGAATCAGTTTTGCAACGAATTCTTCATGTCACAATATATCGATTTGCCAACACACAAGGACGGAAATACATTAGACCTTGTTTTCACTAACAACGAACAAATAATACACAGCTACACAACAGTACCTGTATTGCAAAGCACATCACATCACGAAATTGTACTTGTATCAACAACTCTGAAAGTTCAAAACTCCTTTCTGGACGACGATCAACAAGAGCCACGCACAAAATTCAACACACTGAATTATTTTGCTGATGACATTGATTGGGAAACTATTAAAGATGATCTCAAATATGTCAACTGGCCAAGTGAGTTCGATACTGAAGACCCAGATGTTATTTTGGAAACCTTCAACAACATATGCTACAGAATATGCGAAAGCAGAGTTCCCGTGAAGGCCAAGACCACATCAAAAACGAAATCAAAAGCTGAGAGATACCGTCACTCTCTTACAAAAAGAAGAAGAAAAATTACAAAAAAACTTTTACACACCAACTCCAAATCCAAGAAAGACAAGATAAAAGATGAACTTTTACAAATTGAGAAAAAACTTCAAAAATCTTTTAATGAGTCAAAGCATCACGTGGAAAGCAAAGTGATTGACTCAATTAAAAAGAATTCAAAATATTTCTTTACCTATGCAAAAAAGAAATCGAAAATCCGGTCTAATATCGGACCCCTATTGAATTGCAATGAAGAATTTACACAAAGAAGCAAAGAAATGGCTGATCTCTTAGCCGACCAATATGCTAAAGTGTTCAGTAAACCAAAGCAACCACAACCACAACCTAACCAAGACAAAACAAACGTCAAGATTGATGAGATTAACATAACAGAAGACTCCATCGTTAAAGCAATAAATGAGCTGTCTCCATCATCTTCTGCAGGACCTGATGGATTTCCAGCTATGTTTCTCAAAAAATGCAAAGATGAGTTATCCGTTCCACTGTGTTTACTCTGGAAGAAAAGCCTAGAAATAGGTCTTGTTCCAACTGAACTGAAAAAATGCACCATAACACCAATTCACAAAGGAGGAAGCAGATCTCTGGCTGCCAACTACAGACCTGTTGCACTCACCTCGCATGTGATAAAAATTTTCGAGAAAATATTGAGAAATCATATTGTAAATCACATGAACAACAACGACCTTTTCAATCCAAACCAACATGGTTTCAGAAGTGGGAGATCCTGCCTTAGTCAGCTTCTCGAGCAACACAACCTCATTCTTGACATATTAGATGAGGGTTTGAATGCAGATGTTGTTTACCTTGATTTCTCAAAGGCTTTCGACAAAGTCGATCATGCAGTTGTACTTGGGAAATTAAAGCAATTGGGTATATCCGGACCAATCCACAGATGGATTGAATCATTCCTTACTGAAAGATATCAAACAGTAATAGTAAATGGTGTCAAGTCCAAAGCCCAGAAAGTAATTTCAGGAGTCCCTCAAGGCAGTGTATTGGGACCTCTTATATTTCTAATATTGATTGGTGACATTGATGAAAAAGTACTGTACTGTGTATTGAAATCATTTGCTGATGATACACGTGCCACCAAATCAATCAAAAACACAAAGGATGTTGAAATTCTTCAAAAAGAACTAGAAAAAGTCTATGACTGGACTGAAGAAAACAACATGAAACTAAACGACACAAAGTTTGAACTTCTACGCTATGGTCCAGATGAAGAAATAAAAAACCAAACTCACTACAAATCCCCTTCAGGAGAAAATATCGAAAGGAAGAAATTTGTAAAGGACCTGGGAGTACTAATGTCAGATGATGCTGTCTTTACACATCAAATAAATTCAGTCATTGAGAAAGCAAAAAACTTGATTTCCTGGATTCTGCGGACTTTCTCTTCGCGTTTACCCCAACTAATGATTACTCTTTACAAATCATTGGTTATTCCAGTCATTGAATATTGCTCAGTCCTATGGAGTCCAAGTGCTGTCAGTTCTACCCAAAGATTAGAAGAAATCCAAAAATCATTTCTCAAAAGAATAACTGGCACTCCAAAAAACTATTGGGATTGTCTGAAAAAGCTAAAACTTTACTCACTTCAAAGAAGAAGGGAGAGATATCGGATCCTGTATACATGGAAAATAGCTGAAAATCTGGTTCCAAACATCAACAATAAATTTCAATTCAAGGAACTCCCAAGATTGGGAAGGATGTGTGTTCGCACCCATAGTTCAAAACTACATGATAGCACTCTTGTTGTGCAAGGTGCTAAATTATTCAATTCAATGCCCAAGAGTATTAGAGATATGAAGAATGTTACAGTCGAAAAGTTCAAAAACTCTCTAGACAGACACCTCAGTTCGATCCCAGACGAGCCACAGATTCATGGTTACACAGGGTGCAGGAGAGCCGACTCTAACTCCATTCTTGACATGAAAACTGTTTAGCTGCTGACATCCTTCCTTATTCAGGTTTGATGGATGCAGCATTGTGGTGTGAAGCAGAAAGTTTCTTGCCAGAGCATGAAGCTCGAAGACAACCAAAAGTAACCAAAAGTAAGTAAATACTATGTTAAAAGATCCTGCATCGATGCAGAAACACAGCCAGAAAGAGATAACAAAACCCCCGTTGTAAATTTGTTTACATATGACTCGATTTTGCTACCTGCATTTCCTACAAAAACCAGTTGAAAAGAAAACTAAACGAGGCACAGTGGGCCTTCTTATCGCGAAGGTGTCAAATACCGGTGTTAAATAATAAAGTCAACTTTTATTTGCAAAAACGGCAATAATTGCCTAAAACGGCAATTTTCATTTATTTACTTTTTTTATTTTTCTGCTGATTCAGCATTTCATCGTTAAAAAAATTGCCGTTTTCGGCAATAATTTCCGAAAAGAGCAATAATTGCAGTTTTTATCTTAAACACCCTACTGATTATCATAGCTGTCAACTTCGCCTCACAAAAATGCAGGAGAGCTCCAAGTCGGAAAAATTTTCCCTGATTATCCGATTTTTCAAAATCGGAAAATCGGGAAATCGGGGAAATTTTCTCGTAAAATCCAATTTTATTGGAAATTTTTTTCAGGAAATTGGGGAATTTTTCGTTCCGATCTTTCAAAATCCAGAAATTTCGCCGTTTGGTTTTTCCAAAATCAGAAAATTTTTGGAAATGCGGAAGATGCGGGAGAAAATCCCAAAAATGCGGGAGATTTGGCAGAATTTTCTTCACGCGGGAGAAATCGTTGACGTCTCCCGCATTGTATGACTTTTCTGGGTTCAAAGACGTTCGGTGGCCAACTAGACCAGTCGCCAACTGGACAGGGGACTCTACACGTTTTTTTTTATAAGAACAAACTATATAAGAACATAATAAGGCTTCGAGGCCCCCAAAAATTTTTAAGAACATTCTAAGAATATACTAAGGCTTTGGAGACTTAAAAAAATGCAATTTCTTAAGAAATTACATCACCATGCTCAAAAAATGCTGAAAATAAGAACATTTTAAGAACATTTTTAGGCTTCAAATCCAAAAAACTAAGAACATCCGAAGACTTCGAAAATTTTTGACGTTCTTATAAAAAACGTGTAACTGTTAAGTGAGATTGGGTAACTTGCAGTATAAAATGATCAGATAAAAAATTCAATTTTCCTCAAGTGCAGCATTGCCTTATTATGTGAACATGGGTGCATGTCATATCATGTATAGACTTAAACTTGTCCAGACAGTGTATATAGCTAGGCCTAACTGTAACTCTTCATACAAAAATTATGGGAAACACATATTTGGACTTTGAACCCTATGCTGAACGCCAGCACTTAAGCTGAAGTCCCGGAAATGCGGGATAAAAATCAGTTTTTTTGCAGTTTGCAAAAATACGCTACATCGAAGATCTTTCAAATTCAGTATGTGAATAGAGCAGTAACAGTAAAAAATACAACTTTTCTATTTTTCCTTTTTTTGCAAAAGTTCTAGGAATGAAAATAAAGGGATAATGATAATTGAATACTTTCCATTGATGACCCGTGGCACTATCGTAAAGCTAGAATCACTTCGCGTACTCTTCGCTTGAGAAAATGATTGACAGATTGAAGTTTTTCACCCGCGCAGGAGTTTGCGGAGCGTTTTTGGCTCAATCCTCGGACCGCGCTAAAAATGGTAGACTGAGCTGTGATAGATCGTTTCAATGGAAGTTGTTGGAATGTTTACAAGGCTCTTGACAGAAAATCGTTTGTTTTATTGTCAATGATGACAGTACCATTATTAATTTTGTTAGATTTAATATATTGATGTTTGTAAGTGCACTTTATAATAGTTTTGATTCCCATTGAGGAATCATATTCTGGTTTTCATGTTATTAGATGCTGTTTTAGAGCTTTAGAGCTACACTGTTAGAGCTACACTGCCAGACACTACTAATCGATAAAATTGATTATCAATTAAAATCGATAAAATTGATTATCGATTAAAATCAATAAGCTATCTATTATTGTTTTTAATTGATATTTATATTTAATCAATCGATTAATTATGATTACGGTAACTTGGTTTAATGTCGACATCCCTCCTCTAATTCCAACACCCTTTTCATCAGCTGAAATTGATAGAAAGGTTAAAACGGTTTTTCTTTGCTTAGTGGTCAGAGATTAATATTATTATTATTCATATTTATACAGGTTAGTCTACTAGTCCGGCGGCGATCCAGGATCACCCTTACAATTAGTAAATATGGGTTTTTATTTTATTTTCCCATCATATGGTCCCTTGGCAAAGCTCAGTCTCATTAAGTGGACTTTTACTCCCCCGGAATTGGCTGATGTACGTCTTCACAAAAATGCAATATTTTGTGCTGACGTCAGCATTTTTGAGAAAGATTTCAGTGAAAGATACCAGTTTTAACAGATGTGTCTCGAAGAGTACTATCGATTAGAGGGGTCATTTATAGGATTTCCTAGGCTAGATCATGAGATATTAGAGTTTGAAATTTTGCTGACTCAGCAGGAAAGGGCCAAAAACGTTGAAAAACGCTTAAATTGATTGAATTTAGGAGTGCGAGAGGTTAAAAAAGTGTATCTACGAAAACTATTGTAAAGGTTTTACTTAACAAATTCAAATTTATTGACCATATTTTTAAATAAAACTATACTTTTTTGCTCACAAATGTTAGTAGTAAGCCTATTGAATATTGAGGCTCCCTGGTAGTAGGTGGTTTTTCTACCTGCCTCTAATTTTATCCTAGGTAGACGAAGCATTCTTTTGTTTCGAGTCTTTATACCATCATGTGCAATGAATGAATACTTGTCATTGACCAGAATTAATTTCTTTGAAAACATCAAGAGCAATATTCCTTTGTAGACATGTACGGAATGCCGGCCATCCCTTGCGATTGTTGACAATCAATTTTGCTCTAGTGTAGAACAATTCAAATTTATCTATCCAAGTATTGCTCATACAACTAAAACTGGATAACAGTAGAATATGAGTGGTTGGATCATCGAGTTGAATATAGTTTCAGCAATGGTTGGTGAGATTTGATGACGTATCTTCCTGAGCATGTTTAGACGGGAACTGATACGTTTGTACATGGTTTGCAGATGAGTGTTTAGATTGAGATGCGAGTCTAGTTTAACTTCAAGGTATTCATAAAGATCAGGCTGGTTGATAGCGTTGTTGTTTACACTATGTTGGCGGTTTGGTCACGTATTCATGAAGCAAAAATTATGAACTCAAAGATTTATTCGATGGGCATCAGCATTTAGATTTATGTACTTCTCAATCTCAGAGATGGATTTATGTGAGAAATAAATTACTGTATCGTCCGCATACATTAAAACTTGGCAGTTCGATGATTGTAATGAAAGATCATTAATCAGAATAACAAAGAGTAACGGACCCAAGATAGATCCTTAGGGTACACCCTGGGTAACAAATTCAGATTTCGATGTCACTCCATCAATTGAAACAACTTGGCTACGATGAAATAAATAGCTTGCAAACCAATTTACTTCCTTACCAGTAATACCGTAGTATGGGAGTTTACTGAGAAGACAGCTGTGATTAACGGTATCAAAATCCTTACGTAAGTCCATGAAAAGGGCTCCAGTTACTTTCGATTTGTCTATGTTTTCCCTGATGTGATCGGTAAACTTTGTCACGGCATGACATGTAGATCGAGAGGAATAATCCTTTTTCAATCAGTGATTCAAGCTTTCATATTATTCCTATCTCTAAAGAAGGGTGTCGGAATTAGACGAGGGATGTCGATATTAGACCAGCTTACGGTAGCTATCGATTTTAATCGATTACAGTAGCTATTGATTTTATCGATTAGTAACGTCTGGACTCGTATATAATCAAGATTACGGGATTTTGAGTACGGGCCAATTTTACTTTCGTTTTGAGTGGTTTCATTTTCGATTTCAAGCCAACATCTTAGCCCATAGTTGTGCAAAAAACTAAACATAGAGAATTTTTTTTGCACCTATTCTTCAAAATGAAAATATTTTAAGATATTTTCAAAAGTTCTTTTTTTATTCAATGATTTTTTACGGCACTTTGTTGACAATCTAACTCTTGCATCAAATTCCCCCTTTCTTTAGTAAATTGAAGATGAGAAAAAACCTAAGCCACAGATCACGCATTGAAACAAATATATGAAGGGTGGGATTTTAAGGCCGCCCGTTGTGCAAGGCACTGAAAGGCCACGGGTGCCAAAAAGATGGGTCGTTTGAGATCTGACAACCTCATTAGTGGAAATTTGATAAGCAGCTGCGAAGGAGCGCTCGGAAGCAATCAGTAGAAGAGACCAGGGCTGCAAAAAAATATTTTTAGTCAATCGGACATCCTGTCGGTCAAACTCAAAATCCTGTCGTTCATTCAGTGTATATATTTTTTTAAAGTTACGGAGAAAGCGAGTAAGAAAAATAAAAGTTACCTTTGAAGAGTTTGTTACTGTATATAACAGAGAAATTGATTCGATAAAAGTGATCTTAGAAACACCCTTGAAAGTTATGAAGTAAGCGAATTGATAAAAGTGATAATAGAAACACTCTTGAAAGTTTCGAAGAAAGCGAGTCGATAAAAGTTAACTTTGAAACGCCCTTGAAAGTTACGAAGAAAGCAAATTGATAAAAGTGATCTTAGAAACAAAGAAGGTTACGAAGAAAGCAAGTTGACAAAAGGAATTTAGAAACACCCTCGAAAGAGTTACAAAGAAAGCGGGTTGATAAAAGTGATCTTAGAAACAAAGAAAGTAACTAAGAAAGCTAATCGATAAAAATTAACTTAGAAACACCCTGAAAGCTACAAAGGAAGGGAGTATTAAAAGAATAGGCTAAGTAAAAGACATGGGTGTAAGAGATTTATTTTCAACTCAAGTTAATGGTTTATTCCTTTTTTCAATCGGACATCATGACCGACACAAAAGATTTTCAGTCAGTCAAATAGCTTTTTAAGTCGGACGTTGACCGATGACCGACGCTTATTTGTAGCCCTGAGAGACCACTTTCGTTTTTGTTGCAGATTTCCATAAAAACTTCTCTCAGGGATTACTTGTCAATGTACATGTACACATGTGTTGTGTCAACTTTCAGCATTTTATTGTTCTAAAGGAAAAGATAAAAGAGTTAAGACTAGCCTAGTTTCTAATCCTGATATAGGAGTTTAAGTTTAGACTGATTGTAGACAACGCAATAGCGTTACATTATGGATAATCTCGACCAAACTTTTTTCTTTAAAACAGTTAGTCACACTAGCCTCCCGCCGAAATGCTTATCAAAGATTAATGCTGAGAAAGCACTATATGGATTACTTGACTCTCAAGCAAAAAAATACACCGTAAAACTTTTAAAGGGTATCATGAAAAAATAACCCGGCGCTTTTTAATGAAATTAAACCTTTTCAAAAAATTGCGTAAAATTTGAGCCATAGATGAAAAAATTTGAGCCAAGCCAAACTTGAAAACTAATTTGTAGATCAACTTCCCAAGAAAAAGATCTACGGGGGAGGGGGAACCCACCCAAAGTCTGTCCAGATATAATTGGCAGTGCAAACAAGAATGCCTGTAACTTTTGATAGTCAAATATAATTATGGAAATTTTTTGTTTGTTTCTTATGCTATAACGTTCATTTTTACACCAGTGATAGTTCAACCTTAGGTTAAGAAGTTTGTTAAATTTCAAGGCGAACAGAAAAGTCATTCGGAAGATATGGAACCCGAAATACCCCTCGGTAGCACTTTTCTGTGAAATATCAAATCTCCAACTTATTACTAAAAACGGGGGTTATCTTTTTTGAAAGGTGCAATTAAAAGTTGGAAAATGTTAAGTGTTTAAGTGCATTGATATTATTGGTATCATTGATTATTTCGAAACGAAGTGAAATTCTGAAATCACAGTATAATTGTTTTTATTGAAAAAATAAGCATGAACTTCAATTGCCTTTGTTCTTTTTAAGTCATTAAAGAACTTTGCTAATTCCCAAAACACTAAACACAGTTTGGCTATGAGGTCATTAAAGAGATCGTAAAATGTGTTATGATCAAAAAACTGTTTTATCAATCATATCACAATCACTTCACCAAGGCACATTTGAAACTCAAAGTTTGACAAACGACTGGTTGCAAGAGGGTTAAGAAGACATTGCAATGCTGCTTAACTTAATAAAAACAAAAAGCTAGATGAGGAGCATAACATAATGTAAATCATAATGATGTGATTTAGTAGCTGCACACAATTTCAAAACAAGCAATCTTTTACATCGCAATTAAAACTCAAGCTGATTTGGTAAGTCTGGAGAGTAAGACAAATTAAGCTATAGGAGCTTGAAAAAGGCTTATTGATTTGGATAAGACCAGCTTTTTTTACAGTTACTACCCTAAAAGTACCATCTGATTGAGTTCAGATTTATAGTACACCACCCCTTACAAGGTACTAACTGCAAATTCCAAAAATCAAATATGACCCACCACGGTACTATCCGTCATGATGTTTGGTACCAACTGCATGATTTTTGAGACCATGCAGTGTCAAAAACCACTTCAAACCTTGACTCAAGAGGAGTCATTCACAGAATTCCCCAATTCCTCCAGGGAATTTCCCTTCTGTCTGCTTCGTCTTTCAGTCTGTGCCACGATTAGTTTTATGGCAAGAGATGTTAGACAATTCGATCTGCCTAGCCAGAGTGCAGTATGCAGTGCTGACGAGTCTTAGTAGGACGAAATGTATTTGCTGCTCTGCCATCTAAAACTCCTGAAAAAAAATAGTTGGACAGAAATTCTATGAGTTTCATTAAATATACCACCATATACCGTAACTTAGTTTAATGTCGACATCCCTCCTCTAATTCTGACACCCTTTTTATCAGCTGAAATTGATAGAAAGGTTGAAACTGTTTTTCTTTGCTTAGTGGTCAGAGAGGAATAATCCTTTTCAATCAGTGATTCAAGCTTTCATATTATTCCTGTCTCTAAAGAGGGTGTCGGAATTAGACGAGGGATGCCGATATTAGACCAACTTACTGTATTTAAGACAGGTTTGGCATCTGAGGTGAGGTAAACTTCTGCTTCAGAAAATGTTTACCAGGAAATTCAAATTTAGTGCTGTCCTCACTTATAAAAAATTGAAACAAGTTTAGAAAGCTCTGTGTATTCTAAGAAAGTGTGAAAATTGTTTCATTAGCGAGAATAACTTGTAAAAAGTTCATGCTAAAAGAAATTTGATTGACTGTGATTTCAACTGTCTTTCAGAGCTTGGAAATTGAAACTCAAGCCCAAATCATGCTAATCATTTTCTATCAGTATAAAAAAAAAACATTGCATGGATCTCCAGCCTAAATAAAATTATGACAATGACATTTAAAATGTATCCAGTTCGTAGCTGACTGTTCAGAAAAAAAAACACTTTATATGATCTGTTCTTACATATATGTAGTGAGAATGGGCCGTCAGGCCTAATGTTACTTATCTAGCAGGGAAAAAATTCATCTGTTTATACTAATGACAATCTGATCTCTGTTCTCACAATAAAATCTTGACCTTGAAATTGTCGGAAATCTTTTTTAATGACTAACAGATTTTGAAATTCTCTGTTGGCAGAAGATATTTAAAATTAGATGACTCTATAAAACTAAAGTAAAAGTTACTCATGGCTTTTGATACAAAAAGTGGTGTCTTTTTGAAATCAGCTATAACTTGAGATTGGAAATCAGTGATCGATTTGATTGATTGCTTCAGTTTTTCACTATACATTTCCTTTTTACATTCCTTCCTCTTGAACAAACAAGTGTAAAAATCTATTAAAGATTAAAGAAGAAGAGTAAAGATTATTGCAAGTATGGTTTCTTTTTTTATTACAATTGCTCCAAACTGGTCCTTTATTTTGTGTAGAATCTTTTCTGATCCACCCATCATACTAGTGTCCAACCAAAAAAATGTGTGTCGAAGATCAATGCTGCAAAAGTACTTTATCAATGATAATTTACTAGACTTTAGGAGAGAATGTGCAACAATACTTCTGATGAAAGGGTTTAATGAAAAGTAACCAAGCAATTTTTATGAAATTTAATTAATTTTATAATTCTCTCATTTTCCCAGGAGTTTTTAGCAAAACTTCAGATTTTAGATTTCTTGCAATATTTTTACAATTGCAGAGATATGCAAAAATTTTATCCACATCAATTTATCTAATTCACATCAAATTTAATCTACACTAAATTTAATCCATTAAGATAATATTTAGTAATTTTATTTGTTTCCTTTAGAAGATGAAAATAATATTAGAACTATAAAAATGTGAGATAAATTATACAAAACAAAACATGAAATGATTATCCTTTTGTATGGTATGTAAAATATTATCATTATTATTATGGAAAGTGATGAACGACTGAGGTGGATTGAACTTCATGTCACAACTTCGTTGAAGCCAAAAGTTGATGATCTCAAGTTGTTGTTTGGCTCAGAGAAAAGCAGGTAACTCCATAATATCTTCTTTTATTTGGAATGATTTAATGAACTAATTTTCTGTTTGTGGAATTCAATGTCTTGTGCAGGACAAAAGGATGCTTGGATGCTCTTCTTAAATTTACGCTTTCCTTGGGAAATTATTGAATCTATGAATATTTACCAAAGATGAAGAACTGACTATCCATTTTGAACTCAACTCAAAATTATTTCTTTTACAACCCTCAAACATTTAGAAATTCACAAAGAGGGAGACACTAAATTTCAAATTGGTTTTTAGAGCAACACTTTTGGAGTTTTTAACCAATGAAGACAAAAAAATTGTTTACGTGTTTTACCATAATGGTGTACTAAATGCAAACCAAGATGCGCCATTGAAAGTGGATGGCAAATTCATTGTCTTCTTCAAAATTCAATCAGCTGTGAAAATCACCAGAGAAAATATCAACCACCAGTTATATTACATGGAATGGTCTGAAGACTTTCTGCAACATTTTGAAGACGTGACAAGGAATGTTTTCTTACCAATCTTGAGTGTAGAGCAACCGGGTGGTTTGAGCTGCGATCGCTTGATGGATTTGCTGCATAAGATTTTGAGCTCTTCAACTATCATGTCTGGAAAATTACAGGTGATGTGTTTTAACTTTTAATCTCTACTCATTTCGATGTCCAGAATGTTGAAACACTGAAGAGTCAACAATATCTGGAATTAGTCAAATGTCTTGAAATATATGTGAAGTTTTTAATGTTAAAATGTAACTAATTGATACAAAAAAAAAAGTGCATAAAAAAGTACCAGTTTGAAAGTTAAAGAAAAGTACAAAAGCAACTCCAAAAATATGCATCTTGTAGACAAAAGTGATGTAAAAACGTCAAATCCAACTTACATCACTTGTGTCATTCTTGTTAACTATAAGATGTATATTTTTGGAGTTGCTTTTAAAATACTTTTTGTACTGGAAATATCGGCTGGTAAAGGATTTTGAAAGTTAAAGTCAGTGAATTTTGAGCCTCATTAAAATGTTGTGTCAATATTGATATTTAATTTGTTTTTTTTTCTTTATTGCAGTCGATGGTGAACTTACCCATTCCAAACATTGAAGTATTATCATCAGCTGGTCATTTCCACCATCGTCAACAAGCCGTCACACATATCTTAGAAACAACACTTATTGGTTGGATTAAACAAATCAAGGTTTTAAATTCACTCAATATCACGTTTATTTCATGGGAATTTATTTTTATGAAGAACACAAGGTTTAAACTCCACCAAAACTTTAAGAATGAAGTAAAGAGTATCCAAGCCTAAAATCTTTATCACGCGCTTAAGTGATATTCCTCCTTTCGAACTGATTTTGCCTGGTATTGAAGTGGTCTTTTGAAGGTCTCAATCTTAAAAAAAATACCTTATACTTTCTTTATATTTTGATTTCAATCGATTTTCACATTAGAATGCATTGAACGACAAGCCAAACACACCAATGGGATCAAAAGCCAATCATTTTCCAATGCCAAAGACTGAAGTTCAGGTAAGAACACTCGCAATCACAGTGTTGTAATCATCACACGTGCTACTCACAGGAATGGCGTTTCATTTCTCCTTGTAATAACTCTAATAATCGCTGAGCACTAATCAGAGAGAATGCAACCAGGAATTGAACTCACAACCATACGAACTTATTGCATCAAAGTCGTGCTAATTTTTGGGAAATTTTTTTTAACTTTTTCAAAGTCCTCTAATTTTTTCCAGACATTGATGCAATATGTTTGAGTAGCTCAAATCCTAAACATGTCTCCAATTTTTAGGCCTCCGTTAGATTTTCATGATTATGGGCTTTCTTAAGGTCCATTGTACCAAAGTATTGTCCATTGTCCAGTACGTGACAAAGCTACATTTTTGCTTTGCTACAACATGTATAAAATGACTTCAAAGTAAGAAAAGAACATCTAGGGTGAGTGAGAAACAAGCTTTAGTACTATGAAAATCACTAATAAAAAAGTTACAATTTTTTTGTTACGTACGCAGACGTACGGGACACATATTGCATAGTAACCTTGTAAAACCAACTAAAGCTTTGAAATCATTTTTCCTTGGTACAAACACTTTGGTTATAAAGAACCACAAAATGTAGAAGGAGTGAGTGGCCAGTATATCAACAGGGTATTTTTTTGAGACACCAAAATACGGATGTCATGTACGAGGCAATTTTGCACCCGAAAACCAAATCAGTGACAAACATGATGTTGTAGCTTTTTTAATGACCTTTAGATTTCTTAAATTCAACCATAACATTATTAGTGTGTCATTAAGGACTGATTTCACATCAACATAGTTTACAGCCGGAGCTATAACATGGAGAGTGAAAATTGTCACGTTGGTGAATTGCAGAAAAATCATACAATGTCCTGTCCGCAACAAAAGCACCATTTATGCTTACAAGTCAAGATCTGGGAACTAGAGAACCCCTCTGTTTGTTTTGTTGTGATATACTAAATGGTTTCTTCCGTTAAAGATGTTTATTGCCTTCAAATAATGTATTCTGAATTTTTTAACTGGTACAAACTAAAAATATGGTCCAAAAATTTGTTCAGTCTGCAACGGCACCAAAGTCTTAATTTCTCATTTTTTGAGACATCTTTAATGTTCTAACTGTATCAAGTCAATAAACTATAGGGAACTACATGCTTTTTGCAGCAGTATGCTTTTACTTGACTTTACATTTACTGGCTATGAGTGGAAAACTTTTTGTCCTGTCCGCAACAAAGTGTCCGCAACATTTTTCTCGAGATTGGGGCTGTAACAAATAAATTCTATAACACTCCAAGGAAGGCTATTTAGCAAAGTTCACAAAAATGTAGCGTTCTTAGAAATTGCATTTGCCAAAGTTATGGGTCCTCAAAAAGTGCCTGTTGCGGACGGGACATTGTATGATTTTTCTGCAATTCACTCACGTACGGGACAAAAAAAAAACGTTTACCATGCATATAATACGAGACAGTGAAATATCAGTCTCCTTGTGTTTTGAATTAAGAAAGTCTTAAAACATGTCATACTAACGCAAAACCATGGAAAAATATTTCCCCTATGCGCCACAATAGCCAGCTTATGTATTTGCACTTTTGAGGACGATAAAATGACTGAAGCGATTTGGAAAAACCTGCAAAATCAAGGACGGTAAAAGTGCTGATTTACCGTCGTCCTCAGTTGGTCATGATCTAGTCAAATTAGAACCTTAACGTCTCCGTCGCTGAAAAACACGCATACATAAACTCGGTAATATCTCTAAAACAAGAGAGAGTTAGGGACTAATCTTTTTTAGGCTTTTAGTACTTATCAAGAGTATCCTGTGAAAAGCCAAACTAATTGATATCAAAGCATTTTAGAAAGGATAAAATCTAAACCTTCGCTTAACACCACTTTATGCAAACGACCCCTTGTAGCCGAATGCTTTATCTTTAGGCTACTACACTTTCAGGGTATGGTTTTAATTTTAACCTTTCGTCTACTGCAAGAAAGACACAACACTTTTTCTTTGATATTAGTAAGTTTTTAATGGCTTTGTTTTTCAAGTTAGAAAAATATTGAAGTCGAGTGTTGCCCAGTGTTGTTGACATTTCCCACATGTATGGTATGGTAAAAAATAAGCTTTTGTTTTGAGAACTTTGTTTATTTATTTATTTTGGAAGCGAGCAGAAAGTAGAGAGGAGATTTTAGTAAACCATAGATCGTCAAGTCACGATAGTCCATACAGTTTTTTGTGTTTTTGGTTGTCTTCAAAGAAATGGTGGAGGAAACAGAACCAACCTGGCAGGAGTATTGGGATGACGAGACACCACCATGGCAATTAAAAAAACCGAGTCCCGACCTGGAAAAATATTTTCCCGATTTTTTGAACAATGGGGAAATAACTGATGGGAGACGTGTTTTTATACCTTTATGCGGGAGAAACCTAGACATGAAATGGATCTATGATCAAGGTCTTACAGTTGTTGGAGTAGACGCTATCGAGAAACCGATTCGGGAATTTTTCGGGGAGCACGGTATCCCAGTTAATGTTCAAGAATTAGAATCGGGTTACAAAGTTTTCACTTCGCCAGACAAGAGACTTACTTTAATTGTGGGTGATTTATTTGGGCTTGATGAAAATTTAGTCGGCGGGAGATTTGATTATTTTTATGACCGAGCAAGCTTTGTAGCTTTAGACAGTGATACACGACCAAACTATGTTGGGCTCTTATACCGGTTCTTGAAGCCCGGGGCGGTTGGCATGTTGGAGTCAGTTGAGTATGATACGAAATGGAACACGTCTCATCCATACCCGTTGTTTGCGAAAGATTTAGAGGATTTGTATGGCGATCAATTTTCGTTCGAGGAATTGAGCAGAGGCAATGATCCATCTTCGTCTTATCCAAGAATTAAAGTAGCTTATAAAGTCTGTAGAAATAAGAAATAGAAACATTTTAATTGTATGAGGTTTTAAAATCCGTAGGTAACAATATCAACTTCTTACGGATATTGTTATACCAAAACAATGCAGAATTTGAATAAAATACGTTTCCAACCTAATTTCATTTCCATGTCTTTTCTACCTCAATATGTTTCATCCTTTAGGCTACTCGAAATTTTGAGTTTTTGAGGTGATAACGGGTGCCATTTTTGGTTTTTCAATTGCCGATCTTTAGATAGGGGTGTCTGAAAAATCCTTATTGGTAGTCCTTCTCAAAAGGACCGCTGGTGGGGCCTCGCCCACCTGGGATGGACTTGATTTCTTTTCAAAATGTGGAGGAATGCAACCACTTTCAAAATTAGAAAAAGAAGGGATGAAATAAGGTTACAAATCGCTTTCTTCAAAATAAAAACTCAACATCAATGTCTGAGAGAACTGTAAAGGATCATACCATTTTCAAAGTGGAATCATTGTTCTTTCATCATCTACCCTTTGCCCTTTCCAAACGAGCTTTCTTAAATTGACCATTTGAAAGAAAACAAGACGACTTAAAGTCGAAAATTTCGCCTAGAGTTTGAACTGCATGAGGAAAAACAAGAAGTAGAGATCTACTTTACATATCGAGCCTTGATGAAACAATTTCACAAGAACAACGAGGCTTAAAATCACTAAAAAATAAGACCAATTTAAGAACAATTGTTGTTCAATTTTTAAGAACTCTTATAAAGTATATGCTTATAAAAAGTAAATATGCTCACATTGCACGCCATCCCTTGTTTACTTTGTAAGAACAAGAACTAATTACCGAAAGGTATATCACCGTCTATCAAGAGTTATTGATTTGATTCTTATAAAATAAACGCTTATAAGAAAAATGAATATGCTCATATTGTGCTCCGTCCCTTGTTTACTTTGTAAGAACTAATTACCGAAAGGTATATCACCGTCTATCAAGAGCTACTGATTTGATTCTTATAAAGTATATGCTTATAAGAAAAATAAATATGCTCATATTGTGCGCCATCCCTTGATTACTTTGTAAGAACTAATTACCGAAAGGTATATCACCGTCTATCAAGAGCTACTGATTTGATTCTTATAAAGTATATGCTTATAAGAAAAATAAATATGCTCATATTGTGCGCCATCCCTTGATTACTTTGTAAGAACTAATTTAAGAGTTATTGATTTGATTCTTATAAGTAAATGCTTATAAGAAAAATGAATATACTCATATTGAGCGCAGTCCCTTGTTTACTTTGTAAGAACTAATTACCGAAAGGTATGTCACCGTCTATCAAGAGCTATTGATTTAATTCTTATAAAGTATATGCTTATAAGAAAAATGAATATGCTCATAATGTGCACCGTCCTTTGTTTACTTTGTAAGAACTAATTACCGAAAGGTATATCACCATCTATCAAGAGTTATTGATTTGATTCTTAAAGTATATGCTTATAAGAAAAATAAATATGTTCATATTATGCGTCATCCCTTGTTTACTTTGTAAGAACTAATTACCGAAAGGTATATCACCATCTATCAAGAGTTATTGATTTGATTCTTAAAGTATATGCTTATAAGAAAAATGAATATGCTCATAATGTGCACCGTCCTTTGTTTACTTTGTAAGAACTAATTACCGAAAGGTATATCACCATCTATCAAGAGTTATTGATTTGATTCTTAAAGTATATGCTTATAAGAAAAATAAATATGTTCATATTATGCGTCATCCCTTGTTTACTTTGTAAGAACTAATTACCGAAAGGTATATCACCATCTATCAAGAGTTATTGATTTGATTCTTAAAGTATATGCTTATAAGAAAAATAAATATGTTCATATTATGCGTCATCCCTTGTTTACTTTGTAAGAACTAATTACCGAAAGTTATATCACCGTCTATCGAGAGTTTTTGATTTGATTCTTATAAGTAAATGCTTATAAGAAAAATAAATATGCTCATATTGTACGCCATCCTTTGATTACTTTGTAAGAACTAATTACCGAAAGGTATATCACCGTCTATCAAGAGCTATTGATTTGATTCTTATACAGTATATGCTTATAAGAAAAATAAATATGCTCATATTGTGCGCCATCCCTTGATTAATTTGTAAGAACTAATTACCGAAAGGTATATCACCGTCTATCAAAAGTTATTGATTTGATTCTTATAAAGTATATGCTTATAAGAAAAATAAATATGTTCATATTATGCGTCATCCCTTGTTTACTTTGTAAGAACTAATTACCGAAAGGTATATCACCGTCTATCAAGAGTTATTGATTTGATTCTTATACAGTATATGCTTATAAGAAAAATGAATATGCTCATATTGTGCTCCGTCCCTTGTTTACTTTGTAAGAACTAATTACCGAAAGGTATATCACCGTCTTTCAAGAGTTATTGATTTGATTCTTATAAAGTATATGCTTATAAGAAAAAACAAAAACTGTGAAGCTAAAGACACAAAGATATATGACGTAATCCAAACAAAACCTACGAAAATCGTCCGTGGTTATACGAGCGTGTAATTTGTAAATTAATTTTAGTGAGTTCGTCCACCGTATCAAGTACTTTCGTTTTCTATTTTTTTTTCCGACCCGCGACGACCCACGAAAGCTGATTGTAATACTTTCGCTAGGCGAAATTAAAAAAGAAAATTACATTTATTTTGTTTTTAACTTGGACTTACTTTTTTGTAGTTTTGGCACAAACATTTGTCAACGATTCAGTCTATCAACGAGCAGTTATGTTCACCACAGATTGTCAGTGTGTTGACCACACTCGAAGATCGAAACAGCACTTACGCACACTCCTTCCATAACATCAAACGTGATCTTGCAAAGGTAGGTTTTTTCGTTGTGTCTCTTTACTTGTTCGTTTTTCCAATTGTTTATTTCTCACTTCATTTATCCTGAATGCTTTTCGACCGTTAAATTAAAAAAACCAAAACGATTCGAATCGATTCTTAAGAATATCTAATATTGTATTTATTAGTGGTTTCTTTGTTTTCAAAGTGAAATTTTTTCCCAAATCTTTCGGTTGGCCATTCATTTTAACCCGGTGTTTATATTTTTTTAAACATGCGAACCTTGCGTCTCTTTGGAAATAGGCTTCTTTTGAGCCATGCCTAAAGATAACAATGCTCGTAAACTCTAACAACTTGTATTATATTAATCAAATAAGTTTTGCTCTTGTTCACTACACTGAAGGGAAAAAACTTTATCGGACAAATTTCTTCGTCGGGGAAAACGTCGTCAATTTTGTGAAAATCCTTGTCACCATCACTTGAAGTTGACATGAAAGATTTTATTTCTCATCGGGAAAATTTGGTCACTTGCCTAAAAATTTTCTTCACTTCATGTACAGGCTGAGCACGAGACGATGACAATCGTTCGATTTCTTGGAACGTTGGAACCTTACTTCACTTTAATTGAGAACGGATACAAACTACATGAATTGATTCAAGTCTTTTCACCTATGATGCACACATTATTATTGATGTGGACATACTCAAAGTAAATTTTAGCTATGATTATTTTATATTCTCATCGTTTTTTATCGTTTTTATTTAAAATCGAGAGGAGGAAAGGACGTTTTTGGGGGCCATCAAAAAGACCTTTTTGAACAAATTTTATGTAATCATGATTTGTAATTTTAGAGAACCCTTTCAGAAAGTAACTAAAATATCTTTGGGGTGTTAAAAAGGTAAACTCACGGCTCGTACATTTATTTACACCCGATCCAGGATTTAGGGAGTAACACTTCGAGCCTACTATAGTTTGTTTCGTAATATATACGAGTAATCTGTCCGTCCGTCTTTCATCCATCTACTATTAATTATTTTGGGCTATTGTTGCACATTTTAGCTAGGTAGATCATACAAACTATCACCCGAAAATATAACCGTTTCAGATATTATCATGGTCCTGATCAAATCAATCGTTTATTACAAATGATCGCAAATCTGGTGGTTTTCAAAGCAAGAGAAATCGTTGGCGAAGCATTCATTGATGACCCAGAGGTAAAAAGAAAAAAGAATCCAACTGTTAGCTTCTTTTTATACAAGAGTAAATCTTTGTTAAGTTCTCATAAAAATGTTTCCCAAAGATTGCAATCCGCCATTTTGGTCATATATTGGCTACTTTGGCAATTTATTGGAAGAGCTCTCAACATAATAACGCATGACACGTTTTTGATCAGTGCAGTTTGATGGCCCTTTATGGCGATTTATGATGTAAATATTTATTTATCTTTCAGAGTCAAGGATTTCTCCGTCAAAGTTTGAAGATCTGTGCAGCATTTCGTGGTACTTACTTGGACACCAAAGATAAAGCTGATGAAATCAACACATTCAAAGTAGAAGAACAAGCTGAACTGAAGTAAGTACCAAGGATACACCTATATGATATGCTGAATATATTTGTTTTTGTCCCCAGTCTTAATGCGAGAAAATTTCTAAAGCGATACTGTAAAGGCTCAGACAGATTTGGGAATAGCAATGGCAGTGCAGGCGCTGCGAAAGGAGTGTTATTCGAGAGTTTGTATATCTTTCTACCCTTTGAGGATGGCCAATAGCTTTGGCGCGTAGAATCCGACAATGTCCTTGAGCATTCATTCAGGCTCATTAAAAGCTTCTGTCCTATTAAAAAATTATTGAACACTTTCCGCTACAGAAACTTGCCAATATGCTCTCAAAGCCTTATCGAAAGATCATAATGATAACGAGTCAACGAGGGTAAAATAATACATACTTCTTTCTTACAAACCATATCTCCTGTCCTGATTGTATTATTGGCGAGACAAATTTCATTGCTATTCACGTAATGTATCGTTTTCTTAACAATCTAATTCTTTTTCAGTGAGGAACAGGTCGGAGTGACGTGGCATAGTTCAGTGTATAAGAACGCGCGCACGCAAAGAGGCGCCGGCCTGTTTAACAAAACACGTAACGAACATGAATACGAAGAGAATTTCTGGGAAGATTCACCGTGGCCTGCGCGAAACAGTCCTGTCTTTGACGTTTTAAACAAGTACATGGAACGTTGCAATGATGTCTTAGAATTGGTTGAAGTGTCACAACAATTCAAGAAAATCAAATTCGCATCAAACCTTGACGGTGCTGGTGAGCCTAGCTTGAATTCACAGATTGTTGATATTGTTAATGATTTTGATGACGCACTGGCTCAGTTCAATTGCTCGGTAAAAGTAAGTACATTTTCTATTTCTTGATTGTTGTTATAGTCAATAAAATTGTCTTTTTGTAAATGAAATTACCGTGTTTAAATTTTTGTTTGCCTTTAGAACATTTTGTGGCTGTCAGACGTGGACTAGTTTTTCGTAATACGTATAAAACATTGTGGTATATACAACTAGCCGTCAAGGCGTCGTCTGAGACGGGCTATAATGAAAAAGAATTGCCGTCTTCTCAAAAATCGCTAGCGAAAAAGCTTCAAGGGGGGATTGGAAAGTTCCGATTTAAGCGTTTTGTAAAATAGTTACAATTACAATAATCTCTATTAAAATAATAATGCTATATCTTTTTAATTTACTCGTCATTGTCTAACATCTCCAGCTTTTATGACCTGATAATTTTTTTCTTTTAGAATGTATTGGATCTGGACAAAGGCCTTCCCTTCGAATCTGCTTTCTTTAATTTTCATTCTAAAGTTCGGGTAAGTGATAGTCTGTCGAATTTTTTAAGTCCAGAATCCTGATATGATTGTTTCTTTGGCTCACTTCGAATCTTTCTGTCGGGAAGTAGTAAGTCTATCCCTTTTTTCTATTTGCGCTAGACCTGAGAGGTAGAATGATGAGGTGGAGCGCCACACATACTCTCAGCTCCCTGTAACTTGGTGCCTAGATTAGATTACCCAATCTAAGCTATTCGTTCGCTAAGTTGGCGAAGACCAGGGATCGAACCCACAACCCTTGGATTGTAATGCGAATGCTCTATCGACTGAGCTACCCGGGACCTCTGTCGAGACCTCTCTAAAGTCGATTGTATTTAACTATGCACTATTCTTTAATTCCATGTGAAAATTATGTCAGCGCGATCAGATTAATTCCCTCGAGAGCGGCTTCCATACGGTAGTAAAAAAGACTGCACACTCGAAGCGAATGGAATAAAACAGCTGTTATGGCCAGAATCCTTAGATTTTGTTTGGCTCACCTCGAATTTTTCTGTTAGGATTAGTTTTCTTTATCCACATTCATCAATTCATCAGAATTGACTCGACTATTTCTTCAGGACTTGGAATCACAGTTCGGCATGCTTGTAGCAGGTAGTTTGAAAGAAGGTTGGGATATCAAGGCCAAATTACGTCTTTTGGATGTCTTTGAAGGGATTACCACACGAGATTTGATCCAGGTTTGTATCAAAGTTTAATTATTTGTTTTTACGAAAATAGAAATGAATATGCCTTCTGATCAGATTTATAAAAAAATGATAACTTTTTTCGAGCTTTAGATGTTAATTACCTGGGCCGATCCTTTTTGATTCAAAATTTAAGATGCCATATAAATATCAAGGGATGTTCCCTGTTTTACGAGAAAGAAATGTTTTTCTTTTTTCTATAAGGGAATTTTCCCATTTTGTTGACCACGAGTGCATAGCTAGAGTGAATGTTTAGATTCGCGATGAAAACACAGACCTAAAAAAACCCTTCTGCTTTAGAATGTCAACCTTAGTCCGAGTTAAAAAGGTCGGTGAAACCTTCAACTTCAACAGAACCTACCCTGTAATGTTATTGAATCGATTCCCAAAAATTATAAATCTAGGTAGCTCATAACGGAGCTAAATAAAGGAAACATAATTCATTTTTCTTGCCCCTCCTACCGCGCCCTCGAACCAATATTTGATATCCTTTGGCTTTCGAGCTCAAAATGATTGAAAGACCGTTACAATTGTTTTTTACATGAACCTTTTTAACGTATTAGTTTATTCCGTTCCTTGGAATGAATCTTAAAATCCAATATTTTAATTTTGTAGACGGTGTTACACGATATTTTGTCAACGTTTATTGAGCACGTGGAGAAAGAGTTACAAAGCACAAAACAATTGTTCGATCAAAAGATGAACAAGAAAACAAGCCATCAACATCTCTCTCCTGTCACCAATCAAATACTTTGGTTGCGCTCGTTGAGTGGCCGAATAGAGGTAGTGTGTTTTTGGACCTACCTCCGGGTGCCCCGGTGGAGGTCCTATAAATTAACCCATGTCCGTTCGTTCGTTCGTTCGTTCGTCCGTCCGTCCGTCTGTTACCAGCTTTTCTCAGGATTGACTCATTAGTTTTTTTTTGATTTTTGGCACAATGATGCAAAATGGTAATGATCAAAATGTGACGGAGCCCGATTTTTGAAAAAAAATCATTTCCGGCCGAAAATGCCGGAAATATGCCGGAAAAACTGTTTTTTTTGGCATTTTCTCAAGATTTCATCATTAGTTTTTTCTGATTTTTTGCAAAAAGATGCGTATTAGCAATGCCCAAAACTTGGTCGAGTCCGATTTTTGAGAAAAAATCTTTTCCGGTTGAAAATGCCGGAAATATGCCGGAAATCGCCATTTTTGCAGATTTTCATCGGACTTTTTCCTTATATTTCGTTGTTTTTTCTCACAAAAACATTATTAATAGCAATGCTCACCATGAAGCATGGTTCAATCGTCAATAGAACTGAGTTTTGAAGCCGGAACTTTCTAAAAATCGCCGGAGCAGCCCATTTTCGCCAGAAAAACGGTATTTCTTGATTTTCTCTAGCTGTACTTTATATTTTTTTATGAAATTTTGCACACTGATGCAAAATGATAATACCTAAAATGTGACGGAGCTGGACGGAGCCCGATTTTCGAAAAACATTTTTTTCCGGCCGAAAAAGCCGGAAATATGCCGGAAATACTGATTTTTTGGCATTTTCTCGAGATTATATCATTAGTTTTTTCAGATTTTTTGCACAAATATGCGTACATGTTTTTTTTTTATAAGCATTGCACTTATAACCATATCTAGGCTCAGATATGGGGAAAAATTAAGCATATGGCAAGCATTACTTGAGCCTACGAAAAAAGTTTTTTTCCTGATTTTGGCTATTTTTGGCTGGAATTTTACGGATTTTCAGTATTTCCCTAAATTTATGCTTTAGATTTAAGCATCCCCTCAAGCATTTTTCAGCCTTATTAAGCTTTCGACCTAAGCATCTCTGAGCCTGTTTTCGGATTTTTGTATGCTAATAAAAAAAAAACATGTATTAACAATGCCCAAAAGATGGCCGAGTCCGATTTTTGAGAAAAAGTTTTTTCCGGCGGAAAATGCCTGAAATATGCCGGAAATCGCCGTTTTCTGGGTTTTCATTGGGCTTTTTCCTTTTAAATGGTTGTTTTTTCATTCAAGCACATTATTAATAGCAATGCCCACCATCAAGCATGTTTCAATTTTCATTAAAATTGAATTTTGAAGCTGGAACTATTTAAAAATCTCCGGAACAACCTATTTTTGCTGGAAAGACAGTATTTCTTGAATTTCTCGAGCTGTACTTTATATTTTTTATGAAATTTTTCACACTGATGCAAAATGACAATACCTAAAATGTGACGGAGCTCGATTTTCGAAAAACATTTTTTTCCGGCCGAAAATGCCGGAAATATGCCGGAAAAACCGGTTTTTTGACATTACCTCGAATTTTCATCTTTTGTTTTTTCTCATTTTTTGCAGAGAGATGCGTATTCGCAATGCTCAAAACATGGCCGAGTTCGATTTTTGAGAAAAATTTCTTCTGGTGGAAAATGCCGGAAATCGCCGTTTTTGCAGATTTTCATTGGATTTTTTCCTTATATTTACAATTTTTTTCACACAGAAACATTATTGATAACAATGCTCACCATCAAGCATGATTCAATTGTCCATAAAACTGATTTTTGTGACCAGAACTTTCTATTTATTTTTTCCTTACAACCCTTTCCTCTCCCCCCATCAACAATCAATGATGAATTTTTTGCGTTATGCATTTTCGCTAAACGCTATATTTTCTGACTGATTTTTTTCATTTTTCTCCTCGCATTGCTATCTAATTTTCATCATCAGGTAGGTATTCAGCATCTAGCTTGTTTGGAATAAAGTCGACTCTCTCTGATTCGATACTCATGGGACCAATATTGACGGCGATCGGGGATCAGGGTTCCAAGTTTTATGTATTTTGCAAGGTAAATGCTCCATAAATAATACTTTATAATTAAAGATTATATCGCATTAGACAAATTAACACTGATACTTATTTTCTTTCCGACTTGCAGGAATTGTACTATAAGATGACGAAAGTGGCACCAATGTGTTTTGATGGCGAACGTGGATGGAGAGCTAAAGATTTGTATAAGGATTTGTGCAGGAAAATCAAATTGTATGTACACTTGGGTCTTCGCGCTTTCAAACTCGAGCGAGATATCTAGTGATGTTCTAATGATTACAGACATTCGAGTTAACCCTGAAGTTGAAATTTTCTGAATTTCTTTTTTAAAGCTTGTAGCTTTTGATTTAGAAGATGGTTTTGGTACCATTGGAAAGCTATTTTCATACTTCTTCTAAAAAAAAAAGTTTATGCCCCTTTAAATCGAGTGGTCAGGAGCTACCTTATCGGCCAAAACTTAGTCAGCCTTAATTTTAGTCGGCCTTAATTATTAGTCCGTCCTAATTTTGGTCACCTCGTCAAAATTTAGTCACTAAGGGCCGACTAATAACTGAGTTTTGGCCATTTCTAAATTTTTAGTCAGCCCAAATTTTAGTCGGCCCAAATTTTTAGTCGGCTCTAAATTTAGTCACCAAGCCAAAATTTAGTCACTTAGAGCCGACTAAGTTTTGACCGATAAGGTATGGCCTCAAGTCTGAGACTATTTTGGCTTGTTTTGGACGCATATACGCGTCCCTCGTGGTCTAAGGGTAAAAGAGCTTTTATAAGTATCTTATATGGATCTTTTATTGCATTAACGGGGACAAAGAATTAAGTTCGATATGTTTCGATAGAGGTATTTTGAATAATTGATAAGCAAGAGTCTGGTACTACAGAGTTGGTAATACTTTGTAAGTGCTATAAGCCTTACAGAGGTTAGACCCCCTTCCTTGATACACATTTTTTATAAGCAACCCCAATTTTCGGGTCAGGGACTTGGGTTGCTTAGCATTCTAGCTCATTTTCTGAATAATTTGCTTTGACTGGACCCTGTCACTAAATACAGATCTTAACCCTTCTAAATCCAATTTTGTTTGATAAGTTTTAACGTTATTGAAGGATTGAATATCCAAAATTAAAGACATGTTGTTGGCTGATCATGTATTTGTTGATATTAAAATCGTAGTTTCATGATCAAACTTTACTTTACTTTTCAGCACCGAGGAACAGACGTTAGCAGCTTGGTTGAAAAACTTTGATCATGAAGTTATCGAAAATTTGAATCAACCTTTGTTGGTATGTCATCTCGCCCCCTTTTTTATCGTCTCCATTATTTTCTAAACACTCACCTTTCAAGATTCTCAATATACGATTAAAACCTTTTAAAATCACTTTACCCGAAATTCCTGAGACTATCATAAGGTCATTTCACAGTCGCAAAGCGTAATGGGTAATCAGGACCACTGTGCGCTAATGACGACTTACTATTGGTCTAAAGTTATGAATTTTTTTGAAGATTTTTGCGTCAAGCCACCGAAAGTCGTTACTACTGAGCGCTACCAGTCCTGAGCTACCCATGATGCATTTCGACTGTTAAAAGGCCTGTATCAACACTTACGACATTAGATAATTCGGTTTGTGTTGACTAATGTGGTCTAATGTGGAATAACCGTTCGAGGTTATAGTCGTCATTAGCTTATTTTGAGTATGTAGTGCATAAACAGACCTTTTGGGTCATTCGACCCTGGTGAACTAAACCCTGTCATTTTTTTCTAAAAAGCTTTTATAGCAAAAAAGATTGAAAGGCATACTTCAAAAATAAGAAATACTTCTGAAAACTCGAAAATATTTTTCCACTTTTTCAGAGACTAGACGATGGTTTGTTCCATGTTAACTTTGACGAAAAATTGAAGATTGTGCTCCGTGAGATTCGTGACATGACTTCTCACGATATACCGATGAAACTTCCTCATGATGTCACGCAGAAAATTGAAAACATTGATATCTTGAAACTCCAAGCTGTTAATACTCGACTTTCTGCTGCCACATCACAGTTTAATATCATGGAACAGAATCTATTGGATATCGAACGCAATCTAGTCAATCATAATATCGACAGAGCAAGAAAGGTACATATTTATAAGCAAATTCTGATAAATTTCAATTGTAAGTCTATGGACAATAGACATCAATCTTCAAAAAGCGATCCGTGATGTGAAATGCTTGGTCTACATAACTAAAGCTGACAAAAATCAGAGATCATATTATTTTCGGGCTGGAACTATATCCTAAATCGAACCATGAAGTCAAGATAGGTCTTTTCCAGAAATAGTCCGTGCCCCCCCTAAAATACGATATCCAAGTTAAGCATTTTTATAAGAGAGGATATCAAGAGGGTTGAGCATATTTTTAAGAGTGGAAGAAGGGGTCTTGGTGTAGTGGTTATCGTGCTTGACTTCTGTCCAGGAGGCTCGAGTTCGATACCCACCGTGGCACTACGATTCACTTGGCAAGTGAATGCTCCTTCGCCCGGGTCAACCCATGCCATGTGAGGGGAATTGGGTACCATAACTCTGATACAAGAGTATGGGTAGATATTTCAGACATTGTGGTGTGCCGTGACACTCAGGAGGTTCTACACCTGCGAGGACATCCGTTCTCCCGTGTAGTTCGAGTGTCGTGGTATACACCATGGCTCGGCAGCTCGCATCTGCAGGGTTGCAATGTCTGCTTGCGCTGTGATTCCTACTCCATCGTGGGTAGGACCCATTCCGATGCATCGGAGGGCATATCTATCTATTCTGATAAATTTCAATTGTAAGTCTATGGACAATAGGCATCAATCTTCAAAAAGCGATCCGTGATGTGAAATGCTTGGTCTACATAACTAAAGCTGACAAAAATCAGAGATCATATTATTTTCGGGCTGGAACTATATCCTAAATCGAACCATGAAGTCAAGATAGGTCTTTTCCAGAAATAGTCCGTGCCCCCCCCCTAAAATACGATATCCAAGTTAAGCATTTTTATAAGAGAGGATATCCAGAGGGTTGAGCATATTTTTAAGAGTGGAAGAAGGGGTCTTTACTAATAAAGTAGGATATCCAGGGGGTTCGATACTATATCCTCAACAGTTGGGGTAAATTTTTTTTGGAGCATTTCCATTACTTATTTTTAACACCTCAAACACGCGAAAAATCCGCATTATAACCTCTGTTAGTTTCCAAAAATAACAAAACGGGTCAGAGGCTAGATTTCTTTCGGATGTTTGAGAAAGTAGGTCAATTTTTAACCTATATTAGAGAATACATAGAAAAGTGATTTAATTCTTTCAGATTTTGACGGAGGGTGTGACCACTTATACATGGAATGATGTACACATGGATGATTTTATTCAAGAAGCCATTCACGTCGTTTATACAGATAATATCAAGGTAGGTTGAAGCCTCATTAATTATGCTAACCCTTCAAACCCGAGATACGCGTAAATACTTTTTAAATTTGCCAACATACCAAGTCCCAGACTTAAGGTGACAACTCCTGACCACTTGATTTAAAAGGGCATAAACAACACTATCAAGGTACAAGCTTTAATGCCAGTTTGAAATTTTGAACTTCAAAAAACAAAAGTTGGAAATTTTCACTTTTTTCAAATAATATTTTACAACAGAAACTTGCTAACTTCACATCAAAATTGGTTTTAATCAATTGGGTTCAAATTGATATGGAATTTTCAAGTTGTAAAATAATAACATACACGTTTTATTTTTTATTAATACCCAGTTTATTAGAACATTGAGGCTGAAATTCGTCAAAAAATTAAGAACATCGTAAGAACATACCCAGCCTCAGTTTTGAAAATTTTTTAGGTGTTTTAATAAAAAAAACGTGTAACCTTTGAAAAGTCAGAAAGTTTTTGAAAGTGAGTACAGTATACCTTTCAAACATTCAAAGAAATTTCATCATTATCTTCTGTATAAAGTTTAATGGGAAGTTCCCGTATCGTGAAAAGAAAATACCACAGGAAGTTGTTTTTTACTGTTTTTACTTTCCCGCCTTTGCGAAACTTTCTTATCCTCTTTGGGTAACACTTTTTGTTTACAAAAGCAATAGAATGCGAGGTCACATCTTGAAACAACTTTCGATCTTTCACTTGTTTGCAGTATATCGTTGCGTAAAAAAAGTAGCTTTAATTTGACTCAGCATGAAGACACTGCCTAAAATAAGCTCCTTTTATTCCCGCAGAAAACCTTTAAATCCAAATAAAAAATTAGAATAAAAATGGTGGTATGGTAGCGCAAAAATACTTTTAAGATGGTGACAAAAGCATGAATTTTAGCACAGATGACTCTTTAGAGTATCCAATACTAAATTTTAAACACCTGAATACGCCACCTTGCCACCTGCTAGATGGATTACGTCCTTAGGAAATACATTTTCGAAAATTCTGATGGGTTAGAGGAAAGGGTTTGGGGTTTTGAAGAAATCGAGGTATAAGATTATAATAAGTTCCCTATTAAATGTTTTTAAGGGTTTTAAAAATTTCACAATTTCACAATTTCGGAACCAACTGCGACTAAATTTCATGTTTTATGTGGATTCAGAGCTCGACGTTGTTTCTCTCATTAAAGTGACCAGGTTATCTCAAACAACTTCGCTCGAGCTTTGGAGCCTGTTTTCAAAGCAGTTTTAAAGTAACCAAAATTATGCCGAAAGAATGCATCAACTGTTCGCAAACAATTAGACCAGTATTATTAAACGGTATCTTTTGTTTTATCTTGAACAAAGGGAAATTCCCACTCGGTGAAAATTTTTTTACCACAAGTGGTTTTACTCCTCTACAATTTAAGTCGTTCATTTTTTTTAAATTATATTACTCGGCTCAGTTTAGTTTCCTTTTAATTGTCGGGCGCTAATGTACTAAGTTTTTGCGCGGTTTTTTAATAAGCCAAGTAAAACATCAAAAATGAAAGAAAAGGCTATCGTTTACGGATTGACGAAAGTTTCGTCAAACTCTAAATAGCAAATAGTTGATTGGTTGTAAGTGACGTAAAATCAGTCAATACGTCACTTTCAATCAAATAGTTTGTAGGGTCCGTAGAAGACATTAGGAAGGTTAAGCACGGGTTTATTTTTACCGTAAAGTGCGATACCGTAGGCCTGTACATAACTTTCCAAAGCAAACCATGCAAGTGAAATCTTATGTTCAGGCCTACGGTATCACATTGAACGGTCTAAATAAACACTTGCTTAACCTCGCTATTGCAATGGTGCATATCATGAATTTTTGGTTAGGTACTCACTAATCTTAGGAGCGTTCAATAATTACGTCATGCTCAATTTGCCTTTTTAGTATCCCCCTCTCATCACGCTCTGTCACGTTTTTAAACTAGCCGTAGCTTTCACTAAATGCCACCACATTTAAGGTGCTTTTGAAGAAATTTTATTTTTTATACAAGAATGACGTTTGGAATGCTAAAACCCTAAAAACTTAATTAGGACCAAAATAGAAATAAGCAAAAATTAAGCTAACAGATCACAAAAGTGAACGAGACTGAACACTTAAGAATAAAAAAAAAAAGGCTGAGGCTGAAAAATAATTTCAGCCTCAATTCAAAATTCATGAACAAAATAAATATTTACAGTGCGTCCCGGTATACTGCGGTCAATAAATGTGAAGAGACCTTGACATAAATCATTTCATAAGTGTTATTTCAAATGAAATACATGTACATAATATTAATTAAATTGATACCGTAATGTAAATAACTGCATCATTCAAAAAGTATCTTTGGTTGAATTGTCGTTACCAACTTGATTATTTCAATAGGATGGAATTTCGCAGAGAATTAATTGAGAATTGAGCCATTTTTCAGATTTCTATATTGGGACCTAATTTTAGGAATGACACTCTTATAAAATGAACTTCATAGACTCTGGTACGCAAAATGAACCCACAGAATTACAGTAATATCAAATTCTAACAAAAAAGTCAATATTTTAAAATTGCAATTAGGGCTTTTCAAGCATAACCCAAATCACCAGAATCGCACCAAAATTCAGTGTCGATCGCAACTCACGAAAAATAACCAAATCGCAGCTCATCCCGCAGTTTCGACTATCATATATTGGGTCAAATCACGCACCACGCTCCAAATTTTTTCCAAATCATGATCACGCTCAAACCTACAATCATGCCATCACGTAAATATTGCTAAGGTTGCCTCTTTTATAGAGGATATGGGTATTATCACAATATTGACAGGAAGTCCAGAATTTAAATAATAGCATAGTTTTGTTGTTAAAGACACTATCCTCTCCTCGTCTCGTCTCTTCTTTTGCTCTAATTTGTAAGAAAATTGTTAATCTATTTATGGGAATTGCCAGTCTGGAATTTGTGCACAGCCAGGATGCCATATATTCAGCGTGAAAATGCCCTCATATCAGTGGAATCTGTCTTCACCCTCAAAACAACTTTGGTGTGGCTTTTGCACAAATTTCATGGTGAAATTGCTCATTCCAATCCAGTTCACATTCTCAAATTCTATGTTTGTCTGGTTTGTTTCAAATTGAAATTGTTTGTTTGTTCTAATTTAAAAAGTGAAGAACGTTCCAGTTTTGGAAATATATAAACCGCAAAGTACAGAGTATATACTGTAATTAGCTATGTTATCCAAGCATGACTACATCTAAGTCTGTCCGGTGAGCAAATGTGCGCACTTTCTGGTGTCTTGTCTAAAAGATCTTCGTGCATTTCAAGGGGAAATGGTGAAGTTTTTTTCAAAATTTTGCTCAGATGCACAATTTTTCCAGGGTATTACTTTAATTCTAGATCGGATTAGAAGTATAAAGAACTGAAAACTTAAAGCCCCGTTTTTGTAGCTGATGTAACGATTTTTTTCTATTTGTTTTCAGATTGTAGACACGATTAAGGAGAACTATGAACGCATCTGTCAAATCGTCAACTCATGGGCAGAATCAACCTTTCAATACACCATGATGGATGAAAGTCATTGGCCTTTCACTTTCGAAGATTACGATGCAAGACAAAAGTAAGATATTTACGAAGAAAAAGGAATCGCTGCGCTGCCAGAGATTGCGAGACTCTATAAATGCGAGCTGATTAGTCATGGTGCATAGCTCGATATTGGGAGAACCTAAAGCGAGTGTTGCAGTGTGACTGTTAAGTGGACTTCGTCCTAGGAGGTCAGTGAATTATGGACAATATCAATAGCTATGTTTATTGTATAATATCTTCTCTATGTAGTCGATAAATTATTAACAATTCATAATCTCATAGATGAATATAATCGGTAGTAAAGTATCTCTGTAAAGTATCTCTGTAAAGTATCAATCAATTCGGTTTGTAGTAAAACTCAGTGAAGTATCAGTCAAAGTATTTACTTTGTATAATGTGACATCTCATGAGTCAGCCTTTTCCTTTACATACATGTCCTCTCTCTATTGATGTAAATCATAACTCGTCCTGACGAGCAGAATGATCTCTAAAAAATCTACGAATATATAGCAAATGATATTCTCTAGGGTCATTATGTATAAAACTGCGTAACAATAGAAAAGCTACACTTATAATTTCACGGGAATTACGTCATTCCCCAAGTGGATCAACGAAATTGACCAATTAAGAATTTATTGGGAGCTAAGTTGCGTAACAGTGACCAATATGATTTGATTGGAGCCGCCCGCTACTGCAAATTTGTCTCTCAACCTTTGATTTTTAAATTTCGTTTTAGATCTATTATGGAAGATATTCAAAGGAAAATGAAAACTGGATGTAAAAAGATCGTTCAACATTTACAAGCCATTTATGAAGTGGTTAAGATCAGTCGCACGACACCTCAATGGGTTGCTTATAAAGAATTTGTGAACACCAAAGTCATCAATGGTCTTCGTGATTCTATATTGATTTCACTACGATACATCTATAATAGTTTAGTTGCTAAGGAACTGCAGGTAGAATAATATTTTTAGTTGGGAAGAACCCATACACCCATACACCCATTTTTATAAGAATAGTGTACTTTGGGTGAGCATTATTCTTATTGTTCTATTGTTCTTTACAATAGTCCTATTGTTCTAACTCCGAAATCTCTCCCTGATATTATTATACAAGTTATTCTTATAAAAAAGCTATTTTATAAGGTTCAATCGATTAGAACCCGGAGAATTTTACCTTCATTGCCTCTTTTCTAGGCCTTTTCTATGATCTTGTCAGCCTCTAGACTGCTGTCCAATATTTGACTGCCATCCGAGAGATAATAGCGAGTTTATTTATTCGAGATACATCGAGTGGGACGGTATAAAGCAAAGTTGACATGTCCTCAAAATCACCGTCCACTTTACTCGACGACGGTAAAAACACCAAAATACCTTCGTCTGTTTAGGTGAGCAAAGGCGATATAGAGCCGTACATCAACTATCGACTTTGATTTGTATCGATTTCACTTTTACCGTCGCCCTCGATATCCTCGGATACATAAACTTTTTACATTTAGGCTGGATCCGGGAATACACAGTTCCTACAAGTGGACGTCAGTCTAGTTGGTTCAATCGTTTATTTCAAACCACCTGTAGACGGTTCTCTGGCTGAAGTGTCCATGATTGAATATTTCGATAGCTGGTTATCCGCCATATTGACAAGGACTGATTCGCTGAAAGAACTGGTAACAGTGTTTTATCAATCTTCTTGAGATTTTGTTTTTGACCTGATATATTTCTTCAAATTGTAAGGCTTTTTATTTTTTCTTAACCCTCTATGCGACCGTAGTGCAAAGGTACATTATTTGACTACGGTGCGCTTGGTCGTGGGTTCAATCCCCGGCCGGTTGATATCAAAGAATTCGTACTTTGTACAAAAAGTTGTTAAAAGTAGTTTAGCTTTACTTTATTGAATTTTTTAAAGTTGCAACATTGGTTTATCAAGGGCATTATTTTGACTAAGAAATCCGGACAAGATGTATTTTAATTAAATTATATCCAATCCCCAATAACTCCTCAGGACTTGGTAGAAGAATTAAAGAGTTGCATCATTGAAGATCGAGATATTCAACACCTATGTGAACAGACCAAAGCTATTGTCGCTGATACCGCCTCAGAATGCAAGGTGCGTTTGTTGTTTCTTCATTTTTTGGACCTTCCCTGGTCCTATAAATTAACCGATGTTCTTCCGTTCGTCTGTTCGTTCGTTCGTTCGTTCGTTTATTCGTTCGTTCGTTCGTCTGTTACCAGCTTTTCTCGGGATTGACTTTTAGTCTTTTTGAATTTCATCGGGCCCCGATGTTCGAGAAAATTTTTTTTTCTGGCCTCCAGATTAAGAAATATCTCGGGATTTACCTCCTGGAAATTCTAGAATGACATTTTACCCCCTGGAACAAAGGGGGAAAAACCTCCTTTAGACCCCCTGGAATTTCTTCTCGGAATACCCCCTGGAAATGTGCGTCCACCCCCTGTATGGATATAAAATGTAATTGCCCATTGAGATACGGTTCACAAGTAAAATGAAGTTGGAAATCCAGGGTTGTCAGTAAAATGAGGTTAAAATCCAGGGGGGTCAGTAAAATGAGGTTGAAAATCCAAGGGGTCTGAATTTTGAACACAAAATCCCAGGTAAGTGTGTGGGAGCACAGTACTATCATGGAGGGGGGAATCGAGGGGGTTCAAAATAAAAGAAAAAGGTGGTCCTGGAAATAAATTTAACAAAATCCAGGGGGTCACCTTTCCTTAAAAAGACCACAGCATTTGAAAGATTTTCTGGAATAGTCGAATTTCAAACATCCCTGATCTTTTTAACCTCTTTATGTTTTAGTTAGATAAACATGGGTTGCCAATTAATTGCTTTTACAAAAAAAACTTTTCTCGGTGCTTTATTGGTTGAATCAGTAATTCATCATTTTCATTTTGAAGGGGCGTGACATGGCTAAATTTCAATTTTCATGTTTCTTAAACTTTAAAACAATAACTTTTAAAAGATGGTTTTTGGGCCTAAAAGCCTTATAATCTTATGAAAATGTTCTTATATCCTAAAAAACGTTTATTAACTATTTTGGCCTTATCTCCGTTAGGGAACTTAACTTTCATTATAATTCTCTTTAATGTAAATGTAAGGTCATTGAAGATACGGGATTATTTTATTTTATCATTAAATCTTCCGTGGTCCAGAGGAAAAACTCAACTTTTATTGCAATGAAATTGTACGTGACCAAACGCTCTCTGATAGCCTGACCATGTGGTCTCTTAAAATGTGATTGCTCTCATTCAATAGACCTGATTATAATGGTTTTTTTGTTGTAGCCGTGCTTTGCGTGTCTTCTTGATTCTAACATTCAAAATACAAAAAAAGAGATATATGGTGAAATTTCTGAATATTGCGACTTTTTTATCGAGTCATTGGGCTCTTCCAGAAAAAAATTGTATACGTGGAGTGGAGGATATAACAATTTTCAGTGATTTACTCCTCGGACAAAGTGACTTTTGACCCCCTGGACAACGGGTTTCACCCCCGGACAAGCATCAGCTGACCCCCTGGACACCCGAAATTACCCCCAGACAGAGTAAAATTACCCCCCGGACAAGGTAAATTTTGACGATTTTTTGCTACCCCCGGACAATATATCCTCCACCCGGGGTGTACGAACATTTTCTGGAAGAGCCCATTGTCAACAGTAGAAAATGTTCAGAATCAGATGCAAGAAAACTTCAATTAGGAAAACAATTATTAGGAGAATAATTGCAATTCCTTAGAAGCTTTGTTCAGAGATAATGTAATCTAATATCTAGTTTTCAATGTCAATTATTAATGTTTTCTTGCTGTAAAACAGAACAATTCCAATTTTTCAAAATGGTGTAAACCAACGAAAACACACGTTCTAATCTAAGATACAAAAACACATCATAAACATTCCCAAGTTGTTTTTGATATACTTTATTCTATTTAGGTCAAAAATTCAATTCAACCGTCATGAACCATGAAAAGCAAATTCATAAATGCTGTCCTCCATCTTGAAATTTGCTTTCCCGGCGAAATATCACATCATGATAATTTATGCATCCGCCATCTTGAAAACTGTGATGAAAAATTACTGTAAAGAAATCCTTAAAACTTCATGGATAGCCTCGTGGTTTGAGGGTTAAGACTTTAACAGAAGCTCAAAAAAGCATTGATCTTAAAAATATATCCCATTGCTTTTTTTCTTGCCATCAATGGTTCCAAAGAAACCGCTCTCTACATTTTCACAACCAGTTGTACTGCCTTCTGCTACAAAAAGTCAAATTTCTCAGCGTCTCCTTGCTCAAGTCTCATGTGGTTTTTTGTTGTCGATAAAGAGGAAAAGCAAGGGAAAGAAACGTTCATATGTCCATATGTCTAGGAATATGCCCACTAAGACACCGGAAGAGATAGAAAACTTTAGGCCAGATAAAAAAACATAAAATCTTCTGTGACGATAGCAAGACGCCATCTTGAAAATGTGTTTTCAATAATATTTTGACAGTTTAATTAAAACAAGCCAGATCAACTCAGTAGGTTTAAGTATAAAAGGACCCTTTTGGAATGAATGGTTTAGTTACTGTTAACATGACATACTGAAGGGGAAGAAATAATTCAAGTTTTTTATTCCTAATAAACTTTTGGATTTATATGCGACTTTTTAACCATGGCTTTTATAAACAACAGCTCTGGACACACTGGACAATACGAATTTCAATCGGAAATACAAATCGGGATTTACATCCAAAAAGCTGAGACATTTCTATTCGAATATGTTTTTCCAGTCATTTTATCGTTAAGCTCGTTGTGGAATCTGCTTATTATTATATACTTCACAAAAATCAATATCAAGAAAATTCGAAAGATGAGTTCATACCACTTCTTATTAGTTCAATTAGCAGTTGCGGATTTTTTGGTCTGTTCTGGAATGACATTTATGGATCACTATAAACGCAAGCCTGCTTGGGAACTTGGAGTGATTGGTTGTCGATTTTTTACCGTTTTTCAAGGTGTTTGCCCAATGGCCTCCTTCTGGTTGCTTGTGTTGCTGTCCTATGCAAGGTATCGAAGTATTACCCAACCGCTGAAACAAAGAATAAATAAAACTAAATTTAGTTTGGCTTGTATTCTAATTTGGTTGTTAACTATTGCTTTGTCATCCTATCTAATATTTAATACGACATTGAATACAAGGAGAACAGGTAAAACTACATGTGCTTTTATCATTTCCGAAAGTATACTTCTCATATTTAATGGCTTTAGGTTAATTCTAGACTGTATTTTACCTATAACACTAGTGGTGTCTTTCTATTGGAAAATTAAGAATGGAATGGCCGTTGATAATGCTATGAATGTTTTTGCAAGCACCAATCAAAGCCGGCAACGCAATCAAGCAGCACTAAGAACGATCGAAAGCCTAGTGATTTTATTCATCGTATCTGTGGTACCAGGACGCTTGATTCATATTCTATCTTCAATTCTCAAATATTATAATGAAGTAACTCAGCCGTTGTTCTCGCAGACTTTAGAGAATTATACTGACATATTGAAAGTCGTTTCAGATTTCTTTCTTTTCTTAAATCATACGTTGAATATTTTCATTTACGCCAAAATCATGCCTGGTTTTCGAAGGTTTTTACTGACAGTTTTTACACTTGGATTGTATAGCAGACGAAATATAATCACTTAAACTTTGAATATTTTCATTTACGCCAAAATCATGCCTGGTTTTCGAAGGTTTTTATTGACAGTTTTTACTCTTCGAATGTATAGCAGACGAAATATATACACTTAAACTTTGAATATTTTTATTTACGCCAAAATCATGCCTGGTTTTCGAAGGTTTTTATTGACAGTTTTTACTCTTCGAATGTATAGCAGACGAAATATATACACTTAAACTTTGAATATTTTTATTTACGCCAAAATCATGCCTGGTTTTCGAAGGTTTTTATTGACAGTTTTTACTCTTCGAATGTAAAGCAGACGAAATATTATAATCACTTGAACTTTAAATGTTTTCATTTACGCCAAAATCATGCCTGGTTTTCGAAGGTAGTTTTTTCTAGTTTTTACACTTCGAATGTATAGTGGCTGATAGTGGACGAAATGTAATCACTTGAACTTTAAATGTTTTCATTTACGCCAAAATCATGCCTGGTTTTCGAAGGTTTTTATTGACAGTTTTTACACTTGTAATGTATAGCAGACGAAATATAATCACTTAAACTTTAAATGTTTTCATTTACGCCAAAATCATGCCTGGTTTTCGAAGGTTTTTATTGACAGTTTTTACACTTGGAATGTATAGCAGACGAAATATAATCACTTGAACTTTAAATCTTTTTATTACGCCAAATTCATGCCTGGTTTTCGAAGATAGTTTTTTCTAGTTTTTTACACTTCGAATGTATAGTGGCTGATAGTGGACGAAATGTAATCACTTGAATTTGAATGTTTTCTTTTATGTAAAATCATGGTATCTGGAAACTTTTTCTCGATCGGGAAACAAAATATGCTTTGTGTTCAAAAATTCTATTTCCCGTTCGGGGACGATGAAAAGTTCTTGACCAAAACGGGAAACAGAAAAGTGGTGAGATTTTCAATCTAGAAACCGTTTCCTTTTCGGGTTATTTTCACCTTCCCGTTCGGAAATATTTCCCGTTAAGGCAATAGTTGCCTTTTTCATGTAGTGGTACCGACTGCCGGAGGTCCTATATAAATTAACCGATACTCGTCCGTCCGTCAGTTCGTCTGTTTGTCTGTTACCAGCTTTTCACGGGATTGGCTCATCAATTTTTCTATTTTGTTTTTTGCACAATCATGCAAAATAGCAATGCGCAAAAAGTGACGGAGTCCGATTCTCGAAAAAAAAATGCCTAAAAATAGAATTTCTTAGATTTTGTGCAACATTTTTTCATTAGTTTTTACTTTATTTTTTTGAATAAGGACAAAGGGAAAGGTTCTCTAAAATAAATTTAAGTCTTTTTTCCCGGAAAATTTTATTTGGTCTAAAAAATCAGATCTTCCAATTTAAGGCGATTCCCTTTTGACATTTTTAGGGAAAATTTGCATTTTCCGCCATTGGCTTGGTATTTTTTGCACAATGCTGTAAAATGGCAAAGCCCAAAATCTGAGGGACCTCAATATTCAAAAGAAAATTTCATTGGGACAAATTTGGGCCTCATAATGTGACTTCCAACTATTCCATTAGATTTTGTTGAGTTATCTTCCCAGGAAAGGATTGTTTATGTTTAAATGCCCAAATCTTATCATGGTTTGGTTTCCAAACCGTGAAATATGTAGGCTGCTGGCACCCACTAACGGATTCGCACTCCTTATATACTACCATTGGTTCTCAACTTCAGTTGAGCTAGAATCTGACAATGTCTGTATCTCCGTCCGAAAACTTTGGGGCAGCCTGGAGACTTCCAAAATATTGTTCGATTTGGTTGAAACTTTGCACACTTGTTCCTTGGGTGAATATCTGGGGGTGTTTTTTTCATTTTTCAAAAATTTTGATTTTTGGGGCCTGGGGACGAGTTTTTCGCCAAAACGAGGCTAAAACTTGGGGCAGCCTGGAACCAACCACAAAAAGTTTTCTTTTCTCCGAAGTAATTTATTTTGAAAGGCTCTGAGGACGAGGACCCTTTTAGTCTAGCAAGCTAGACGACTAATTTATACATAGTAGAAATAGTAATGAATGGAACAATTTTAGTCGTCTAGAAACCTTTGTGCACTAACTCGAAACAAAAGAAAAGTGTCAATATTGCAATTAAAATTTCTTCCTGCTCAAAATAATTCTTAAGAAAAAAAATATGTGTGGATTTGTGTATTGAAAGTTTTTCATTTGAGTTGATTTCGTTTTGAGAGTTTGTTGTTGCTTGATAAATTGTTTTCTCGCTACGCAGTTTCTGCGTAGCTGCCCGTATCTATAAGGCTGGAACACCGGATTCTTCCAGTCGTTTTATACAACTAAATCCCGTATTATTATTAGTAGTAGTATTGGTATTATTAGTATTACACGCATTATAAACGGCTCCAGTCTAGGACACTATTCTAAAGACACTACACGCTTTTTTTATAAAAATACACTTTATACATAAATGCTTTATAAGAATGTCCATGATGAAAATGGCCAAAATAATTAAGATATGGTAAGAATATCACCATCATGGAATAGCAACTGAACCTACGAATGCCATGTTTAATGCAAGAATGCCATTTTTAATGCAAGAATGCCATTTTTAATGCATTTTAACCTGTAGATTGCCAATTTCGATATTAACCTAAGAATACCGTAAGAATATTTTTGGATGATTTTCGCCAAAAAGTTAAGAATATCCATGATGAAATGAAAAAACACCATTCTTATAAAAAAAGTGTGTATTTTAACGTATATAAGAAAATGTAAAATGAAGATAAAAACAATCCCAGGTATTCACCCTTTGCTACCTTAATACTAAATATTTGAAATGTTACAATTGGACTTTCGAATAACAAAATATCTGCAGTTGAGCCCAGTGCGGTGCGTTCATTCGACTATTTTGTAGAGTTCTTCGATTCACACTATGAAATACAGTTGACGCTCTCTAATTCGATCTTCAAGGGGAATTCGATTTTCATCGAATAAGGGAGCTTATCGAATAAGGGAGCATCGTTTATGAGAGTTTCTAGTTGACGGGGTTTTTAAATTTCATCGAATAAGGGAGCCTATCAGTTAGAGAGCGTCGACTGTATGGAGCTCCTTTACCTCCAAAACATCGGAAAGCCAGCGTAAAAAAAAGGTTTTTGAATGTTTTCAAGTTTAAGTATATATATATTATACTATTATCTTTCTTTCTAGAAATAAAAGTACATCTGCTAAACATGTTGCTTTTTCTTTTCTTTCTAAGCGTTGCTTTTCTTTTTACAGAAATTGACCGCACTATTCTCAGATTATGCATTCTTATGGACACAAGACATCAATACAGTGTTCAAGAATTTCTTGCCGGTAACCTTCGTGTCGACCACAAGCTTCGGATGCGAATGATGGAGAATCAATAGAGATGGCTGATGGTCGAGATACCAGAGCTTCAATGCAGTCGAGGAGTTCATCTGTTAAATTTATAACTAAAGATATCAGGTTGGGTATTTTTGGTACCTGTATTTTAGATAACCTGTCTAGTGGCTCTACAATGGAGTATAACAGAAAGCTAGAAGAGAATCTTTCTATGGCAAAAAGACTCACGATTGAATTCGGCGCTTTCCGTTTTTTTCACGTTGCACATTTCTTTTAAAATCATGCAGTAGATGCTACTTTCAATCTAGCATTTGTACAATGATATCACAATCACAATCACACAGGACGTGCGCCTAATTTAGGAAATAATTATTACTTGCGTAGGAGGTTCATTTCTAACCTTCGGCTTTATAGTTATTAGTAATCTGATCTAACTTTTTTTCTCAAAAATGAAGCTTTTTTGAAAGCGAATCTTTTCGAATTTCTTCATAACTTTATGAACACTTAAAGCGAATTTAAAGTATGATAGCTCAAAATTTAAGTAAGCCCTTCCTCTTTCTGCTGATGGTGAAAAGTTTAGATTTATAAACATGTTTTATTTTTCTCACAATCTTAATTCAGACTTGTACACTTTTTTTTCTGAAACACCCAGTAGATTAAAAAGTTTCCTAAGTCGAAAACTAACTTTTTGGAAGTTCTAATAACTTATTCAGGTTGATTTCGAAATTCAAACTGTATTTCAATTTTGGTTATCTTTCACTATTCGTTCAGTATGACAGGGTCACGGAAATCACACTCAGCCAACACTACTTCATCTGGCGTGACAAGTGGCATCACACGATTACGAGATAAACGCTTTTTGAAGAGCGCACAAAATAAAGGGAAGGAACAACCCAACATTGATGATTTCGACCACGAGATCTCTGTCTTTAAGGTTTGTTGGTTTTAATTTAAAAAAGACCACTCCTACGCTTTTGTTTTTCGGATTTTGTCCCAGAAAACCGGGAAAAACAGAGATACAGAATCTCGCTGACAATCTCGCTAACCGAAACAGACCGACAAACGGCAATTTTTTTCAAAATATGAGAAACGCCCGTAGGCGGAGAGGTACAGGCTAGTGTTTTTTCAATTTTTTTTGTGCTAGTTGTAGTAAAGAAATTATAAATTTACGACCGCAGTCGTGGGCGACCTGAAGTTGTCTACCCAACGATTGCACCTAGCACCATTCCTTTCATCGAATTTTTTTAACTTATCTTTCTCTTTAAGACCATGTTCAGACGTTACAGTTCGGGATCGTTTCGAAACAAAACGGTTCCGAAACAAGCATAAACGTCAAAGTTCGAAACATAAAAAAGAAGACGTTACAAAGCAAAATAGATCGAAACAGTTTTGCTTCAGTATTTTCATCGGAACGGAACTGCTCCGTTTCTTTGCTCCGAAACGTTCCGAAAACAGTATGAAAACACTTCTTATCCAGTAACAAACGCTATATCGGAGCGATGCGAAACCGTAACGACTGAACATGGTCTAATTGCTGGGCATCAAGCAACGAGGCTTGGAGTGCCATTAATTGACCCTTATGCTCTGCTAGGGATTGAACCTACAACCTTGCAGTGAAGCTGAATGCTCTAACTATGTGTTTTACAATCGCTTATAGCCAGTTGGATGAATAAAAATTATCATTTGTTTCTTTTGTTAGGAAGCGAAGGAGGAAGTGGGTCGAGCAGATATTGCTCACAGTATTGGTTGGGTACGAATCAACATGCAACCTATAAAAGAAACTATTGAAACCTATGCATCGAAATGGCTTTACACCTACACCAAATATCTTTCTGATCAGGTAAAAAAAGGTCTAAATATATATATATTTTTTAGTTGACCCACGCCGATTTAGCATTTTTAGGGGCCAGTTAAGAATGACGAAGACGTTTCCAGGTTTCAACCCATATTCCCAACCAACAGTTGTGCAGACATAAAAGCAAAACACGACCTATTTTTAAGCAGTGAGGTTATTTGACATAGCAGACCTATCAGCTCGTTATTCTCATTCTCGTTATTCTTCATACTGGGCAAAGACCCCCCAACGAAGGGTAACGCCCTTGAACAATACCCACATATTATGTACTCATTCCCGATGTTCTCCAACCTTACCACCCCTCTGGATTGGGTGGTTAGATAATACGAGAATTGTAGGATAATTTATTGCAGGGATCACAGTAGAGTAGACAGAAGGGGCGCAAAATTTGTGTAGGAGAGCAGATTTTTATAACGCTGCAATTATCTATTCATAATATAAAAAGAAAATTACTGTTTCATAAAAATCTGCTCTCTTACACTGATTTTGCGCCCCCTTGTTTACGCTACTGGATCATGATGCGCAACACAACAAAAGAAACAAACGATGAATAGCTGATTATTATTTTGGGTTTCCAGGTCCGGCTGATGTTGAATTCACTAGACTCGTCTTGAAACGAACTGAACCAGGAATCGAGGCTATACTGGCGAAGAAAGTGACGTTGCATCCTTCATGAAATAATGAGGATTTTTAATGAGGTCAGTATTTAGTATCAGGTTGTTGCAATTATATTAAAAGGTGTAGTAATATGGTGGGAATCGGACTCAACTCCTATTCTGAAGCAAGTTTTGGCTTAGATGATCGTTCACTGCTTCGATATAAGGGAAGGTACCTTCCCCGAGTCGATACGCCGGATCTTTGGTTTACTTGCTTCCAACAGGCAAGAAAAAAGAGATTTTTTTAAAACGTTTAATATTTTGACTTTTTATTGGTATAAATTACAGACCCGAAAGTATTATTTCCGACTGAAAATAACAGTGTTAAATTAACAATCAGAGACAATACAATTTGCAAAAGCTTTACATTTTCTAGGTCAATCGCCAACAATCAGAACTAGACAACAACTTCATCAAAATGAAGGATATGCTGGAAGTGTTGGACAAATACAATCAAAAGTTACCAGCTAAAACACAAGCATTCTATGAACGCCCTGTCAGGTAATCTTTTTGCAGTTTAAGCTATTTATGTATTATCCCAATACACCACTTATCAATCCTGCAAAGGTGTATCATAATAGACGATATCGGCTTAACATGAAAACTCAGCTTTGATCCCCGAGAATTCCCCACAATGCTTTTGCGCAGAAAATATTTCACCGCGAACTTTCTTCCGCGCAAAGCATTGTGGGGAATTCTCGGGGGTCAATCTGAGTTATAGCGTCTACTGCCAAAAAAACTGCAAAAATATTGTTCTAAAAATTCAATTTAAATTTGGCACGTACACCCGGTAATTCATATGAAACATTCACAAACAGGCACGACAGCTTTTTAGCAAACAAGGAAAATAAAGCAATTTACCGACGAAATTAGAAACTCGAGGTTTTTCTTTAAAACAATGTTACGGTAGTAGTTTTTACTTTCAGTACAGCAAAGTCTCCATAACTCGAATCATTACCTCAAACAAGTTTTCAAGCGCTTCTATAATACATTACAAACCTGTCTCCATAAAAAAATTGAGTTACGGAGGTACGTGTTCGAGTTATAGAGACTCCCTTGTACTAAAGATGATGATTGTGGTTCTTCCTTTATAGATGGAACAATTTGAAAATGAAAGTCAGTCAAGCAAGAAGAAGTTAGGACCAGGATACAAGCCAAACACAAAGATGTGGCTGAGGTAAATAATCAAGCTTGTATACCTTATCGGGGAAAAAACGTCGGGGGAAAGTGACGAAAATTTTGAGGGGGTTACAAAATTTTTTCCCGAGAAATTTATCACCGACATTTTTATCACCCGATCAAAACTTGTACCCGATTTTTTTATCCCGACCAAACCTTCACTCGATTTTTTTCCCCAAATCCAAAATTCAAATCCAAACC